>NC_064627.1:1096654868-1096961825 GCF_023864275.1 Schistocerca cancellata
AACTGCGGGAGTGACTTCTTTCCGCCTTTCTTGTACAGATTTCTTCTTTCTCTTGATGCCACGCTAAAATTAGGTTCTTTTCCCAAAACACAGCGGAGTTTACAAAATTTTATCGCGCTAATATGCTAATGCAGCTGCAATTGCGACACAATCCTGAAACGGTCTACTATTAATCAAATAACTGAGGACAGGTAAGGTTACATTTTATGAATAGCTCATGGTCAGTATAAAAATAAAAGTATAATTTCTTCACTAATGTGGCTACAAATCTCGTTTCACCGCTACTGATGGCTCTTAAAACAATTACAAGAGAGTTTTGATTTATATAAAAAAAAAGCGCTGTCCGCATCACATCCTATCATTTGCTAAAAACTCGTTTCGTTATCTCGAACCATTTATGAGGTATGAGGCACGTTATGAATATCTTAAATGCTATCATTTGCACACACAATTGGAAGTAAGTGCACTACATGCATTTTCTCGAGGTTGCCAATAGATGTAGAACTCATTTGCAAAGTGCAATATGTTAGCTCCGTTTCGTATACGACGTTATGTGTACTAACATGCAACAAACGACCATTCATATTTACCTCTATTTTTCACTATAAAGTATTCAAATTTCACGCAGTGCCTCGATTAATATAGAAATAAAGTATGACTGCTATCGGAATGATAGCCAGTTCATCACGAAGCTGACAAATAGGGCTAAGAGATACGTCGGAAACAATTTTTTTTTACCGAATAGCTTCTTTAAAATTGTTTGAGAAATACTGCAGTGCAGCCGACGTGTGCATGACTGCAATCCCGCAGTATACCTATAAGGCCGGGGCCACACGAGCGGAATAGCTGCGGAACGTCAGACGCGCGGTAAATGACCGCACCGCTATGGCGCACGGGGCAGATGCAGCAGTCCACACGGGGCGGAACGTCTGCGGCTGCGGAATTTTGCCGCTTGCCAGCCGCATCGCCCATAGCGAGGCGGAAAACCCGCTGTGGCACACGCAGCGCTATGGGCCATGAGAATCAATTGGGCATTTCACACGGGCGGTGCGACAGGTGTGCGGAGAAGGGCCAGCTGACAGCAGTCAGTGCTGAGAGCGGAGTAGAGTGGCCATTTGCAGCAGGCAGTTGCGTGCTCCGTTCCGTGTGACTACAAAGTGACTCCCACGATGTGCCCACTAGACATTGACAAAATAGATATGGAGATTCTGATAATGGAAATGGAAAAAAAGACCTTGTATTTGGGATGTAAGGACCGAGGAATACAAAGACAGACATAAGAAGGATGCAGCATGGCATGAAATCTGCTGTGCATTATTCGATGATTTCGCAGATCATTCAAGCACAGAGAAAAAGTCCGTTGGTAAGTTTTTCGTCCACTTTTAGAATAATGGATTTGGAATCCATTGGGAATATTCTTCCACTCCTTCTCTGTCGGCTGAGGCAGACACTTGTCACACAGGCAGCCCCAAATCGCACAGCACACTTTCCTCACTATATCACTGGCTGTTGACTTGCCTATTGTGTATGTATAGTGCAGATCAACTAAGTGACAACCAGTAGCCAAATACCTAAAACCAAAGATATAAATGTATAAAAATTACGTTCAATATTTAGTCATTATTTAATGATGTTAAAGATTTTAAAGTTACGTTAAATTTCCGTTTCCTTTTTTCTCCTTTGTAGACCAGAAGGCACAACAAAAGTGGCGTAACATTAGGGACTATTATCGGAAATATGTAAGGAAAGTGAAGAAATCTGATTCAGAAGCAGTAAGAATATTAAAATACATGTACGCTGACCAGCTGGGGTTCTTGTCACCTTCATTTAAAGTTAATTGATGTTTCTTATCCTCAAAAGATAGATTTACATTTAACATTTCATTAATAAAGAAAAGAGAATTAAACTTGTTCGTTTATTGACCTAATAATTATCTTTTTTTTAAATTGAAATGAAAGTGTGAAAGTGTTGTTAAAACTAGTGATAGACATTACTGGGTTTCTTTAATTTTAGCTGAGATAATTTTTGGCTGAGACAGGATACTTACACATTAGAATTCACTTACCTTAAAGTTATAGCAAGCATTTCCATTGAAGGTATAGCGAGTCTCATGTTCGTGTCTTGCTTCTGTAAAGCGTTTCTAAGCGTGTGATGTAATTCATCGAAGCTTGAGAAAGACATTCGGAAATAGTTGAAAATTTTCATTTCAACCTCTCGTAGCTCGTTAAATATAACGTAAAACGCTCCTTGCAACAACCGACTACTAACTACTGGATGCACCCAGTACTTTCGGTGTATTTTTCTCTTTTTCAGTATTTTTAACCCTACGTATGCCACTACTGCACAGTGTCGAGCATCCATCGCGACTACCAGATTAAAAAAAAAAAAAAAAAAAGGAGAGAACAATTCAGTCTATTTGCTTGGCCTCCTCGCGGCTACGAAGCGAACTATCTTCATTCTAAGAACATTTCGCGCTGTACTAGAATGAAAAGCGTGTTTTTTTCTCGTCTCTATTGTCATTTAATCGCAAGGTAAACAGTTACCAGGTCGACTTTACTTACTTTCTTAAAAATTATGTTGATAATAGTTATTTAATGTTTCGTGGATGAAACAGTGTAGACAAGAAAAAATGACACATAAAGCAAATCATAGACGACATGCGGAGAATAAACGCGGCACAACTCTGCATTGTGAGCGAGAATACCCTCGAGCGTGGCGCGCCGTAGGCAGCTGCGGCCAAGCGCCAATATATATCACTCGATTACTCGAGACTGGAAAGAGATATGGCTCTCCTTCCAATGTTAAAAACAATTTCGATATCTTAACTACAATTCGTACGCAGCATTATACGACCTCAAATGCACCAAACGCAAAGTAGCCAGCGACGACATTTTTTACTGCAAACTTTTCAAAATACGTGTTGTATTTTACTTAATTATGATGTATCACGATAACTGTGGGCAGCAGCGAAAAGAAAACCAGTTCGTTATCAAGCTGTGATATCAGGCTATAACACGCGTAAAAATAAATTTTTTTCGTCGAAT
This sequence comes from Schistocerca cancellata, assembly GCF_023864275.1. Taxonomy (NCBI): domain Eukaryota; kingdom Metazoa; phylum Arthropoda; class Insecta; order Orthoptera; family Acrididae; genus Schistocerca; species Schistocerca cancellata. Next base: position 1,096,657,913 of record NC_064627.1, read on the forward strand.
AGTTTCCTCACAATCGAATGAGAGAGATTGCGTAGCGCAGAACACAGACGAATTCCAAAACAGTGGTTTTTAATTTTTTATACGAAAATATAAGTTGTAATGAGAAACTAACTACATGGACGGATGTAGCTTTCCTTCGTTTACATGAAACAATTTTTTTCGAGACAAAATAGATGACTAGATATTTGGCTCTCCGCACGAACATTCCGCAGCTAGCCGCATGGGTACAGGACTCTGCGTCTCGCCGCAGGCCGTCGACCGTTGCCGAAACAATCCGCTCGTGTGGCCCCGGCCTAAGGGGGCACAAAACGAATCGACGTCAAGGACGAAGCTCGCAGTTCAGCAAGCGGGGGGCAACTGGGCCAGATGTCCCTTCGGAACAGATGGGTGGACCCGCTCAGCGCTGGGAACGTGGACGCGTTTCTGCTTCCGGGTCAAGTTATCTTGCGTGAGCTCGTAACGTGCTGAGTACTTCCTGCCATGCACTTCACAACGGGTTACAGAGATCCAGAGTTTGACATGCTACTATTCAAATGTCTTCTGAGAAATGCGGTTTTTGAAGAACCTCTAATTACATCTCAGTGGGAGCAGATTCCATTATCAAGTCCATACGTTCACACTGTGCAGCTGTTAGGACTCATAAGGAAACAATCTTGAAGGATGTTGTTTTATCCATTACGAAACGGTTATGGAAAGCCTCTGATTGTAAAAACGTAATTCTTTTCCGTGCTGTAATATTACATTTCCTGCTGATGAAAAAAAAATTGGAAATTTGTGGTAAGTTCTGTGGGACCAAACTGCTGAGGCCATCGGTCCCTAAGCTTACACATTACTTAATCTAACTTAAACTAACTTACGTTAAGGACAACACACACACCAATGCCCGAGAGAGGACTCGAACCTCCGACGGGAAGAGCTGCGCAAACCGTGACAAGGCGCCTGAGACCGCGTGGCTACCCAGCGCGGCTGCTGCTGGTGTCAGCTTCGGGTAATAATTCCCATTATCAAGTGCATATTCCATGAACTATGAGATTTCTAGGCGTGATTTTTGCGATATATGAGCTGCTGTATTATTCTCGAGAATTTGCTATAAACACTTTTACTTTTCCTATGATAGTGGCAAATACGGAGATTCACATATGATTTCTTGTTGTTCTCTTACATAGAAACTAGCACATACTGTACATCGGTAGACAGTTCATAGGCTACAGCAGGCGAAAACAAAAAACAGACACTGTATGGATCATAAACTGTGTAATGGTGTACTATGTGTGTGAGTTTCTACATCAGAGAACAGCAAGCAATTTAAATTCAAGGTTAAAGAAGTGCTGCGACAAAGCTGTGAGGACTAGTCGCGAGTTCTGCTGAACAGCACATAGTCAATCGGTAGTGCACCCCCCCCCCCCCCCCCCCCCCAGCGAAAAGGCAAACGTTCTAGGTTCGACTCCTGGGCAGGTACAAATCTTTAATGGTTCAAATGGCTCTGAGCACTATGGGACTTACATCTGAGGTCATCAGTCCCCTAGAACTTAAAACTACTTAAACCTAACTAACCTAAGGACATCACACACATCCATGCCCGAGGCAGGATTCGAACCTGCGACCGTAGCGGTCGCGTGGTTCCACACTGAAGCGCCTAGAACCGCTCGGTCACATCGGCCTGCAAATCTTTAATCTAGCAGCAAGTTTCACATCAGGGCACACTCCACTGCAGAGTGAAAGTTCGCTGTCGCAGGCTGTGGCTAATCTACACTGCACAACACAATTGCAAGATCACTATTTTGAAACCCAGTCATTTTCTCACACTGCGACGCAGAAGTTCGAAATTTGGCTCGAGCCTCCCTGTAACCTTCCTCTTCAGTGGTGCAAAACAGCAGAGCCTTGTGACGTCACCCTCGGGCTGGGCGAAGTTGGAAGCACTAATAAGGTGTCGACACACGCGGGAAGCGAGGCCAGAGCTCGGAAGTTCATTTTAGATGTAAGGTGATTAATTACGTCACACCGACACGAAAATTAACCGCAAGTCAGTCCGACGCCACCGTGGACTTGCAACACGATAGGGAAGGACCTCGCAACGCTCGTAACCACAACTCGCGCCTTCTCTTGGAGCCTCTGCGATCGAGGTCAGAAACACGACGCCCTGCGTTGAAATTGAAAACACTGCCTCCGAATTTTTTATGTGAAAACTCTTGACACTTTTTTAAATAAAAGAAACGTTATTAACGTTCTACTTCTTTGTTCTTCACGTCTACATATTTGCAGCCCTCTGCCGCTAGACGGCTCCTAATTGTAGCGTGTAACATAGCGGTGTGTATGAGAGCGTGCTGTAATTGAGTTTCGAATTCGAAAAATACGTCCAGATACGGACCACCATTCCTTCAGCATGACAATGCCAGACTGTAGACTTGGCCATTGTTTCTATGTTTCGATACAGTGTATCGATACGTGGAACTGTTTCAGTGTTTCGGAACAGCTGTGGTTCTCTGTTTCGAAACAGTGGTGTTTCATTCCGCCCCTGTCTCGGATAACCGGACCAGATTCGATCTCGAGCCAGACACAGAAACTGTATCGTTGTTTCAAAATAAGGCTGTTTCAGTCCACCTGTGCTTGGAGCGAACTAATTGTATCGAAACAGTGATGTTTCATTCCGCTCTGTGTCGGACGAGATTCGGGCTCGGCACAGGTACTGAAACACAACACACCACTTCGTGAAACACTTTCAAGAATGTCGAAATCTTGTTGCCAAGCAATAGCATGAAGCCTAAGATATCCGAAAATAAAGCTTCGTTTCTAGCTGACTGTCCTATTCCGAAATGGCGTAACATCTGCTTTATAAATACTAACCAAACAATAAAACAACGCATACTATTCACATTCAAAATAATGAATATGTGAAAATCATTCAGTTAAATTACACTTTTTTTATAACATACGCTTCTCTGTTCATGTACAGTAATCATATTAAGAAACGCAAGTAAGCCTACAACATTTTGAATAAAAAAAAGGCGTAGAGTGACAGTTATTATACATATACATAAATTTGATGTTTGTATAATTGCAAGCAATCTGTTTGACATATCTCTCATAGTGTAATGGTGAACGGGAAGGGCTGGGAAGCACGGTGAATTTATAGTAACGGTTCGAAACACCTTGAAAGCCATAATTTTTTTCTGTTATATTTTGTTATTTATTCGAATTATTTGGCATTATTTGTGAGTCTATAGTCACTGTGCTTATTATCCATAATGATTCCCTTTGTGTGCATGGAAATTAGCAGGATGGGTATATTACCCATACTAACGGAATGTGGGAGGGAATCCCAGTAGCATATCCGTTGTTTCTGCAGTTTGCTCCCACCTCCAGTTCCGTTCGTGGTGGTTCTTCTGTGTTCAGCTATGGCTGTCCTCAGCCAATTGAAATGTATGAAAGTCACACGACAATAAAGCAGCGCATTTGCTGCATGAATTACGAAACTGCCAAGACGCCTAAGTGATAGTTTCATACTTTCTGCGATATGATTAGCGCTCTCGCACCTCATTTGTGTTTATATGGACATACTTATACAGTAGACATTCAAGATGATAAAATGTGCAGGTTTATTAAATTACAGAACACAAACTGTTTCACTGTTTCGAAACAGCGTATCGAAACATTACATTGTACTGTTTCATTTGTTTCGAAACAGTTACGTGTTTCAGTTTGCCCATCTCTACCAGACTGTATATGAGCGCTACGACGTCTGCAGCAATCCGATGCCTTGGCTTCACCGTCATCGATCGTCCTCTTTACGCTCCCGACAGGGCCCCACCCGATTTTCAACTGTTTCCAAAATTTAGAGAACACTTTCGAGGTTCAAATGGTTCAAATGGCTCTAAGCACTATGGGACTTAACATCTGAGGTCATCAGTCCCCTAGGCTTAGAACTACTTAAACCTAACTAACCTAAGGACATCACACACATCCATGCCCGAGGCAGGATTCGAATCTGCGACCGTAAACCTTCGAGGACTTGACTTGATAGTGATGAAGTGGTGTGAGCAGAGGTGAGGTTGTCAACAACGTCAAACATTCTGCAGTAACTGTATCAACAAACAGGTCTCTCGTTGGGAGAAATGTGTTCGTCGTATGGACGTGAAGAATACAAATATGTAGTGTTAGTGACGTCGCAGGGCGCCATGCTTTTGCACCATTACAGAGAAAGGCTATAGGCGCCTTCGAGTCAAATTTCTGATTTCTTCGTCACAGTGGAAGAAGACGACCGGAATTCAAAAAAAAAGTGGCACGTTAACTATGTTGCACAGTATATTTGTCCGCGGTATCCTTTCTTCCAGGAGTTTTAGCCCCGCAATTGATGCAGGACAACTTCTGTGAGCATGCGTCGTGAGTTGTGTTTAGACAGCTCACTCCGAAGAGAATTTGCCCGCAGGACACAAAGGTCCCAGTTCCGAGTTCCGATCCGGAACTTCGTTATTATCTGCTAGGATGTTATAACAATAAATTCGTGAGTAAAAGTTAATTCCAAATTCGGCATTATCTGTGCGGAAAGATACATCAGTTATTACAAAATTACGAGTGCTACATTTCAGTAAAGGCACCAGGATAAAGAAGCAGATCACAAACATCAACTCCTAAAATCGTCAACAATACACGGAAGATGAACTCGATAATTGGAATTAGTTTCCGAAACACGTCGAGCGTGACACAAATAAAGAGCAATTTTGACTAGCAGCAGCAAATGTCATTTAATAATAAAGAAAATCGTCTTGTGGGCAACGAACTAACCGCACTACAGACAGCCCAGAAAGTCAAAGTGTGTTAGCCTCTGCACTGCGTGTGCTACTGCGGGCACAAAGACTGCCTGATGACGTGGGGGCTCTGATGGCACGTAATCTGCGTGGGAAGTGGTCGCGCTGGTCCCAGACTCTCGGGCTCAGAAGCTCTTGCCTAAGCGCAAACTGAGACGCGTATAGCACGTGTGACGCGAGATGACAATGCAGCGCGACGCGCACATTTCGCACGTGTCGCGCTGGTCCTGCGCATATTGCGACGCGTACACATTCTTCGCATGCGCCGGTTGGCGACGTTCTGCGCTGACACAGCCGAAGCGCCTGCACCCTGAAATCTTTCTCACACGATTTTACAGAAACTATTCACTGAAAATATTTGATTTTTGCCTTACTTGTAGCGTTATATGTCAGTGTCGTGGCGAAATGCTCGTCACCTCGCTAATAGTTATACTTATTGTGATATATACTGGGCTATTACAAATGATTGAAGCGATTTCATAAATTCACTGTAGCTCCATTCATTGACATACGGTCACGACACACTACAGATACGTAGAAAAACTCATAAAGTTTTGTTCGGCTGAAGCCTTACTTCAGGTTTCTGCCGCCAGAACACTCGAGAGCGCAGTGAGACAAAATGGCGACAGGAGCCGAGAAAGCGTATGTCGTGCTTGAAATGCACTCACATCAGTCAGTCATAACAGTGCAACGACACTTCACGACGATGTTCAACAAAGATCCACCAACTGCTAACTCCATTCGGTGATGGTATGCGCAGTTTAAAGCTTCTGGATGCCTCTGTAAGGAGAAATCAACGGGTCGGCCTGCAGTGAGCGAAGAAACAGTTGAACGCGTGCGGGCAAGTTTCTCGCGTAGCCCGCGGAAAATTTGCTCATGCCACAACTGGAGACCGACAGCGCCGACTTCATCTTTCAACAGGATGGTGCTCCACTGCACTTCCATCATGATGTTCGGCATTTCTTAAACAGCAGATTGGAAAACCGATGGATCGGTCGTGGTGGAGATCATGTTCAGCAGTTCATGTCACGGCCTCCACGCTCTTCCGACTTAACCCCATGCGATTTCTTTCTGTGGGGTTATGTGAAAGATTCAGTGTTTAAACCTCCTCTACCAAGAAACGTGCCGGAACTGCGACCTCGCATCAACGATGCTTTCGAACTCATTGATGGGGACATGCTGCGCCGAGTGTGGGAGGAACTTGATTATCGGCTTGTCTGCCGAATCACTAAAGGAGCACATATCGAACATTTGTGAATGCCTAAAAAAACTTTTTGAGTTTTTGTATGTGTGTGCAAAGCATTGTGAAAATATCTCAAATAATAAAGTTATTGTAGAGCTGTGAAATCGCTTCAATCATTTGTAATAATCCTGTACATTTTAGTAAGACTGTAAGTAGGTCGTTCCGGTTTTTATCTTGGTAACGCCACGTAGCGCTCTGTATGAAAATCACTGACTGTCCTGTGTGCTGTCTGCGGCTGGTTAGCATTGTTAGAATATTCGCTATTGTAGTGTTGGGCAGTTGGCTGTTAACAATGCGTAGCATTGCGCAGTTCGAGGTGAGCCGCCAGCAGTGGTGGATGTGGGGAGAGAGATGGCGGAGTTTTGAGAGCGGATGATCTGGACTTGTGTCCATCAGAGACAGTAAATTTGTAAGACTGGATGTCATGAACTGATATATATATTATGACTTTTGAACACTATTAAGATAAATACATTGTTTGTTCTCTATCAAAATCTTTCATTTGCTAACTATGTCTATCAGTAGTTAGTGCCTTCAGTAGTTAGAATCTTTCATTTAGCTGGCAGTATTGGCGCACGCTGTATTGCAGTAATTCAAGTAACGAAGATTTTTGTGAGGTAAGTGATTCACGAAAGGTATAGGTTATTGTTAGTCAGGGCCATTCTTTTGTAGGGATTTTTGAAAGTCAGATTGCGTTGCGATTAAAAATATTGTGTGTCAGTTTAGTGTTGATCAGAATAAGTTAAGAGAGTAATGTCTGAGTACGTTCAGCAATATATTTCAACAAATTAAATATATCAAATCACCACACTCTTTCAGGATAGTCATACTTCCAGAATAATACCGACCACTACTTCATTTGTGTTGTCTTTTGTATAATTAGTTTATTAACGCTGACAGTGTGTTTGCAACACTGAAATGGTTTTCTCGCGTCATGACGGGACGATTAAAATATCGCTATTCGTGAGGGCTTCTCGACTGTTTCTAGCTTGCAGTGGACATGTGATGTCCACATTTACGTACATTAATGTCTCTCATTACATCCATATCCAAATAATGATAGTGAAACTTATGTACTTCATATCTCGGACACTTTTACCAGGAGCACAAAGGTGTGATACCTGTGGAAATTACGCCTTTTCGACTTTTTGTTACAGATTTTAGAGATACGTCAGCATAACAGGCAGCAAGTACATAACCTTGTTTTACTTTCCTGCTGCCGGCCGGAATGGACGTGCGGTTCTAGGCGCTACAGTCTGGAACCGAGCGACCGCTACGGTCGCAGGTTCGAATCCTGCCTCGGGCATGGATGTGTGTGATGTCTTAGGTTAGTTACGTTTAATTAGTTATATGTTCTAGGCGACTGATGACCTCAGATGTTTCGCATAGTGCTCAGAGCCATATTTTCCTGCCTCGCTTCTAGCTCACATGATTTAATAATATTGCTTACTTCCTTATTCACTACCCTCACCCTGTCCCTTCTTTCAATCTGAAAACACTGTGGAGGCGGAAGATACAATTCCAGTGGCTTATGGCTTGTCAGATGCTTATTTAACTGTGCATTGTTCTTGACAAAAGAACAAACAAAACAAGGAAGTATACAGATATACGTAACTGAAAACTATTATGTACTAACGAAAATAGATGGAGCGCTTAAACGGCGAAAAACGAAACACTACTGAGTGTGAAAATAAAATACTTCGTGTGCCTATATGCGCAATGCCGAAGTGAGTATATGGCAGGACTGCGTTCCCGCTCGCCGCTTCACTTCTCTCGCAGTGCTCGCGTGATCCGTGGCGAGGTCAAGTGGGCCCCAACCACAACGCCTCGGGACCTGGCGCAGGCGCGTGTCTCGTCCCAGTCGCGTCTCGTCGCCATATGCGCGGTCCCATTTGAACCTGTGAAGTTACAAAAAAGCACGCAGCGCTGCGTCGAGCCACACGTGCTATGCGCCTAGCCTTACCCAGGTCTGGGCTGAGACTGCTGAAAGCACAGCTCCCCCGAGATGCGGTACTGTTTTTCATCGAGTCCTAGCGCACCGTGGGAAAGCTTGAAAGCTTGTCTGTGGCCCTCCCGACACTTGTGAGGTCCAGTGACGCCCCTGTTGCGACCCGGGTGAAACAGTACCAAGGGAATGCAGGTAATAGGACACCCCCGCTACTCCTCCGTCCTCACATTGCTATGCACTATAGTTCAATTCTTTTATCTTGGCGGCTCGCGCATGCCCGCCCAGAGGCGGGAGATTGCTGCGTTGGCCGGCCAGTGTGGCCGAGCGCTTCTAGGCGCTTCAGTCTGGAACCGCGCGACCGCTACGGTCTCAGGTTCGAATCCTGCCACGGGCATGGATGTGTGTGATATCCTTAGGTTAGTTAGGTTTAAGTAGTTCTAAGTTGTAGGGGACTGATGACCTCAGCTGTTAAGTCCCATAGTGCTCAGAGCCGTTTGATTGCTGCGTTGCCAGTTGCACACGCCAAGAGAAGCAGCGCCATAGTACAGTATAGTTCGCAAACTTACATTTAGGGGCGAGCGCGCAGTTTATGAAGTAAAGCCACCACGATCGCATTAACCCTTCGCTGCTTCAGAGACGTGCTCCACGCATTCCGCGCTGTGCGCGATTTTGTCATCACTGCACTGCTCGCCTGTGCAGACAAATGGTGTTCCGACTGCTTTGACACACTTATCATTCGATTTCACAAAAACTATTTGGCCCAAAAATTTGATTTTTACACATCTTCTTGACTGATTCCTTCCCCCCGTAAATGACTTAATTTTCTTTCGATGTTCAACGCAGTTATTGTGCAGCATTAAATGTAGCAAACCATTGCACGACATTTTGAAGAGTTTTCAGAGGTAAAAGTCCACAGCGTATACTTTCCGTATGGTCAATTTTAGTTGCCACTGGAAATTTCAAAAAATTACATTCAAACGAATAAAATTCATAAAGTAAGACACTTCGATATTGTTTTTAAGTAAAGAAAGTACTAAGCGTGTTTTTTTTTAAATTTTCATTTTGTTCGTTTTAGTTCGTTGCATCTGCTCGGGGCGGACGTCGCGAGACATCCATTTAAGTTCTGTGGTTGATCTGTTGACTCACTTTCTTTTATTACAGAGGCACGTTACCCTGTGACCGAACACGCTGAGCTACCGTGCCGGCATAAACTTTTCACTCAAGGGAAGACTTGAACCAAAGACCTCTCGTTCATTTTTTTTTATCTCATTTTGCTCTATATTGGTCGATGAAATGTTCGTGGCGGACGTCCGATGACAGCTGTTCAAGTTCTTTGTTGATCTATTCACTCAGTTTTTTTTATTACAGAGGATAGCTAACCCTCTGACCGAGCACGCTAAGGTACCGTGCCGGCAGCATCAAACAAGATTTGAACTCAGAACATTTTGCTTAGCAGCCAAGCACCTTAACCATTACGCTAACACAGCTCACCATTCAATGGAATTCTAGGACTTTAAAGCGTCACGCAAATTACCGACAAACACTGTTGGCATGACTGTGAATTACTCACGTTTCGTCGAAGTACAGTAGGAAATAAACATTTACCGCTGTTCTTTATTGCGAAAAAGCGGTTAGTGAGAATGAATTTCCTTGCTATCGCCTGAATTAGGAGGCTTTTTGCTTGTGTGGTTTAATTAATTAATAGAATATGAAGCAATTGGTATAAAGAATGCGTTTTCCAAACTTTCTTGTATAGAAAGTCTGCTATCAAGACATTGCTTTTGTTCAGTTACTTTATTTATGACTGGACATTTCTTAAACTGAAGACACTCGTCCGTGCTCTGCACTGCAGTCGAGCTCTGTTCATTGGCTGACTGTGTTTTGTGACGTCAGATGCACAGAAAGCACCTAAACTCGGGCGCCGTCGTTAATGACGCGCACTTTATCTGCTGATATCGTGTCGGACCTCCTTTTGCCCGATTTAGTGCAGCAGCTCGACGTGGCATGGACTCAACAAGTCCTTTGAGGGGCTCCGGAACGCCCTATACTTGCAATGTTAAAATAACGCTTATAAATTACATCTTTCCTCACAAAGTATTTGAGGTACGAAGTTGAACTTTTTACAGATTATTTATTGGAATATGGGCTACAACTTAACACAGCGATTTTACAAAATTTTAGTTCAGTTATTAAAGATGATTTTTTTTCAATTGTAATGAAAATTCAGAACATTTTTTGCAATTTTTTATTTGTATATTCAAAAATATACAGTTTTTTGGAAAAAAGGCTGTGTTAAATTATGCAGAAGGCACTGTGTAACATTTACTGAAAGTTTGAAACAAATATGTTTGGAAGATCCTTAGAAAACATGTAATTAGTACGAGAAAATAAAAGTTTTGGGAATCGAGCGACAAAGATTGGATTAACTTTTTAGTGCATTCCAGGTCCATAGGATGGGTTATCTTCATCCTCTGCAAACTCCTCCTCCAGTTTCCTCTTGTTTCTCCTCCTTTTTACTCTTGCTTGTATTTCTAGACTCTTTACAGCCCTGTCTGCAGCCCGAAGGCGTTCCTTGTCTAAAGCAAGCATCGCTCGTACCATGTTAGAACCTATCTTCATTCCCATATTTCTAAATACCTTGCACCTTACAATGTTGCCATCATTGAAAGTCGCAACAGCATCATACACACCAAAGTGAAGTGTTTCTATTCCAAGACTCAAGACTCAAGAAACAGAATTAATTACGAATATTTTCGAGATAACGACAGAGTAAATAAACATGAAACAATCGACAATCACACCAGCGATATATATTGAACCATCGCAGGTTAGCCACAACATATACTTTATCTCACATCACTAAAATGTACCTGATGAACACGGACGTTATTAATAACACCATTTGACAGCAGTTTAACAGCGCCACAGTGGGTCACGCCCATGTAGAACACATTTCAAGAAAAATTTAAAAATAGTTGTAGTCTTCGGAATTGAATAAATTATATATCTATTAAAAGGTAATAGTCTGCAGATTCACAAAACGCAAAAAAGTAAAAATTGAACTTTTCATGATTTTGAGCCTTTCCGGAGCCCCTTAGGACCCTGCAGAAATACTGAGCCATGCTGCCTCTATTGCCCGTCCATAATTGCGTAAGGGTTGCCAGTGCAGGATTTTGAGCACGAACTGGCTTCTCGATTATATCCCACAAATGTTCGATGGGATTCATGTCAGGCGATCTGGGTGACCATTTGCTCAAATTGTCCAGAATGTTCTTCAAACTAATCGCGAACAGCTGCGACCCGGCAACAAGATGCACTGTCATCCCTAACAATTCCATCGCTATACAAAATCGTTAAGGCTTTCGTGGCCACTTGTTGACAAACTGCCTATTGGCTTCTGTCTCGGGTTCTTCGGCCGACGTTCATCTAACGATTTTTCTGACGTTTCGCCAGCACGAGTGGCTGGCATTGTCAAAGCTTCACCCTCCATTGCCGGTGGTGAACTGGAGGCGAGCTCGCGGCCGCAGGCTATATGTACCTGGCGCGCCAACGTCCGAGGGCTTCTCCGCGGTCATTTCCGGTGCGTTTCTCCTCTTGCTACCTGCGACGGTCGTTCGCTGCAGTACGGGAAGCCAGGATCCGTTTACCTTAAGGCTTTCCTCTTTCTTGTTGAAACTGTTCGCGTGTTCGTGCGAGAGCACGACGAATATGTGAGCCTCAACACCTCAAACGAGAAATGCAACACCTGGAAACTGTTCTGAGGAGCAATGGGTACTCCACAAATTACATTAGAAGTGTAACAGAGCCAAACACTCGGCGAAGTAAGGAACCAGAAAAAGAAATGTCGGGTACGGCCTTTCTGCCATACATTCCCAGAGTGACGGACAGAATCGGCCGTATATTGCGCAAACACGGCGTAAAGACGATTTTCAAACCGACAAGGAAGATCAAGGAGTGTCTTAGATCGGCGAAGGAGAAAAGAGACCCACTTGCAAAGTCGGGAATATACCGTATACCTTGCACATGCGGAAAAGTTTATGTCGGAATGACTGGACGATAAATTAACACCAGGATCAAAGAGCATAAGCGACATTGCAGGTTGGGGCAGGTGGAGAAATCGGCCGTGGCAGAGCACGCACTGAATGAGACTGACCACGTAATAAAATTCGCCGACACGGAAGTTCTGTCTGTAGAGAAGCACTATCACACGCGCCTGTTCAGAGAAGCTGTAGAAATCCAAAAACACGCTAACAGTTTCAACAAGAAAGAGGAAAGCCTTAAGGTAAACGGATCCTGGCTTCCCGTACTGCAGCGAACGACCGTCGCAGGTAGCAAGCGGAGAAACGCACCGGAAATGACCGCGGAGAAGCCCTCGGACGTTGGCGCGCCAGGTACATATAGTCTGCGGCCGCGAGCTCGCCTCCAGTTCACCACCGGCAATGGAGGGTGAAGCTTTGACAATGCCAGCCACTCGTGCTGGCGAAACGTCAGAAGAATCATTAGATGAATGTCGGCCGAAGAACCCGAGACAGAAGCCAATAGGCAGCTTGTCAATTCCATCGTTGTTTAGGAACATGAAATCTATGAATGGCTCTAAATTGTTTTCCTCTAGCCGAACATAACCGTTTCCAGTCAATCATAGGTTCAGTTGGACCTGAGCATCCAGTCCATGTCTCTGGCTGGTGTGGCCGAGCGGTTCTAGGCGCTTCAGTCTGGAATCGCGCGACCGCTACGGTCGCAGGTTCGAATCCTGCCTCGGACATGGATGTGTGTGATCTCCTTAGGTTAGTTAGGTTTAAGTAGTTCCAAGTTCTAGGGGACTGATGACCTCAGATTTTAAGTCCCATAGCGCTCAGAGCCATTTGAACCATTTTTGAACAGAAGTTACGCGATCTCAAGTGGGATATACTTAGGCCCGCCATATAATCCTGATTCCTGCCCGTGCGATTATCACGCCTTAGGTCCCTTAAAACACACCCTGAGGGGTCTAGATTCCTGTTGGATGAGGGTGTACAGCAGGCAGTTACGGTCTTCTTAACTCAGCAGGACACAGTGTTTTACCAAACGGGTATCTTCAACGTGGTGCGTCGGCGAGATGATTGCCTCAATCCTAACGGTGATTTTGCCTCATTGACACACCACTTTTGGACTGTACCGCTTTCGATCGCAAAATGTTTGATCGCCCCTCATAAACACCCGCCGTTGTTACACACAGGTACGAAATTACATTGACATCCGATCGTCGTCCGTGTTCTTAACTTTTTTTATCAGTTTGTGCATATTATTCAGTGACTGTGATGTTTTTCAAGGGCTCTAAGTACACATTTTGTTGAAACGAAGTTAGTTATTAGGGTACATGTTCACTAGTCCCTAGATCATTTGGACGATTCTTTTATGGAAATGATGAGGAACGAGTGGTTTACACACACGTATGTATATGAACACTGAAGCCCCACAGAAACTGGTGTAGGTATGGGTATTGAAATATAGAGATATGTAAACGGACAGAAAACGGCGCTGCGGTCGGCAACGCCTATATACAGGGCTATTACAAATGATTGAAGCGATTTCATAAATTCACTGTAGCTCCATTCATTGACATTGGTCACGACACACTACAGATACGTAGAAAAACTCATAAAGTTTTGTTTGGCTGAAGCCGCACTTCAGGTTTCTGCCGCCAGAACGCTCGAGAGCGCAGTGAGACAAAATGGCGACAGGAGCCGAGAAAGCGTATGTCGTGCTTGAAATGCACTCACATCAGTCAGTCATAACAGTGCAACGACACTTCAGGACGAAGTTCAACAAAGATCCACCAACTGCTAACTCCATTCGGCGATGGTATGCGCAGTTTAAAGCTTCTGGATGCCTCTGTAAGGGGAAATCAATCTGTTGGTTATTAACTGTAGATTAAAACTGAAGAAACTGCAAAAAGGTGGGAATTTAAGGAGATGGGACCTGGATAAACTGAAAGAACCAGAGGTTGTACAGAGTTTCAGGGAGAGCATAAGGGAACAATTGACAGGAATGGGGGAAAGAAATACAGTGGAAGAAGAATGGGTAGCTTTGAAGAATGAAATATTGAAGGCAACAGAGGACTAAGTACGTAAAACGACGAGGGCTGGTGGAAATCCTTGTGTAACAAAAGATATACTGAATTTAATTGATGAAAGGAGAAAATATAAAAATGCAGTAAATGAAGCAGGAAAAAAGGAATACAAACGTCTCAAAAATGAGATCGACACGAAGTGCAAAATGGCTAAGCAGGGATGGCTAGAGGACAAATGTAAGGATGTAGAGGCTTATCTCACTAGGGGTAAGATAGATATTGCCTACAGGAAAATTAAAGAGACCTTTGGAGAAAAGAGAACCACTTGCATGAATATCAAGAGCTTTGATGGAAACCCAGTTCTAAGCAAAGAAGGGAAAGCAGGAAGGTGGAAGGAGTATATAGAGGGTCTATACAAGAGCAATATACTTCAGGACAATATTATGGAAATGGAAGAGAATGTACGAGGGTTGCCCAGTAAATAATGCCCCATATTTTTTTTCTCCGAAATAAAAAATATTAGAAATGTGACACTTAAGGTGCGAGTTATTTGAAGTTTCCCGCGTGTGTACGCAAAGTTTCAATTTCCTCCGACAGAGAGCGGTGGTGTAGGAATGTTCTAAAATGGCGTCTGCAGTTGACATCCGTCATAAACAACGTGCAGTGATTGAATTTCTCGTAGCAGAGGAAGAAACCGTGGGCAATATTCATAAACGCTTGTGCAAAGTCTACGGAACATCTGCAGTCGATAGGAGTACTGTTGGTCGCTGGGCACAGAGGGTGAAAGCATCAGAGGGCGGTGCTGCGGAGCTCCGAGATTTGCCGCGGTCGGGAAGGCCTCCCACGGCTGTCACGCCTGACATGTTGCAGCGGGCTGATGTTCTCATTCGACGGGATCGACGCATTACGACTCGACAATTGGCACTGGAGTTGTCAGTAAGCAAAGGAAGTGTGGATGTGATTATCAATCAGCTTGGATACTCAAAAGTGTGTGCAAGATGGGTTCCTCGGTGTCTTACTGTCGATCACAAATCCCAAAGAAAAGACATTTCTTTCGATTTGTTGCGACGCTTTCACGTTGACGGGGAGGCCTTTTTGTCACGGATTGTGACAGGTGATGAAACTTGGGTGCATCATTTTGAGCCCGAAACAAAAAGACAATCGATGGAATGGCGTCATGCTTATTCTCCACAGAAGAAAAAATTCAAAACAGTTCCTTCAGCCGGAAAAGTCATGATGACTGTGTTTTGGGATTGCGAGGGCGTAATTCTCATTGATGTGATGCCAAAAGGCAGTACCATAAATTCAGAGGCTTATGTCAAAACATTAGACAAACTTAAGCAGCGCTTCCGGCGCCTTGGGCGTCATGTTAACCCACAGGATGTTTTGATTCAGCATGATAACGCTCGTCCTCACACAAGTTTGAGGACTTGTGAACACATCGCGAAACTGGGTTGGATAGTGTTACCCCATCCACCCTACAGCCCCGATTTGGCTCCTTCAGACTTTCACTTGTTTGGGCCAATGAAGAATTTCATTCGTGGAAGACGTTTTGCCGATGACGAAGAAGTGATTCACGAAGTGACAACCTGGCTCCGTAGGCAGAGTACAGATTTTTACCGGCAGGGAATACACGCTCTTGTGTCTCGCTGGAAAAAGGCCGTCGAACTTGAAGGAGATTATGTGGAAAAATAAAGCAAGTAGACAAAACATCAGTCTTACACATATGTAAATATGATTGTTGTGGAATAAATACTTCTGGAGAAAAAAATATGGGGCATTATTTACTGGGCAACCCTCGTAGATGAAGATGAAATGGGAGATATGATACTGTGTGAAGAGTTTGACAGAGCACTGAAAGACCTGAGTCGAAACAAGGCCCTGGGAGTAGACAACATTCCATTAGAACTACTGACGGCCTTGGGAGAACCAGTCCTGACAAAACTCTACCATCTGGTGAACAAGATGAATGAGACAAGCGAAATACCCTCAGACTTCAAGAAGAATATAATAATTCCAATACCAAAGAAAACAGGTGTTGACAGATGTGAAAATTACCGTACTATCAGTTTAATAAGTCACAGCTGCAAAATACTAAGGCGAATTCTTTACAGACGAATGGAAAAACTGATAGGAGCCGACCTTGGGGATGATCAGTTTGGATTCCGTAAAAATGTTGGCACACGTGAGGCAACACTGACCCTACGACGTATCTTAGACGAAAGATTAAGGAAAGGCAAACCTACGTTTCTAGCATTTGTAGACTTAGAGAAAGCTTTTGACAATGTTGATTGGAATACTCTCTTTCAAATTCTGAAGGTGGCAGGGGTAGAATACGGGGAGCGAAAGGGTATTTACAATTTGTACAGAAAGCAGATGGCAGTTATAAGAGTCGAGGGACTTGAAAGGGAAGCAGCAGTTGGGAATGGAATGAGACAGGGTTGTAGCCTATCCCCGATGTTATTGAATCTGTATATTCAGCAAGGAAAAAAGGAAACAAAAGAAAAATTCGGAGTAGGTATTAAAATCCAGGGAGAAGAAATAGAAACCTTCAGGTTCGCCGATGACATTGTAATTCTGTGAGACACAGCAAAGGACTTGGGAGAGCAGTTGAACGGAATGGACAGTGTCTTGAAAGGAGGGTATAAGATGAACATCAACAATAGCAAAACGAGGATAATGGAATGTAGTCGAATTAAATCGGGTGATGCAGAGGGAATTAGATTAGGAAACGAGACACTTAAAGTAGTAAAGGTGTTTTGCTATTTGGGGAGCAAAATAACTGATGATGGTCGAAGTAGAGAGGATATCAAATGTAGCCTGGCAATAGCAAGGAAAGCGCGCCTGAAGAAGATGGGTAGATCACATAACTAATGAGGAGGTACTGAATAGGATTTGGGAGACGAGGAGTTTGTGACACAACTTGACTAGAAGAAGGGATCGGTTGGTAGGACATGTTCCGAGACATCGGGGGATCACCAATTTAGTATTGGAGGGCAGCGTTGAGGGTAAAAATCGTAGAGGGAGACCTAGAGATGAATACACTAAGCAGATTCAGAAGAATGTAGGCTGCACTAGGTACTGCGAGATGAAGAAGCTTTCACAGGATAGAGTAGCATGGAGAGCTGCATCACACCAGTCCAGGGCTGAAGACCACACAACATAAATATTAGTAGTCTGCATCATACGGGAATTACCTTAATAGTTTTCTATCCATGAACTGTCTATGTTTTATATCATGCTGATTTAAGTTGTAATTTACTTTATGTTTATCACCTTCCCCTGTTTCATGCTTCGCCTGTCGGTGCACTTGCCCACTTCTTCTATCGTCATCTGGCTAGGTTTTTGGGTACCACAGTCAGTGCTGTTTTCCTCATCGCTGGTTGCAATGGGCTCTAGCTAGCTGAGTGTTCCTTATGCCCGTGACACAATGGCGTCCAGCTCATATTTTGTGTGTTTCTAGTAGCGCTTATGTACATTTTCTCACGCTTTGAAGGGCTCATTTTATTCTCTACACACCAAATATTCGTTTTACCACCTTTTATCTGTTTAATAAAAGCTTCTAACGGATTTTAATTTATCAGTGATGTGAAGGATGGGGAGAGGCTTCCAGAAAACGTAAAATGATGTTGTAGATACAATGTATGTAAGTAACTAATATGCGGGACATTTCTACTTCATGTAATAGTATTTATTACACCAGAGTAAAAAAGAAAAACTCGTGAAATACTTCGTTTGTAGTCCGTATAGATCATCTACCGATGCACCTCAACTGGCAACTGGCAGCAAAAGGCTTCCAACTAAAGCGTGTTGTTCAAGCAATCACATCTGCATTCCTCAGAAATGATTTACAATCCCTGCATAGACCTGCAATGTCTTATTCCTGAGAATTAACTGCGAGTCTTGTGTGACATTTCCGTATGGTTGTACCGCGTTGCCATTTACTTTCAATCGAAAACCATTGACACTTGTCATCTTTCATCTAGTATGTAGCAAGACAAGGCTTTCATCAATCAAAATGGTTACTTTATGAAGTGTTCAGCTGATTGCATTGCTTGTGGGTACCAGACTCTCACATTACTTAAGCCAAGCTACAAGTTGCGATCTTAGAAGTATCGAGTGACTGAAATCACAAACAGTGTTTCTCCAATGCTTCAGCTATCCCAGACAATACCACAAGTATACAGTCGCGATATCTACCTATTAAGCACATCTTCCTTATGATGAGATTTAGCTCCACAGCTAATGTTCAGCCTCAGAAGACAGTACCAATAGAAATCTGCTGGAGATGATAGATGTCTAATGTACAACACCTATCATTTATGTGAGGATTCCCTTAAGAATACAGTGCTAGCCTGGGTACTACAACGCTTTCTGTTTATAGCAGGGATAACTGGAGTTTAACGTATTGTAAGCAGGCATTCTACGGATCGGAGCATGGAATGTCAGGTCCATTAATCGAGCGGATAGGTTGGAAAATTTAAAAAGGGAAATGGATAGGTTGAAAATAGATATAGTGGGAATTAGAAAGTTCGGTGGCAGGAGGAACAAGACAGGTGAATACAGGGTTACAAATACAAAATCAAATAGGGTTAATGAAGGAGTGGGTTTAATAATGAATAAAAAATAGGAGCGCGAGTAAGCTACTACGAACAGCATAGTGAACGCATTATTGTAGCCAAGATAGCCACGAAGCCCATGCCTACCACAGTAGTACAAGTTTATATGCCAACTAGCTCCGCAGACGGAAAACAGTTTGAAAAAATGTATGATGAGATAAAAGAAATTATTCAGATAATGAAGGGAGACGAAAATTTAATAGTCATGGGGGATTGGAATTCGATAGTAGGAAGAGGAAGAGAAGGAAAGGTAGAAGGTGAATATGGAATGTGGGTAAGGAATGAAAGAGGAAGCCGCCTGGTAGAATTTTGCACAGAACATAACTTACTCATAGCTAACACATGGTTTAAGAATCATGAAAGAAGGTTGTGTACGTGGAAGAGGCTTATTGACACTGGAAGGTTTCAGATAGATTATATAATGGTAAGACAGACACTTAGGAATCAGGTTTTAAACTGCAAGACATTTCCAGGAGCAAATGTGGATTCTCACCACACTCTATTAGTTATGAATTGTAGATTAAAACTGAAGAAACTGCAAAAATGTGGGAATTTAAGGAAATTGGACCTGGATAAACTGAAAGAACCAGAGGTTGTAGAGAGTTTCAGAGAGAGCTTCAGGGAATGATTGACAAGAACAGGGGAAAGAAATACAGTAGAAGAAGAATGGGTAGCTTTACTGACAACATGACTTGTTTTTTTGATTTTACATAATTTTTCAACAAATTGTTGCATTTTTCTAAAATCCCATACCTCATAGAAATCAAAAATGTTATATTCTCCCTCCACAGCTTTCTTTTCTCTGTCAGTTACCCAAATATCAATAAAACTTTTTTCCTCAACATTGTGATGAGATGTATTTATTTTTTCTTCTGCACATTTCACACACAAAGGACACAACAGTTTCTCATGTTTATCCATATTCATTCATACATGTGAAAGTGAATGATGCAATCATCTAGGTACCAATACCTTACATTTCGTAAATCCATATGATTTTAGAATAATATCTTGGTCCACATATTTTTGTTACGTGTCACTCAGGACAATAATCGCAATATTATACAATTGGATAAAGAATACAAACTTCATCAAATGTTATTTTTGTCTTAACCAAATCTGCTTTATTTCTCAATTTTTAAATTTTCATTCGACCACCATAAAAAGCATCTCTTTGGATTCAAAGTCTCAAAAACTTCAGGTAATTATTTTAATGTCTTACTTTTTTATACACAACTGAGTTAAGCCCAGCATATTCCCACATTCCCCTAAAACATATCCAGAATTTTGTATTCCTGTACTTCCTTTTAATGTCTTTCGATGCAGGCTATCCATTGTTCCTTTATCTTTGTACAATAACATCAAAAACAACCCTCATATTGATCAACAATATTGGTTTCTTAATGAAACCCATCTACTTTAGTTCAAGCTATAATAACTTCACCACGTTAATAGCATGCTAAATATCATTGTTGTTTAAAGTATTTAACCAAGCTATGGAATTATCAATTCTTCTTTGAGACAAATATTTAGATCTGTATATAGCCAAAAACACTGGTAATTTTAACTAAGAGAATGGATCTATATTAAATATTTCTGGGAACTGTTTCCTTGTTTCTAAAAAAAAACCGTTCTCAGTATATGTACATATGAATTACAATATTCATTAATTTCTCTCTCCATATTTAGCACATAATTTTCCTTAACTTTCTGTTTCTCTTGGTTTCATAATGTCATCCTAATAATATTCGATATCAAGAACTGGCTACATGTATTCATTTTCCTGTGTTTTGAAGAAATTTGGGAAGTAACCTTTCTCTAGTTCATTCAAATTAAATGTTTTTGGGAAGTTAGTAAAGAGGGTCTTGTACAAAATTGCTGCTATCTATAATCTTTATTTCTAAAAGCTTTATCTCCAATAACATCAATTCAGTTCCTGGATAGATATTATATTCTTTTCTTGTGTTTTCAACACTGTACTTCAGGAGGAATTGTGAATCATAACATTTAGCATACTGAGCTGTAAATGTATAATTCTGGTTTTTATCAGATATCATGCACGTACAAAGTGATTTGTCTTGATTTTATAAACAGTATCATGATTAAGATTGTGAACTATTATTACATTTGTAATGTATAAACAGGTTTTTTGTTGCTCTTTATAATCGAAGCACATGTATTTTTCTGTACAGGTAGCAGGAACTCTCTTTGGTATCCCCTTTTCACAACATTTAAACTGTTTTCCTGTCACTATTTTATAGTGTTCTCAGCACTGGAAAACATAATAATCTTTGAATTCTCCATTCATATAACAACCGACTTTACTACAATTTTGACATTCTTTGACTACAAATTCTTCACTAAATTTTCTTTCACAAATACCACCTTTTTGTAATTTGTATTGCATGTAACATTTGCGATTTTTAGTTTTTACTCTTTGTTTAAAGTTTGTATATAGTTCAAACTCACATTTATGTTCTTTAGATGTCTAGCAAATACACTTACATTTTCTACATTTCTAAGCTGTATCACAGATTTCTTAGAGATCTCTTAAGCATTGTTCATTATAACAGTATCTACTGTAATTTTCGCAGTATACCTAAATATTTTCAGTATTGTGTTCTGCACCATTGCATAGTAAACAGATTTTTTCCTCTATTTTACTGCTGTGCTTCTTCTTGTTATTATATGGTGTATTATATATACTACAATAATATGAAGAGCCTAAGAAAGCTGACATACTGTTAATTACATCAAAATAAATGTGACTTTCATACAGATATATTTTCATTGCTTTCTCAGGACTATGATACATAACTGAATTGAAATACTCAGCATATACAACACTTATTTGAATGTGTAATGGTTGGTCAACATTTTTAATATCATTTAGAGTAAATCTGTCTTCTTTGTTCAGTTCTCTTGATTACATAATATGTCAGTTAACTCTTTTTGTAATTTGTACTTATCTGCTTAATTTCATTCTCACTTAGCTCACTACCTAAGATATTATTTGAGTGATATGTTGACGCCACTGTTATTGCACTAAGACAACAGAGACTGTCATTATTATTAATTCTTGTGTTAGACATTTGTCTTTTTATCATCAGCTAAATTTACTGTGTTTTTACCTCCACCGCAACATCTAGTAATCGCTAACATTTGAATATTAAATGTGGTATCTGCCAAATCATAGACTCATCAGATGATGATGATATACCTCTGACCTTACTGCACAAAAGTTGAACGGAGTGTTTAATATTATCAGATCCCATATAATCTATAGAAAATGTATAAAACATATTTGAATTTGTGGTTGTTTTATTCAGCTTATCTCCTTTTCTAAAGTTAGTGAAGTTTTTTGCTACTTCTACCACAGTATTAAGTGGTCTCCTTATATAATCCGTTCCCTCAATAATGTTATAGAGTTTACTAATATTAACATCGTTAAAGACAATTTTGTAGGCCACAGGCTTAGCTTTAGATTTTATTTCCTTAATCTCAAATAAATACTTTTTAGGCAGTTTGTCCTGTGTTTCTTGCTCAAATAGTTTGCTACTGAATAGATAAGTTCGATCTATTCTCACTATTTTTTCTTGTCTCTTTTCAAAGGCACCCTCGTCAAATCTGTGAAAATAATTGATATTAGGTATCGTTTTGGCCTTTATCAAGTCTTTTAGAATGATTTTGGATGAAATAGAAAAATGATTAACACAATTAAAATAATTAATTCTGATTTCTTTCATTTGTTCTTTCCTCTAACACAATTGTTTTAGCTAAATTTTGAGTTCAACTACTTTCATGTTATTGAGAATTCATGTAGGGGTGGTACACAGAATTTATTTACTGTTACACATTTTTTAAATTATATTCAGTAAGATGTTCCTTACCTGAATTCTTATATTTATCGTTTGTATATTTGCGTGAATGAATGATATTAGTTGACTTCTCCACTTCACAAATTTTACAGTTCTTGGATTTAGTTGTTTCTAGGTGTTGAGACATTTTTAATTAGTTTAATTAAAGTTATAGGACTGATTCAAAATAAATTATGCACTAGATTCATTTTCCCTATATATATATATATATATATATATATATATATATATATATATATATATATATATATATATATATACAAACGAATTCCCTATCTTGTTTCTGTGCTCTAGGTAAATGCATAGTTAAAATAATTGCACTCTTAATTCTTTTACTGTGTGTTTTTCATTAATTTAATTAATTAATTAATTGATATTTAAATTTAATCAATAAAATTTAAAATACAATAAATTGACTCAACTCCCTGTACATTTGGTTGTACATATTATAACTACAAACTATAAAATTAACATATTAAGAAAATCATCAATGACAACAACTACTACAAGAAAAGGAAAAGGAATGTCTATATTTAAACGATATAGTAGATGATGTAGTAGACACAGAGAAAGAACAAATTATTCTAATTGCCACAAATGATTGATACACCAAGACAATTTTTTTTAAAGTTGGTCTTGTATTGTCTAAAAATCATCTTTCAGGAAGATTTTCTGGTTATAATAATGGAAGACCTAAAGAAGATAAATATTTTATGTCAGAAAATATGAATGTCCAGATTGTAAATTAACAGAATATATGGATAATATTTACTTTGGTGTATTCAGATCAGATACAAATAAAAAGATATACAATAGTCACTTCAACAGTCAATCTTATTTTGTTGAGAAATTATGTGACCAATCCAATGGTACTGTTGACAAAACAAATGCAAAGAGAAAAAAATGTGTAATCAAGTTTTGACAGATCCTGCTCTACAATTTGCCTACAGTATTTTATTTAACATATTTTTATTCTATATAAATGCAGTCAATCAAAGATCTTGTCAACAACAAGCTTACATACAAGTATGATAATTGATGAAAAAAATAATCCATGATTTGAAGCTAAAGATATTGCAGAAATATTGGAATACAAAGATAGTGACTATGCAGTTAGAAAGCATGATCATGTAGAAAATGATAAAACATTGGAGATTTTTAACCCCGAGGAAGCCTTGGCGTTAAGAAAAAATGAAAAATCATTGATATATATCAAAGAACCTCGTTATATTCTTTCATTTTTAAATCACGGAAAGAACTGCCCCTGCAATTCAACAAATGGGTTACTCATGAAGTTTGACCATCAAATCGTGAGCATGTTGAATATAAAATCAAACAGAAAATAATTCGCTTGGAAAATTTACAAAAAATTCGAGATGATTACATTCAAAACTTAAATAGAACAATTGATAATGATATAGATATAATACAACAAAGAAACACAGAAATACTGTATTACTTTTACATCTACATCTACATCCACACTCCGCAAGCCACCTGACGGTGTGTGGCGGAGGGTACCTTGGTTACCTGTATCAGTTCTCCCCTCTATTATAGTCTTGTATTGTTTGTGGAAAGAAAGATTGTCAGTATGCCTCTGTTTGGGCTCTGATCTCTCTGAATTTATTCTCATGGTCTCTTTGCGAGATATACGTAAGAGGGAGCAATATACTGCTTGACTCCTCGGTGAAGGTATGTTCTTGAAACTTCAACAAAAGCCCGTACCGAACTACTGACCGTCTCTCTTGCAGAGTCTTCCATTGGAGTTTATCTACACTCCTGGAAATGGAAAAAAGAACACATTGACACCGGTGTGTCAGACCCACCATACTTGCTCCGGACACTGCGAGAGGGCTGTACAAGCAATGATCACACGCACGGCACAGCGGACACACCAGGAACTGCGGTGTTGGCCGTCGAATGGCGCTAGCTGCGCAGCATTTGTGCACCGCCGCCGTCAGTGTCAGTCAGTTTGCCGTGGCATACGGAGCTCCATCGCAGTCTTTAACACTGGTAGCATACCGCGACAGCGTGGACGTGAACCGTATGTGCAGTTGTCGGACTTTGAGCGAGGGCGTATAGTGGGCATGTGGGAGGCCGGGTGGACGTACCGCCGAATTGCTCAACACGTGGGGCGTGAGGTCTCCACAGTACATCGATGTTGTCGCCAGTGGTCGGCGGAAGGTGCACGTGCCCGTCGACCTGGGACCGGACCGCAGCGACGCACGGATGCACGCCAAGACCGTAGGATCCTACGCAGTGCCGTAGGGGACCGCACCGCCACTTCCCAGCAAATTAGGGACACTGTTGCTCCTGGGGTATCGGCGAGGACCATTCGCAACCGTCTCCATGAAGCTGGGCTACGGTCCCGCACACCGTTAGGCCGTCTTCCGCTCACGCCCCAACATCGTGCAGCCCGCCTCCAGTGGTGTCGCGACAGGCGTGAATGGAGGGACGAATGGAGACGTGTCGTCTTCAGCGATGAGAGTCGCTTCTGCCTTGGTGCCAATGATGGTCGTATGCGTGTTTGGCGCCGTGCAGGTGAGCGCCACAATCAGGACTGCATACGACCGAGGCACACAGGGCCAACACCTGGCATCATGGTGTGGGGAGCGATCTCCTACACTGGCCGTACACCACTGGTGATCGTCGAGGGGACACTGAATAGTGCACGGTACATCCAAACCGTCATCGAACCCATCGTTCTACCATTCCTAGACCGGCAAAGGAACTTGCTGTTCCAACAGGACAATGCACGTCCGCATGTATCCCGTGCCACCCAACGTGCTCTAAAAGGTGTAAGTCAACTACCCTGGCCAGCAAGATCTCCGGATCTGCCCCCATTGAGCATGTTTGGGACTGGATGAAGCGTCATCTCACGCGGTCTGCACGTCCAGCACGAACGCTGGTCCAACTGAGGCGCCAGGTGGAAATGGCATGGCAAGCCGTTCCACAGGACTACATCCAGCATCTCTACGATCGTCTCCATGGGAGAATAGCAGCCTGCATTGCTGCGAAAGGTGGATATACACTGTACTAGTGCCGACATTGTGCATACTCTGTTGCCTGTGTCTATGTGCCTGTGGTTCTGTCAGTGTGATCATGTGATGTATCTGACCCCAGGAATGTGTCAATAAAGTTTCCCCTTCCTGGGACAATGAATTCACGGTGTTCTTATTTCAATTTCCAGGAGTGTATAATCTCCGTAATGCTTTCGCGATTACTAAATCATCCTGTAACTAAAAGTGCTGCTCTCCGTTGGATCTTCTCTATCTCTTCCATCATCCCTATCCTGTACAATTCCCACACCAGTGAGCAGTATTCAAGCAGTGGGCGAACAAGTGTACTGTAACCTACTTCCTTTGTTTTCGGAATGCATTTCCTTAGGATTCTTCCAATGAATCTCAGGCTGGCATCTGCTTTATCGACGATTAATTTTACATGGTCATTCTATTTTCAATCACTCCTAATGCCTGCTCCCAGATAATTTATGGAATTAACTGCTTCCAGTTGCTGACCTGCTATATTGTAGCTAAATGATAAAGTATCTTTCTTTCTATATATTTGCAGCACATTACACTTGTCTAAATTGAGATTCAACTGCCATTCCCTGCACCATGCATCAATTCGTTACAGATCTTCCTGCATTTCAGTACAATTTTCCATTGTTACAACCTCTCAATATACTACAGCATCATCCGCAAAAAGCCTCAGTGAACATCCGATGTTATATATTGTGAACAGCAACGGTCCTACGACACTCCCCTGTGGCACACCTGAAATCACTCTTACTTTGGAAAACTTCTATCCATTGAGAATGACATGCTGCGTTCTGTTATCTAGGAACTCTTGAATCCAATCACCCAATTGGTCTGATAGTCCATATGCTCTTAATTTGTTCATTAAACGACTATGGGGACCTGTGTCAAATGCCTTGCGGAAGTCAAGAAACCCGGCATCTACCTGGGAACCCGTGTCTATGGCCCTCTGAGTCTCGTGGTCGAATAGCGCGAGCTGGGTTTCACACGATTGTCTTTTTCGAAACCCATGCTAATTCCTACAGAGTAGATTTCTAGTCTCCAGAAAAGTCATTATACTTGAACATAATACATGTTTCAAAATTCTACAAC
This sequence comes from Schistocerca cancellata, assembly GCF_023864275.1. Classification (NCBI taxonomy): domain Eukaryota; kingdom Metazoa; phylum Arthropoda; class Insecta; order Orthoptera; family Acrididae; genus Schistocerca; species Schistocerca cancellata. The sequence continues at coordinate 1,096,684,585 of NC_064627.1, forward strand.
TGATCGACGTTCGGGATATAGGTCTATAGTTCTCCACATCTGTTCGACGTCCCTCTTGAAAACGGGGATGACCTGTGCCCTTTTCCAATCCTTTGGAACGCTACGCTCTTCTAGAGACTTACGTTACACAGCTGCAAGAAGGGGGGTAAGTTCCTTCGCGTACTCTGTGTAAAATCGAACTGGTATTCCATCACGGCCAGCGACCATTCCTCTTTTGAGCGATTTTAATTGTTTTTCGATCCCTCTGTCATCTATTTCGATATCTAACATTTTGCCATCTGTGAGACAATCTAGAGAAGGAACTACAGTGCAGTCTTCATCTGTGAAACAGCTTTGGAAAAAGACATTTAGTATTTCGGCCTTTAGTCTGTCATCCTCTCTTTCAGTACTATTTTGGTCACAGAGTGTCTGGACATTTTGTTTTGATCCACCTACTGCTTTGACATAATACCAAAATTTCTTAGGATTTTCTGCCAAGTCAGTACATAGAACTTTACTTTCGAATTCATTGAACTCCTCTCGCATAGCCCTCCTCACACTACATTTCGCTTTGCGTAATTTTTGTTTGTCTCAAGGCTTTGGCTATGTTCATGTTTGCTGTGAAGTTCCCTTTGCTTCTGCAGCAGTTTTCTAACTCGGTTGTTGTACCATGGTAGCTCTTCTCCATCTGTTACGATCTTTCTTGGCACATACTCATCTAATGCATATTGTACGATGGTTATGAACTTCGTCCACTGATCCTCAGCAATATCTATACTTGAGTTAAAACTTTTGTGTTGAGCCGTCAAGTACTCTGAAATTTGCTTTTTGTCACTTCTGCTAAACAGAAAAATCTTCCTACCTTTATTTAATATTTCTACTTACAGCTGAAATCACCGATGCTGTAACCGCTTTATGATCTCTGATTCCCAGTTGTGCGTTAACTGTTTCAAATAGTTCAGTCTGTTTGTCACTAGAAGGTCTAATATGTTATCGCCACGAGTCGGTTTTCTGTTTAACTACTCAAGGTAGTTTTCAGATAATGCACTCAAAAAAATTTCACTGGAGTCTTTGTCCCTGCTAATCGTTATAAACGTCTGAGTCTCCCAGTCAATATCTAGTCAATTAAAAGCTCTACCTATAACTTGGTAGGGAAATCTACTCGAAATATTTTCCAAATGTTGCTTCAGGGGCTCTACCACAACAGCTGCTGAGTCAGGGGGCTTATAGAGACATCCAATTACCATGTTTGAGCCTGCTTTAACCGTGACCTTCAACTAAATTAATTCACATTTCGGATCTCCGTCAATTTCCTTCGATGCTATTGCACTTTTTATCGCTATAAACACGCCTCCCCCTTCACTGTCCAGCCTGTGTCTCTGCGGTATACATTCCAATCTGAGTTTAGAATTTCATTACTGTTTACGTCTGGTTTCAGCCAACTTTCTGTCCCTAGTACTATATAGGCGTTGTGACCGTTTATTAATGAGAGCAGTTCTGGGACCTTTCTATAGACGCTCCTGCAGTTTACTATTAGCACATTAATATTGTTATTCCCTGTTGCATTTTGCCTACTCCTACCTTGCCGCGTCTCAGGAGGCGTCTTGTCGGTCCTAAGGAGGGGAGTCTCTAACCAAAAAAACCCCCATGTGCACTCCACACGTACTCCGCTACCCTTGTAGCCGCTTCCGGCGTGTAGTGCACGCCTGACCTATTCAGGGGGACCCTACATTTCTCCACCCGATAGCGTCTGTTTTCAGTGAACTTTCCGTCCCTAGTAATACGTGGGCATTGTGACCATTTATTATTAAGAGCAGTTCTGCGACGTTTCTATAGACGCTCCTGCATTTTACTATTACCACATTAATATTGTTATTCCCGGTTGCGTTTTGCCTACTACTACCTTGTCGCGTCTCAGGAGGCGTCTTGTGGGGCCTAGGGAAGGAATTCTCTAACCCAGGGCCTCCCAACCTTTTCAGTTGGCGTACCCCTTCTTCAGTCGAAAATCCATGGTGGACCCCTAGTCAGTTAATAGCACAGTACTTTTAAATTTCAGAGTGAAACCCATGGGAACTGAACGCTTCTTAATGCAAGTGCCATGTTCCCAATAAGCCCCCCCCCCCCCCCCGCCCCCAAGTATCAATAATCTTTGGTTTAGAGATGAATGAAATCAACTTGAAATTAACCATCCAGTTTGAATTCCGACTTTATCCAGACACTTACTAGCGGATTTATTCCCATTGTTCAACACACTATAGCCTGATTAAAGCTACTTGGTAAGTGACATTTCACACATTGGAGCTGCCTTCCTCCAAGACCACTCATCGTCACGTCCAAACTGTTTGCTGTTGACAAACTGCCGCTTGTGGTCTGTTCACTTCCACTGTTTGGCTACTATTGTGTAAGGAGCATGCATATTTCGTACGTGTGTGTGTGTGTGTGTGTGTGTGTGTGTGGTTTTTCGTGAAATCAGTCGTCTTACACACTATTAACCTAAGTTTAACTTCCGCTAAGGACAACACACACACACACACACACACATGCCCGAGGAAGGACCCTAACCTCCGGCGGGAGCGGCCGCGCAATCCACGACGACATGGCGCCCTAGACTGTGCGGCTGTGAAGAAAAGAGGCAGACCCATGGTTTGGGATACAAACACATCACGAAAGAAAAGAGGCCAAGAAATTGCATTTAAAGGACTATTGTGACATCTGTTGTGCAATGTGTGGGAATACATTCACCCAGTTTACATGCGTTTCCAAAACCGGATTTAGTAAGCCAATGTCCCAGCTCCGCTTTTGGTTGGTCAGGTAAACACTTCAAAATCGATTCTGGAAATCTGCTTTTATAAAGACGTTTTCCAGTTCCACAATCGAATTTCGTGCCCATGTAAACAGCTCGGAAAGTCTAGTTATTTTTACGTCTTTGCGTATCTACTGGACGGCAGCTGTCAGTCCATAGCCAGCAGCTAGCAGGCAGCGTTGCAACAGTGTACTGTCAGTTGGTAGCAGGCAACTGGCTGGCGGCGTGGCAACAGTTAAGCCACAGCTGACAACTTCAACTACTACTTGGACACTATATCGTGGCAGTGAGCCTCGACTGTAAACAAATTATGAAAACAAACAAACAGACTCTCTTATTTCTATATAAGAAGACAAAAGCATTTCACAGAACGTAAGACTTTTTTTCTCAAAGGAAACAATTCTGACAGAGGAGGTTTACCTTTTACAAGGTGGCACGTGAAAAGTCCTCATTTGTTTACGCTCGCAGCCAGTTGCCACAATATAGTGTCAGACTAATAGCAAGTAATTGTAATTGAAGTATAGGTACACCATATTTTTATCTGAGAGGAGGGAATATATTATAAAGAAAAGAAATTAGCTTTAAAGATCATTTCAATTTATGTACCAAAAATATCAGTGCCAACAGAATTCAATTAATAATTATTTTGTAAATGAGAGAAGACATTAACAAAATTCCTACATAGTTATAGTTCAGGTACGTTCACTGAATACCTACGAAGAAAAATGCTTTCTTCTTTACTATAGATGAGTCTGTAGGAATAATAATGGAATTGTATGTGATGGTTGAGGGTGCTTCTGCTGACACAATTTTGAAAAGTTGGGTTCAGTTCTTGACAACTGGAGATGGATGTCTGGTTCCACGTCTAGACAGCTTCGTTACTTAGTTTTGTGGGCAGCACAGATCGAGAATCCATATTCACACATATATGTTGTGGCAAACGGAAGAAGTATGCGTTTTGCCTTTTCAACAAGGGGTAGTATTTCTTGTTATCCAAACGGATCCAAAAGTGTGAGTAACCGTCAATGTCAAAACCTGATTTCAAGATAGGGTCTGTGGCAATTTCTATCAACAACTCATATTCATTTGATGATAGAATGTTCGGCTTTTTGGATACAGTGAATGGTATTTCTGCAGCTTCTCATCTTCAGCTGTTGGGAAATAATGCTCCAACAATGACATCAAGCTTCCGAGATGTTCCAGGATTTGATGAAACAAATTCTTCCCAAGCGCCAATGTTTTGTTTTTCAAAAACTCCTTGAGAAGAGGAAAACGCTCGACCTCCCCCTCCTCGACACTCTCTGACCAAAACTTGATTTTCTTCTTGAATGCTCGAACTTTGTCGAAAGCAGTGGCCATTGTTTCACTTTGCCCTTGGAGTGAAATATTCATTTAGTTCATTTTGAATAAAATATCTGACAAATAGGCATGTATACACTGCCAATTTTCGTCATTAATAAGGTCTGCTAATTTAGTGCTATGCTCCAAAAGGAAAGCTAAAGACTTCCAATCTTAATTCGTACAACTGAGAGAGTGCATTCCCAGGTGTGAGCCACCCCATTTCTGTGTGGAGAAGCAGGGAACGATGAAGGCTTCACACATTATTGTGAAAAGTCTTGACTTCAACGGCCTTGATATTATGTGGTTAATAATTTGAATGCATTCGTCTAAAACTTTCTTGAACGAAACAGGCATTTGTTTCATAGCGAAAGCGTATCTGTGGAGAGCACAATGACAACTGCTGCAATTCTTGGCGTTTTCTTTTATTTTCGTTATTTCTCTGACTGTAGGACCCGTTATAGTTTTTGCACCATCTGTGCACACATTGATGCAATCAGATCATGAAACTTCGTTAATCCTTAAAAAATCATCCAATAGACGGAATATTTTAGCACCTGTCGTTTTGGCAGGTGGTGGTCTGCACAATAAGAGGTCCTCCTCGAAACATCCAGAGTATTCACAACGGATAAAAGCCAATAAAATCGCTAATCCTGCAACAATAGTGGATTCATCTATCTGCAGAGAAAATGAATTGTGTTGGATGAGAGAGACAAGAGTGTCTTTCATATCATTTGACATGTCAACAATGCATCTCTTGACAGTATTGTTTGATAATGGCACCGAAGATACAAGCTTTACTGCCGTTTCGTCTAGCATGCAAGAAACAATATCATTAACACACGGCTTTATGAGATTTTCTGCAATGGTATGAGCTTTGCCTGTTTTTGCTACTCGATAACTAACCAAGAAAGAAGCTTTTAATGAATTTTCATTAATTGTTTTTGCATGAGTTTTCAAGCAATACTGAGAAGCAGCTAGTTTAGCACTCTTCCTTTTGAAACAATCGATGTCTTTAGCCTGGAAATCCGGGTGAGTACCTTCAAAATGACGTCGCAATTTAACTGGAACCATTGAACTGTTCGGAAGATCTCGCACACAAATTACACATGAGCTTTACCCTCCTTTGTCTCCATAAATCCCATTTCTAAATAGCTTTCATTGTACTTACATTTCTTGGTTATTCCACTTCCACAGGATATTGCAACCAATGGAGTACTTGCAGCGTTTTCACATAATAAATCTGTTTGTTGAGCTTCTTGTGATTGTTTTTCCTTCTGTCGTCCTCCCTTCTCATTCATTTCAACTGGAAACTTCCCTTGTTGTGAAGGTGATGGAGAAACTGCACCCTTCTTCAATGATTCTGACTTCAGCCACCGATCCATGTTAGAAGTAATAAACAGGTCAAAAATCGACTTATGAAACAGGTAGTGCACTGACAAAGCAAGTTTAACATTTGATGATGCCTTTGGCCGCATACGTGCCAGCGAGCGCTGTGATTAGTCAGCAAAGCTCGCTCCGCGCATGCGTAAAAGGTTTCAGCAGCGCATCTAGCGCCGTGTGCCGGTGCACAAACGACCCCCGTATTGTTGCGAAACAGTCGATCAGATAAGCTGCATTCTCCGGCACTAAACTGTGTATGCGTTCTCACTTAGGAACCGCAAAGGCTGCTTGGGAATACGACCTGAAGTAAAAGTACACATGCTTTTCACACGAAAAAAATGTGAATTTCATTTTCACATTTTTATTCAATAATTTTACTCATTATTTTACACGATGTGGTGAAAGGCTGCTCTAACCTGAAAAACTCACATGTGCACTCCACACGTACTCCGCTACGCTTGTAGCCGCTTCCTGCGTGTAGTGCACGCCTGACCTATTCAGGCACGTCTACCTCATGTTGTTCCTCAAACATTGTCATAATTTAAGATCTACTTTCGTTCTTTTCAGATTATTCGATGCTAATTGCGAGTATAATTATTATTAAGTCATTTAGAGTACAATGAAAAATTTGGAATAACAATTTAACAATATTATAGGTAATTATCCAAATTTTGAAGAACTGTTAAGACTTAATTATGATCCCAACTCAATAAACTTGTACCAGAAGATGTGAAAAATATTATTTGATCATACAGTGTAAGCTTTCATGGCTGGTACTGACATCACTTAAAACTTCTGGGCTATTAGGCTGTTGCCGATGTATAAAACTTATTTTTTATGTTACCTCTCCCATTGCGGGCTACATCTTCAGAGGTAAAATGACGAATTGCAACCAGAACTCGAGGGAGCACAGTGTAGAGGGCACCAGAATTAGAAAGCTGCGAGATTATCGCTGGTATTGCTAACATTCTCGATTGAAAATATTCAATCGTCATTCTTATGATACAATTTTGTCATCCAGTTTTGTCTATTTTAACACCTTACTCTTTTCTGTTTAAATTATTGTGGTATTTATGAATCTCAATAGCCTCTCTATACACGCCTGCATGATAAAGCGATTTTTCGATATGACAATCGTCTCGGTGAATTTTATTTCCTGATCACACTTTTGGCGAAGATGTTCTTGCTATGGCCGATTTATATGTACGTGTTAGGTGAGAAACTCTTTTGTGTTCAACTGATGGGTGTTAACATTTCTCTTTGTAGTACCAGTGTAAGCCAGTCCACAACTACCAGGACTTTATAAAACTCGGTGCAGCCAAAGGATGTTGTATATCTTTGCTGATCTTAAACATTCTTTTATCTTTCTGGTGGGTCTGAAGGTAGTTTCCAATCTGCACTTGCTCAAAACTTTCCCAATGTGATCTTTAAATGTAGTGATGAACAGAAGGAGAAGTTTCTCTTTGGACAGCCATCGTTCTTCACTGATCCTGATTCTTTCCCTAGGGAGAAGTGCTCCATCTATCCTTGTTAGAATAACCATTCTTCTTGAATGTCGGCCATAGACGTTCAAGCTCATCTTTTAAATAAGTCAGTTCACAAAATTTATGCATTGTGTCTACCAAGGTTTTAATCACCCCTCTTCTTGTCGTTGTTAGAATCTTTATGCAGTAATCAGTCAGTATGCACGGCTCTTCTGTATACTCTGTGGCTCAATGTTCTATCCCCTCAGTTGATAACAGACATATCTAGGGATTTCAGCTGTCCATTATTCCCAGTCTCCATAATAAACTGTATTTTTGGACTGATACTGTTGAGATGTGCAAGGAAGGCATCCAATTCCTGTGCACCGTGTGGCCATACTACGGAAGTATCGTCGACATAGCAGTACCACCTGGTTGGTTTTTTTTTTCTAGAATTCTGGAATATCTGTTGTTCAAAGTTCTCCATAAACAAACTGGCAACAGTTGGACCAAAAGGACTGCCCATAGCCACCTGGTCGTTATCTTCATAAAAATCATTATTGTATTGAAGATAGGTTGTGGTGAGGTGGTGTCTGAATAACTCCAGAATATCTGCTGGAAAAATATCAGTTATACATCAGATAGCTTTGTTCACTGAAATCATGGTAAATAAGGACAGAACATTTAAACAGACAAGCATATCACCTTGGCCCATGAGCATTTCTGTTAATTTGTCAATGAAATGATAAGAATTTTTGATATGACTATCAGTTCCACCAAAATAAGGTTGCAGAAGAGAGGCGAGGTGTATAGATAATGCATGGTTTGGAGTCCTTATAGCACTCATAATAGGCCGCAAAGGGATCTGTGCACCATGGGTAACCTATAGAGGTGGGTATACTTCCATTCTGCAGAGTTGCTTCTTATCGTCAGAGGAGAGTCAAGACGCTTTCACCAATCGATATTTAAAATATCTGCAGTTGGATCCTTTTGAAGTGATCGAAAATATTGTTGATCTTTTCATGACAGTCCTCAATTTTCATCAGGACTGTGGCATTATCCTTGTCTGCAGTAAGAGCAATAATGTTTTTATCTGCACTGATATCCCTCAGCGCCTTCCTTTGTGCCTGCTACAAATTACTGTTACGTGAATTACACATACATAAATTTCTAGTTGTTTCCATCCTAATTATATCAGCCGACTGCTGTGGAAGCTGATGGTTCCCTGCCTCAATATTTGCTGTAATATCTTCCGTACACTTTTAAAGGCGCCAAGCAAAATTGTCTCCTGTGGCTAGAACAGAAATTTCAACTTCAGTCAAACTTTATCCGACAGGTTAAAAACAGTTCAAGAATTATCCTCAATCAAAGCTATTCACATTCTTCTATAACCTAGCGAACTACTTCTTCTGTTCCAAGATGCTACTCCAGGCGGGTGTGGAAATGAATGTGCACAATGGAAAATATTTAACGTGAAGATGAAGATTTGGCCCTGTCTGACAACCCACAGAAGCAGATCTTAGGATCTTTTAATTGAGATTAATTTCCTCCTTCTTGCTCTTTAACATGTAAATTACAACATGAACATAAATGAATGGTTAAGAGAACTAGTAACTACAAGATGATAAATGTTGTTTCTGCTTACACATTTACTGTAAAATCCCTTAATATTTTACAAATGTTTATATATCAATGTCCAATAGACATAAAGAGATACAAAAGAAATTCCTAACTAATATGATTGATCAAATTGCCTAAATCTTCACCTTTTTATGGCTACTCGATCTAATATAAATAATGCAAGATGAGTGACATCATCTAAGTACCAAGTGCTAGAAGACAATACTTTGAAAGATGATCTACAGTGATGTGCAACCTCAGTGGAAATACAACATACGTGATCACAGCTGTTCAGCTTTATAGCCCTAATAAGCCGAAGTAATTAGCAGTATCACCATATGCACTGTGTCCAGTGTGTCAGAGTGATGGTTCTTGTATACTTCTGTGACGATGGAAGAACTCCAGCCACAAAATAAAAAACTCTTTCAAGCACTAGGACAGCAGAAGGCGGATCTCTGACTAGTATAATCTAATACTGTCTTCTCCTTTCTGTGTTCTACAGACAAGAAACGCGAACTCCCAGCCACAAGGACAGAATTCATATAAGCCTCAACATGAGTATATACAGAAGAAGTGCTCTCAATCACTGAACGCTGCATACTCAATGACGACTCCCTACCCGGAGGCGAAGTCCAGAATTGTATAAGTTCGCAACAATGCAGTGCGTAATCGTTCTAACTATAAAATCTTCTGAGAGCAAAGACAGCAAGATCGTCTGTACCAACAAATGCTTATACTAAACAACCGTCAAACACGGGCGCTCAAAATGGAAGTCCTCTTTCTCCTAAGCGCTGGCTTCCCAGCAAAGCTCGGCTCCCCTACCTCATAACTGCAGAGGCGAATCATATTCTCCAAACTACGTAATATTCTCCTTCTCTACGGATTCTTCCAAACGCCGGTCAACCATATTTTAGTCTTTTGTCGTCCAGTGGGGAAAGTTTGCGAGGAAATACCTATACTCATACAATGGTACGCTTCTCAGAGTAAAAATCCTCGGAAATAACCCAGCCTCACTGGCCGGCCGCTGCTGTATTGTGCTTCAGCACTCAGGTGCGCCCACTGTCCATCTTGGGATACTTCCTGTGTTGAACAGACCAACACACCTGAGCAGACTTTTCCACCCAGGGTATGAGTTACGCCTGCCATTTCATTTCCTCTGGCGTTGCAACCTCTGCTAGTATAGGCAATCATTCATTATGCCATTTTTACAACAAAGACAATCCATCACCTTTCATTCAGTAATCGTTAACATCTATTTACAAGGTGTAAGTGACAATGTCAGTCTTATTATATATATATATATATATATATATATATATATATATATATATATATATATATATATATATACTGTACAACCTATCAAATGATACATAATTCCAGATTTAAAGCACGGCAACTTATGTAGATGAGTGCTTGTAAGGTGCGAAATTATAGCCACCTTACACTGTCCATTAACTGACATCTCTGCTCTAATTTCCACAAACCTGAATGTTAGACCATCAACCTTATTCCACTCACAGTACTGCATAGTACTACTAATAAATAAGTGGAACTGTAATAGCTTACTGATGGTTTCTGCAAATGTTGTGGAATCCTGTCTCGTAGCATTGCTAATTTGATATGGTTATAAATACTGTGAGCCTGTGCCGAGCGTAATATCCTCTTCACCTTCAGAAATTTCGTTACAGTTGCAGTGTCTGTGCAGTGTATCTAGATGGTGAGCATACTCAGTTGTTGTGCATTCTTCCTGCACATTCCCTAAAACTGTCAACTGCTGCTGATGTATCCTCTGTGCAGAGGCGTTTGATCATACATTGTCAGCTTTCACTGCTTGTACTGTAATCATTTAAAACGTCTCGGCTATTAGGCAATGGTTGATGTATAGAACTTTCTTCTAACGTTTTCTCTCTGACTGTGGGAAACATCTTCAGAGGTAAAATGGTGAACTGCAACCAGAACTCGAGGAACCGCCAACTATATACTCAGTAGAGAGGACACTACAATCTATCACATGACGTCACCTACAAGATTACCGCTGCTTTTGCCAACATTCTCGATTGAAAGTAATCAGTCGTTATTCTTATGTTGTAATCTTGACATACAAATTCTGTCTAATTTAACACCTTACTCTATTCTATTAAAATTATTATAGTGTTTACAAAACTCAATAGCCTCTCTATACATACACGTTTGATAAAGCAATGTTTTCGATATGAGACTCATCTCAGTGAATTTTATTTCATGGCTATGCTCTCAGTGAAGATGTTCCTAGGTGACAATTCCTCTTGCGTTCAATGAGGCTTTTTCTGGTACCAGTATGAATGACTCCACAAGTACAAGGAATTTTATATACACCCAGTGTAGCCAAAGGATGTTGTATATCTTTTGCTGATCTTAGCCATTTTTTATCTTTCTGGTGGGGCTGAAGGTAGTTTCCACACCATACCATAATATTATTTGTTAGCGCAATTATTTTAATTTTGTGGATGGCCATACACATGAAGAACTCATTAATGATATAATTAGTCTTCATCAATAAAAGCGAAAACCTAACAACTTTTTTCATAGTTAAATTTTATATAGGATTCATAAAAGTTTTTGCATGCATCTAATAAACAAGATGTATTAAACCATGTGATTCAATCAACTCAAATTTGAAATTCTCAAATAATTCTGACCTTATATAATACATCATTAATTCTTATTTTAACACTAAAATATACTCTGCTATCTTTAATGACACAGTTAGCAGAATTAATATTATAATCAGTACAAAAGGTCTTTAAATTATCAACAATAGCTTCCATTTGTATATAATAATTTTTATGAAATATTTTTATTTGGAACCACTCGATTACTATGTCAGTTATCAAAACCCAACCATTTAACATATGTTTTATCTCCTTTCTTCATTAAAACTTTCTCAACAACATAGACATCTGGATATTTTGTCTTTTACAGTTCTTGCTCAAAAAATTCTTTCACTTCTTTTCCATCCAATGCCTTCAATTTAGATGTGACTGGATCAAAATGGACAACAATTTTAATTTTGAACATTTCTATCAACCAGTTAGCTGTGTATCCTTTTCAAAAATCCCCTTAAGTTCACTCATTCTCACTTTGTCACCAACTTTGTATTTGCATTTATCATTGAATACAATGACAACTACTTTATAACTTTCGTCATGAACCTGCAGTGGCTTTATTTTTCTTGTTGGTCGTCTGTATTATTGTATTCATCAACCAGATTTTTAACTAAGTCAACCCATTTATAATTTCCTTGAAGGTCAAAGTTTTGAACATTGTTTTCTTTGAGTGTTCTATTAAATCTGTCAACAGATGTTTCTAATTGTAAATTAGTTGAATAATGGTCAGTGTTATACACTCCTGGAAATGGAAAAAAGAACACATTGACACCGGTGTGTCAGACCCACCATACTTGCTCCGGACACTGCGAGAGGGCTGTACAAGCAATGATCACACGCACGGCACAGCGGACACACCAGGAACCGCGGTGTTGGCCGTCGAATGGCGCTAGCTGCGCAGCATTTGTGCACCGCCGCCGTCAGTGTCAGCCAGTTTGCCGTGGCATACGGAGCTCCATCGCAGTCTTTAACACTGGTAGCATGCCGCGACAGCGTGGACGTGAACCGTATGTGCAGTTGACGGACTTTGAGCGAGGGCGTATAGTGGGCATGCGGGAGGCCGGGTGGACGTACCGCCGAATTGCTCAACACGTGGGGCGTGAGGTCTCCACGGTACATCGATGTTGTCGCCAGTGGTCGGCGGAAGGTGCACGTGCCCGTCGACCTGGGACCGGACCGTAGCGACGCACGGATGCACGCCAAGACCGTAGGATCCTACGCAGTGCCGTAGGGGACCGCACCGCCACTTCCCAGCAAATTAGGGACACTGTTGCTCCTGGGGTATCGGCGAGGACCATTCGCAACCGTCTCCATGAAGCTGGGCTACGGTCCCGCACACTGTTAGGCCGTCTTCCGCTCACGCCCCAACATCGTGCAGCCCGCCTCCAGTGGTGTCGCGACAGGCGTGAATGGAGGGACGAATGGAGACGTGTCGTCTTCAGCGATGAGAGTCGCTTCTGCCTTGATGCCAATGATGGTCGAATGCGTGTTTCGCGCCGTGCAGGTGAGCGCCACAATCAGGACTGCATACGACCGAGGCACACACAGCCAACACCCAGCATCATGGTGTGAGGAGCGATCTCCTACACTGGCCGTACACCACTGGTGATCATCGAGGGGACACTGAATAGTGCACGGTACATCCAAACCGTCATCGAACCCATCGTTCTACCATTCCTACACCGGCAAGGGAACTTGCTGTTCCAACAGGACAATGCAAGTCCGCATGTATCCCGTGCCACCCAACGTGCTCTAGAAGGTGTAAGTCAACTACCCTGGCCAGCAAGATCTCCGGATCTGTCCCCCATTGAGCATGTTTGGGACTGGATGAAGCGTCGTCTCACGCGGTCTGCACGTCCAGCACGAACGCTGGTCCAACTGAGGCGCCAGGTGGAAATGGCATGGCAAGCCATTCCACAGGACTACATCCAGCATCTCTACGATCGTCTCCATGGGAGAATAGCAGCCTGCATTGCTGCGAAAGGTGGATATACACTGTACTAGTGCCGACATTGTGCATGCTCTGTTGCCTGTGTCTATGTGCCTGTGGTTCTGTCAGTGTGATCATGTGATGTATCTGACCCCAGGAATGTGTCAATAAAGTTTCCCCTTCCTGGGACAATGAATTCACGGTGTTCTTATTTCAATTTCCAGGAGTGTATTTTTTCATAAGTCCTCGAAATTTCTTAATGTAAAATTCTTTACCATTCTCTGTCAGAAGATTTCTTGGACATCTTAGCTTTAAATTTTATGAAAAGCATCAGCTATATTTTCTTCTTTTGCTTTAAACTGCTATTTTGAAAAAAAAAAACATCAATGGCTGTTAATAAATATTTATATCCTTTATTTATTTTTGAAATTCCTTTCAAGTTCCCAGAATCCAGATCAGCTTGCTAAAAGTGATCTATACCAAAAGAAATAACATTTCTTCTTTTAAAATTTTTTCTCATCAGTTTATGAATCCATTAACAGTTTCTACACCAATATTTGAATCAGCTGCCTCTACCTACAATCTTTTAATCAAAGTTACATTTTTTAGTCTTACAAATTATGAAAAGACCTTCAGTTCTTTGTCTTCCATTATGAGTTGTTACTCTTTGAGAATGATGTGTTTCAGCAAATTTTCTGCACTTCAAGCACAAGATGTAGTTGTCCAGTTACGCTAATTAAAATTTATTAAATTTTAAATTTTAATTGTTTGATTCTAAAGACTTGAGTATGTCTAAATCTTTTCCAACTATCATGTCTATATTCTTATTAATTAACAAATCTATTGTTTACATAAGTGTATGTTATCTAATGAAGACTAGTTTTCATGTTATTTATTTCTTTATTATGATGTTTTGTGAAGCCATCGAAAATTCTGTTTCTAGATTTTTACCATCTCTCATGTCTATATTCCTGTTAATTAACAAATCTAATGACCTAAGTTGACTTTCTAGTAAATTTGGCTTGCCTAATGCACAATGGAGACTTGTTTTCATGTTAGTTATTACTGTATTTCTTTATTATGATATTCCATGATGTCATCGTAAATTCCATTTCTTTGCTTAAAATCTGAGAGAATGTAGGTGTATTCAAGATTGTAACAAGATTAGCTAATTCATTTTCTAAATATTGTTTGGTAACTCCATCATAACCATTTACAGGATACTTTACATGTACCAGTCTTCTACATTTAAAATCAATATTACTTTTAGATGCTTTAAAAATATTACTTAATTAATTTCAAAATTTCTTAATTACAGTCTCTAGTTTTGTATCTAATAATGATTTTAGTTCTTTGTACGTACATCATTTAGATTGTTGTTGAACTGTTTAATTAATTTTTTTAATCTATTTCCTTCTTAATATTTGATTGTAAATCTTCAGCTTTTTTTTCCAATTCATTTTTCATTTTTCCTAAGTCAGTGTTTCTCACATTTATCTTGCAGTTGCTTGGCTACACCCTGTTTTCAAAAGCGTCCATTTACCATATTGAAAAATTTCATTAAACTTACAACCATCTAAAATCAATTTTAAAACATATGTACACATATGACCACATATAATTTCATTACAATTTTGTATTCTCTCAGTATTGTAGTATAGTCGATTTTTCCAAAAAGTTAATTAGTTGTTTTGGTATAGTATCAGCAAATGAATTAAATAGAAATTTTTATCATTATTCTTATAATAACATATCCAATGAGTACCAACATGACCAGATATATCCACATTAACTATTCCACTGTCAATAATTTTCTATTTATAGCAAGTTTTTATATCAAAATTACTTATGTATTACGATACATACAGATTGCTTTTTGATAATTTCTTCACTGTTGCTAAATTATATGTTGTCCTTCTAGTCCTGCATCACCTTTTTTCTTGTCCATTTCTGCTTTTGCAACAGCAGCTAGTGAACTAATAGTAGCTATACATGGTAATGCAGCCAATAACAGTAATAGAAATCCTCTTTCATGTTTTGTTAGTTCTGATCCTTCTTTCTTTATTGTTAGATATTCAGTAGCTTATTTCACAACAGGTATGCCTAAAGGTATGAGTAACTTTCCTCCTGTCTTCCTATTTCTCATTCTTTTTTTAGCATCAGTTAAAAATTGTTAATACTGTTTACTTGTTTTGTATTAAGTTTAATTTTAATTGGTTTTGGTTTACTTTTTGCACTAGGTAACAAAGTAAAATCAGTACTGAAGTTATTCTTTTATATAGATAAAAATGTTATGAGAATTAATATTTTTACATCCCCAAAGCATTTTCATCATAGCCTATGCCCATTTTTCTATTTTCATACACTATTCCTCTAACAGTAGTTGCAGCTAATTTTTCGCCAAGTGATGCATCTTATTCATACATTCTCTCTTTGCAGCTGATTAAAGCTGTTTATCGGCTTCATGTCTAGAGTCTAAGCCTATATTATCTCTATATACAATATCATGCTTTGTGCAAGCTTCATCTAATGGAGCTATTCTGTGATCTCCCTAGCTCATCTTTTGTCCAGTGTTTTAAGAGGTATGCAGTATGCATAGTCTAGTAGATGCATCTGTGGCATTGGTTAATTATTTAAAACCCAGTTTACTCTTCTTTCCCCATGTTTCTCATTTTTCCAACATTTATGATGTAAATTATTCAAAATTATCATCAAATATGGAATTCGTTTTCAGTTATTGACAATGAAATCGTTAAATCTATTTGTTAACATTTGCATTATTCCAACTTTTTTGTTGAGATAATTTTTATTTCCAGCTAATTCTTCACCATAAATTACTGCTAATCTATCAATTAACTGTCAGGCATCATTCAACCAAACATGTTCAATTGATTTTTCTGATATTTCTATCTAAAAACCTCCATCAAGACTTAATTCTAAATCTCCTATTTAATTATAGGAAATAGACATGAACAATTTCTTTTATCAATTTATTCTGTTTAACAACTCTACTTCATTTTGTTTTATTTAGATTAGTTAAATTTGCCTCACCTTGTCTAAAAATATTTGAAACATTTACATTATTCCTTACTAATTGTTTTGGTATCAATGAATATGATTGACTTAAAAAATAGATCTATTCTTCTATGTCTATCTCTAGTGAAATATTCTCTTAGTATATCCTGTTTTTCAAGAATGAACTTATCAGATATCACAACTGAATTACCTTACATTTGTCTAGTGGTATAATTTGATTATTATTCTCAATTAAAGTAGCTTTTTGTATTGTTTGTATCTTCAATTTTTTCATCTTTTTGTAAATTTTGAGTATTTATGTTGATCTAAACTTTTTTATCATCATACAAGTGACGGGTTTTATTCTAGTTCAACCGCCCTGGAATTAAAGTATAATTGTCAATCATTAATGTAGTTTTCCCAAATCCACTTGGACAAATTACTGCACATCAAATAGAGCTAGGCAAGGGCTTGCCATACTAACTTTTCAGGTTCTTCTCTGGAATTCTTATTTTTGGTTCCCAATCAGTTTTCATTTAATTAAAATAATTTTTATTAATGTAAATGAGTAGATTATTTCAACTGAGTGGTGTCTCATCTGTTCTGAAGTTACAGCAATATTGCACTAATTGGTTTTTACACCATTGTTTAACCCCTAATATTACATCAAAAAATAATATATTATATTGTGATGGAGAGACAACAGAAATTCCTGTAAGTCAATGTAGTTTGAAAAGCTTGGAAAAATTTATTCATTCAAAAAAGCCTAATACAATGAAGCAGATAATATTATAAACTGAGTTATTATTGACAGCATTGTTAAATTACACATGGATATAAAAGGTACTGTTGGAATTGTGCTTGGATTTAGTAACAAAATTATTGAAGCTGATAAAAAACTGATACTAACAATATTCCTAAAATTATTCCATTCAGGTTGCAAATTTTAATTAGCTGATGGAAGGTTTCTGAAACATGCTGATCAATTCCATCAAGAAACTAATATAACTGCTTCACTGAAGCTGAATGCTTAATTTGGTGGACCAATAATTCATGAACCACTTTATCCCATACAGTTTTTCTATTTTTGCTACTATACAGGTGTTAGAAATAATAATAACTTATAAAAATGACAATTTCATTGACTTCCATGGTGCTACTGCATCAGTTACTTTCGAAATTGCTTAATAAATCTTTATCTTAAATAATTAATACAAAAAATAAAGAGATATCAGTTTTACTCATTCCTGTGTATGAGAAGTTTAAAAACAACCTAAATCGTCCCAACAAGATAACGAAGATTAACATGAATACTGGAGATGATTAGGTCTGCCCTAATCATGCTCAGCTGTACATGAGCTTCAGTATTATTGGAGCTGATATACAAACTATCCTATCTATGATGAAAAATCCAATAATAAATTGATTGAAAACAATGTGGCAAAGCTGTTAGAGGTTATCACCACAAAGAAAAGAAACAACATTTTGTCTAGAATGGAACATCCTTTTATTTCTTCAGCTCTCCTAATACCAGTAACTTCACTCTAGCCAACGAGTTTATTGTAGCATGGCATATCCTGAGTAATGGGAAGACAAAAAATAAGAAAAATGAAGTACTTTATCCCTTACAAAAATTTGGTTGATTTTTCAAAGATTATAAAGAAATGAATGGGAAGGAGATTTAACTGGAATTTTAACAAGGTTTCAAGTGCTGGAGATGCAATTTTGCAGTAGCATTGAAGATGTGACCATTCTTCTTAACAAAAGCAAAATTATTGTAGATCGATAGAAAATCGAGTTAATTTTGAACTAGGTATCAACAGTCACTATAATTCTGCAGAATTTGCTATGCCTTATATCATTTTTGTTGTTTTCCAGACAAAAAGGAAGAATAATCAGTTCACTGACTTCCTTGTTCGATCACATAAAATTACAGTAGAAATGACATTATCCCTCAACAAATGTGGAACCTGGATCCACCAAATGATTATCTGAAAGCATATGATGTTTTCCTAGATTTTAAGAGAGTTTCACAATTGAATAGTGATGTCAATATGAGTCTCTCCAATTTTATTGAAAATCGTCCTTTCTATGTGATAAATATACCTAGAAGAATGAACATGGTAACTCGTCAGAACACAACAACAAATCTGTGTGCCAGACTCAATGATAAAATTCTGAATCATGCTCTTGCACATATAGTCATGTATGGCAAGAAAAATTTAACATGTGATGCTCAGGAAAGAATTTTAAGTGAAACTTTTTAATCTTAATGAAACTATATCTACACTCCTGGAAATTAAAATAAGAACACCGTGAATTCATTGTCCCAGGAAGGGGAAACTTTATTGACACATTCCTGGGGTCAGATACATCACATGATCACACTGACAGAACCACAGGCACATAGACACAGGCAACAGAGCATGCACAATGTCGGCACTAGTACAGTGTATATCCACCTTTCGCAGCAATGCAGGCTGCTATTCTCCCATGGAGACGATCGTAGAGATGCTGGATGTAGTCCTGTGGAACGGCTTGCCATGCCATTTCCACCTGGCGCCTCAGTTGGACCAGCGTTCGTGCTGGACGTGCAGACCGCGTGAGACGACGCTTCATCCAGTCCCAAACATGCTCAATGGGGGACAGATCCGGAGATCTTGCTGGCCAGGGTAGTTGACTTACACCTTCTAGAGCACGTTGGGTGGCACGGGATACATGCGGACGTGCATTGTCCTGTTGGAACAGCAAGTTCCCTTGCCGGTGTAGGAATGGTAGAACGATGGGTTCGATGACGGTTTGGATGTACCGTGCACTATTCAGTGTCCCCTCGATGATCACCAGTGGTGTACGGCCAGTGTAGGAGATCGCTCCTCACACCATGATGCTGGGTGTTGGCTGTGTGTGCCTCGGTCGTATGCAGTCCTGATTGTGGCGCTCACCTGCACGGCGCCAAACACGCATACGACCATCATTGGCACCAAGGCAGAAGCGACTCTCATCGCTGAAGACGACACGTCTCCATTCGTCCCTCCATTCACGCCTGTCGCGACACCACTGGAGGCGGGCTGCACGATGCTGGGGCGTGAGCGGAAGACGGCCTAACGGTGTGCGGGACCGTAGCCCAGCTTCATGGAGACGGTTGCGAATGGTCCTCACCGATACCCCAGGAGCAACAGTGTCCCTAATTTGCTGGGAAGTGGCGGTGCGGTCCCCTACGGCACTGCGTAGGATCCTACGGTCTTGGCGTGCATCCGTGCATCGCTGCGGTCCGGTCCCAGGTCGACGGGCACGTGCACCTTCCGCCGACCACTGGCGACAACATCGATGTACTGTGGAGACCTCACGCCCCACGTGTTGAGCAATTCGGCGGTACGTCCACCTGGCCTCCCGCATGCCCACTATACGCCCTCGCTCAAAGTCCGTCAACTGCACATACGGTTCACGTCCACGCTGTCGCGGCATGCTACCAGTGTTAAAGACTGCGATGGAGCTCCATATGCCATGGCAAACTGGCTGACACTGACGGCGGCGGTGCACAAATGCTGCGCAGCTAGCGCCATTCGACGGCCAACACCGCGGTTCCTGGTGTGTCCGCTGTGCCGTGCGTGTGATCATTGCTTGTACAGCCCTCTCGCAGTGTCCGGAGCAAGTATGGTGGGTCTGACACACCGGTGTCAATGTGTTCTTTTTTCCATTTCCAGGAGTGTATGTAAATAGAGGGTCTACTAATGAATCTCAATACGACAGACAGTTCTAATTTGTTTAAAAAGATTAGTGAGTTACAATTAAATGAGTTATTTTAGATTACCAAATGTAAATATTTTAAAACTAGATATGGTGAAAAAAACTGTATGGAGCTTGATAACAAATTTAAAATTATTTTACCAAACAGATATTTAAAATTAATCAGTCATTGAGATTTGCAATTTTTTTAAGATGAAAATATTAAACTGAGATATAAGGGAACAAAGAAACGTCAAAATAATGATAATGTATTTCATGATGCAGAATTTTTGGTGTAATTGAAACTGACCACCGCCACCTGATTCATCATTTTTTTGAACTGCCCATTTTTAATTTTTTTGTTCAGTAATTAATATTTTTTATACCAACACATGTAAAATGCATGATGTCATTGATTTTTATGTATAAGAAATTTTTTGCTAATTAATTTATGTCCTAGTGCAATGAACAGACCCAATTACTACTTATCTCACTAGCAGCACCCTTTTATAGATTTGTATGAAGTGTTTGTGAAGTTATCATGACAACAGGTATCAAACGAAGTGAGACACATGCTGTTTGGATCGTAACAGGTACATTTAGTCCAGATGGAAGTGTAATGATGTGGAGCAGGTCTGACACATAATTCATCCATTTTTGCCATATTCTTTGATTTCAGCACAAAATAACCGCTTTGACATAAAATTAATGATTTGCTGTATTTGTGCACTCTGCCATGTATGTCCCACATTGCAAGCAAATATACCATTCCATGCCAATCGCTTATGAACATATGATTACATGAAACCAGGCATAGAGTGTCAGGAAGAAGAGCGGCAGTCAGCAGGCTCACTTCACTTTGTGGACATCAAACATGCAAGCTGGCCAATCTGCAATATTTCTCAAAGTATTTTAAAGAAAAATTACTTGGTGAAAAAATTGATGCCCATGCACCTGTCAGCTTTAGTCATCGGCTTCATGATGAACCACCTGTCATTTCGTAAATGGTCATAGTTATTGTGATATTTCAGAATGAACAAGCTACTGTAAGAATTTCAAAAAGCTGCATTGAAATATAGGGGTCACGTTTGATATATGTTAGGTCATATGTTTCTGCATATGAAATGTAGGTAACATACTGAATTATTCTTTAAATTATCAATATCTGTCACAAATCGTGAGAAAATGGATCTCACGTATAATGCTTCGGCCCAAAAAACAGCACCAGGAAAGAAGCCAGAATGAAATATTCATAATATTCCTTGTATACAGTTTGCGATATCGGAACAAGATTTTGGCTAATGATAGTAGGCAGAGAGGAGAACATTTTGCCATATGAAAATACACGAAACTTCCATATATAACCAACATCAAGCAGCTACCGATTTTTCCAATGAAATAATGTTATTTTAAGGGCCATCAGTTGCAGATAAAACGAGAATTGCTACAGATTCCTAGAAACCAAAAGAAATTTTCGAGACATGGCTCTGACATTTACAATAGGATTCACAACCGTTGTAAGTATTGTGGAGTCAACTACCAAAGTGTTGGATTGCCTCCAGCAAGTGCCCTTTTCTAAACATTGTAAATTAGTTATATAACATACAGGAATTTTCAGCTGTAGTCGGTGATGTTGACAGAAGACCTATTCGTCTAAGATGCCCAGAAAATTCTGGTACCATGTTTTATTGCTACAAAGATCTTCATTGAATTGTACTAGAGGCAGTCGCAGATCCTCAGGGAAAACTGATTACATTCGATGTTGAGGGATGTGAGAAAGAAAGGGAAGGTGGTTGATTTTATTAGTCTGGTGTATTTTACTTGATGCAAGAAGGGGAGCTTAATATACTGCCAGACTCTCCACTACTAAATACATTAATTGCATTGCCTTTTGTATTCATTGAAGATGAGGCATGTCCATTGCTGAAGTATTTTATCAAGTACTACAATCAATGTGTTTTAATTCCATGGAATGAATATTTCAACAAACGCTCTTCGAATAATGAGCCAGTAGACACATCGCCAGAATTTTTTGACGATGTTGTGAATTGTACATCTTCTACACAACACTGTCACTGACCCACAAGGATCCCTGAGTGTCGATGAACAACATACAGTAGACATCGAGCGTTCTACGAGAAGCTTTTATCAGACAATAAGAAACATTAACACATCTTCAAATTAAGCTGTCTGAATGAGATGGTTTTGAAAACTTTTTCTCACATAATGGAAGACGATTTTCATGTGATTCTTAGATGTGCAAACTTTATGATCGCCCCTCTTTTTAAGCAATGAAAGAAGTAAGAGATTAATGAAATACATTTGGTACTTATACTCTATAATTCTGCTGCCACTCATCACATAACGTGTCCTATAATTCTGCTGCCACTCATCACATAACGTGTCCAAAATCAATCAGTTGCGATGGTAGTTGTTCTTCTGGTCCCGTAAAGGATGCCGAGTAAAACAGCAGCTATCGGAGCTTCTGTTGATACTATTTTCTCTACAGTACAACACAAGCGCCGGCAACAGCACTGAATCTGCTACCCACAACAATCAAATGCTGCTGGTCCAGGCAGTCATACTATAACTCGAAAAAAAGGAAAACAAAGAAAAATAATGCAGCTTTCAATCCTTCCTAGTACTGACTACAGGCTGACGAACAATATTCAAGTACTGGTAGAACGAAGGTTTTCCCAGCTACCTCCTTTGTGGGTGGCATATATTTCAAGACGATTCTTCCAATGAGACTCAGTCTTGCATCTACCTTATGTGTGATTAATTTTATGTGGTCGTTCCACTTCAAATTACTCAATATGCATGGTCCTAGACATTTTATGGGTGCAGCTTCTATCCGATGACTTTTCTCCAGTTGCACAATCATAAAGTAAAGGGTCTTTCTGTCTTTGTATTCGCAATTTGTTACATTTGTTTACGTGGGAGGTCAATTGCTCCTCCCTGCACCATGTACCGATCATATGCAGATCTCCTTGCATTTCGCTCCAGTTTTCTAGAGTAGCAACTTCTGTGTATGCAACGGTGTCATCCACGAAAAGCGCGATAGAACTTCCGATGTTATTCATTAGGCCATTCATACATCTTGCGAAAAGTAATAGTCTCATAACACTCCCTTGGTGTACGCCCAAAGTTACTTTTACGTCTGAAGATTTCTGTCTGTTGAGAATGATATGCCGTGTTTTGTTTGATAGAAACTCTTGAATCTAATCACATAGCTGGACTGATATTCAGTACGCTCGTCTTCTGTTCATTAAACGGCAGTACAGAACTGTATCGAACGCCATTCAAAAGTCTAGGAACACGGCGTCTACCTGCGCGCCTGTGTCTACTGCTTTCTGGGCCTCGTTGAGGAACAGAGCGAACTGGGTTTCACATGATCGTTTCTTTCACAACCCTTGTTGATTCCTACAGACTAGATTTTCAGTGTCCAGGAATGTCATAATACATTAGCATAAAACATGTTTCCATTCTACAAAACAGATTCCAAGTGTGAAGCGTGAATCGTGTGACCAAAAGCTACATCATTGCTATGCTGCCTCGTTACAGTTATGTTAATGTTAATCCATTGCCTGACACTAAAAGTGAAGCACCCAGAAGACATGGTCGGATGTCAGTGTGACTTTGTACCCACATACACCATTGGGGCATGCATAAATAGAGGGCGTTTCTATATGACAGGTGGAATGGCCAGCAGAGGGCATTTGTGTTGTGCGTGTTTAGTGTTGTTACCGGGAGTGGTACGGTGTGTGAGTGGCGTGAACAGCGTCAGATGTTTTGTGATCACTGTGAAGGAGACAAATATGACACGTGCTCTTGTGAGATAGCTTAATCAACACTTGACAGAGTTTGTGGGTCTTCATTTCGCCATCTGCTCAAATCATGCAATATACAGATTTGTGGGTCATTCAGATGTGACAGTGACCCGATGTCGGACTGCATGGGAACGTGAGGGAAGAAAGACTCGTCAAGCTTCCTGTCGACAGCGTCTGACCACCACAAGGGAGCATCGCTATACTGCTTTCCAAGCACATCGTAGCCCCTTCACGTCTGAACCTGCCACCCAAGGACTGGTAACAGGCTCCCTGCAACACCATGTGACATCCAATTCAATTGTTGGGAGACTAGCGGCAGCTGAACTAGGAAATTACCGCCCGGTGTGGATGCTGCCCTTAACATCACGACACGAAGGCTGCATTTGGAGTGGTGCTATGACCAGCAACAATGGACTTCTGATGAATGAAGTCACATTATGTTCAGCGATGAATTGTGGTTCAGCACTAGCCCTGATGTCCGTCGTCGGCGATTATAGTGGTGATTTGGGGGAAGTTTCATTCTTGTAATGTTTTGGTGAGAAATTGCAGTGATACTCTTGGCATCATGATGTGGGACGCCATCGGGTGTGACCTGAAGTTACGGCTGGTAATGACTGAGGGAACTCTGACGACACAACAGAACGTCAACGACATCCTGTGTCATTATAAGTTACCGCTCATACTGCAGAATGTCGACAGGGAAAACTCTGTAGACATTCGTGAGGGAAGCAAACATCAACTTCTATCATCATACCTTAACGAAAGGTCTTGCTGAGAACCCGAGAATATCCTGGACGTACGTAAATCATGAAGTGGGTCGAAGGCTTCTACCCAGTCAGTAACAGGAATGGTGAAGTTTCAAATAACACGTTTAAAAAATTATATTATTCGTAGGGAGATACCAGCGTTTGACTGCCGCACAGACCCTCACAATTACAGACCAATATCTGTAACGTCCGTTTTCTGCAGAATTCTTGGGCACATTTTAGTGTGAGATACTCGTATAAGAAATTTTCTTCAGACAGAAATGCTTCTTTCCGCAAATCAGCACGATTTTAAACAGCATCGCTCATGCGAGACTCACTTCGGCCTTTTCTCGCACGACATGCTGCGAATCGGGGCTGAAGGAGAACAGGCAGATTTTGTAATCCCAGATTTCCGAAAAGCTTTTGACACGGTGCCGCAGTCCTCGACGGCGATTGTTCACCAGAAACGAGGCTATCGTATGGAGTACACCAAGGAAGGGGATACTAACAAAAATGGTTCAAATGGCTCTGAGCACTATGGGACTTAACTTCTGAGGTCATCAGTCCCCTAGAACTTAGAGCTACTTAAACCTAACTAACCTAAGGACATCACACACATCCATGCCCGAGGCAGGATTCGAACCAGCGACCGTAGCGGTCGCACGGTTCCAGACTGTAGCGCCTAGAACCGCTCGGCCACCCCGGCCGGCGGGGATACTAACCCTACCGCTATTGTTCTCCACATACATACGCAATATGACAGATTGTATACATGGAAGAAGGCTGGAGATACTGACAGGTTTCAGATAGATTATATAATGGTAAGACAGAGATTTAGGAACCAGGTTTTAAGTTGTAAGACATTTCCAGGGGCTGATGTGGAATCTGACCACAATCTATTGGTTATGAACTGTATATTAAAACTGAAAAAAAATGCAAAAAGGTGGGAATTTGAGATGGGACCTGGATAAACTGACTAAACCAGAGGTTGTACAGTTTCAGGGAGAGCATAAGGTAACAATTGACAGGTATGGGGGAAAGAAATACAGTAGAAGGAGAATGGGTAGCTTTGAGGGATGAAGTAGTGAAGGCAGCAGAGGATCAAGTAGGTAAAAAGACGATGGCTAGTAGAAATCCTTGGGTGACAGAAGAAATATTGAATTTATTTGATGAAAGGAGAAAATATCAAAATGCAGTAAATGAAGCAGGCAAAAAGGAATACAAACGTCTCAAAAATGAGATTGACAGGAAGTGCAAAATGGCTAAGCAGGCATGGCTAGAGGAAGAATGTAAGGATGTAGAGGCTTATCCCACTAGGGGTAAGATAGATACTGCCTACAGGAAAATTAAAGAGACCTTTGGAGAAAAGAGATACACTTGTATGAATATCAAGAGCTCAGATGCAAACCCAGTTCTAAGCAAAGAAGGGAAAGCAGAAAGGTGGAAGGAGTATACAGAGGGTCTATACAAGGGCAATGTACTTGAGGGCAATGTTATAGAAATGGAAGAGGATGTAGATGAAGATGAAATGGGAGATATGACCTAAGTCGAAACAAGGCCCCAGGAGTTGACAACATTCCATTAGAACTACTGACAGCCTTGGGAGAGCCAGTCCTGACAAAACTCTACCATCTGGTGAGAAAAATCTTCGAGACAGGCGAAATACCCTCAGACTTCAAGAAGAATATTGTAATTCCAATCCCAAAGAAAGTAGGCGTTGACAAATGTGAAAATTACCGTACTATCACTTTAATAAGTCACGGCTGCAAAATACTGACGCGAATTCGTTACAGACGAATGGAAAAAATGGTAGAAACCGACCTCAGGGAAGATTAGTTTGGATTCCGTAGAAATATGGGAACACGTGAGGCAATACTCACCCTACGACTTATTTTAGAAGCTAGGTTAAGAAAAGGCAAACCTACGTTTCTAGCATTTGTAGACTTAGAGAAAGCTTTTGGCATTGTTGACTGGAACACTCTCTTTCAAATTCTGAAGGTGGCAGGGGTAAAATACAGAGAGCGAAAGGTTATTTACAATTTGTACAGAAATCAGATGGCAGTTATGAGTCGAGGCACATGAAAGGGAAGCAGTGGTTGGGCAGGGAGTGAAACAGGTTTGTAGCCTCTCCCCGATGTTATTCAATCTGTATATTGAGCAAGCAGGGGGGGGGGGGGAAACAAAAGAAAAATTCGGATTTGGTATTAAAATCCATGGTGAAGAAATAAAAACTTTAAGGTTCGCCGATGACATTGTCATTCTGTTAGAGACAGCAAAGGACTTGGAAGAGCAGTTGAACGGAACGGACGTTGTCTTGAAAGGAGGATATAAGATGAACATCAACAAAAGCAAAACGAGGATAATGGAATGTAGTCGAACTAAGTCGGGTGATGCTGAGGGAATTAGATTGGGAAATGAGACACTTAAAGTAGTAAAGGAGTTTTGCTATTTGAGGAGCAAAATAACTGATGATGGTCGAAGTAGAGAGGATATAAAATGCAGACTGGCAATGGCAGAGAAAGCGTTTCTGAAGAAGAGAAATTTGTTAACATCAAGTATAGATTTAAGTGCCAGGAAGTCGTTTCTGAAAGTATTTTTATGGAGTGTAGCCATGTATGGAAGTGAAACATGGACGATAAATAGTTTGGACAAGAAGAGAATAGAAACTTTCGAAATGTGGTGCTACAGAAGAATGCTGAAGATTAAATGGGTAGATCACATAACTAACGAGGAGGTACTGAATAGGATTGGGGAGAAGAGGAGTTTGTGGCACAACTTGACTAGAAGAAGGGATCGGTTGGTAGGACATGTTCTCAGGCACTAAGGTATCACCAATTTAGTATTGGAGGGCAGAGTGGAGGGTAATAATCGTAGAGGGAGACCAAGAGATGAATACACTAAGCAGATTCAGAAGGATGTAGGTTGCAGTACGTACTGGGAGATGAAGAAGCTTGCACAGGATAGAGTAGCATGGAGAGCTGCATCAAACCAGTCTCAGGACTGAAGACCAAAACAACAAAAACATGACAGACAGGGT
Source organism: Schistocerca cancellata (assembly GCF_023864275.1). NCBI lineage: Eukaryota > Metazoa > Arthropoda > Insecta > Orthoptera > Acrididae > Schistocerca > Schistocerca cancellata. Next base: position 1,096,712,103 of record NC_064627.1, read on the forward strand.
GAGTAGCAGTCTACGGCTGTTTGCTGATGACGCTGCACTGTACGGGAAAGCGCCGGCGATGAGTAATGTGATACGGGTGACTGTGTCTGTGGGTGAAAGGAAGGGTTTGGTTGCGAGCGGCGCTTGTATGACGAATGTTTCATGATGTAGATTGTAGAGGCTGGCCACGGTGCCAGCTGCTATGTGTATGCGGCTGCAGTGCAAGTCAGCCCGTGCGCTTAGTTGTGTCGGCCCCGTTTCCGCTGCGCCATGCGTAGCTGTCAAAGTTGAAATAGTACTGACGTGACGTCAGCTCAGCGGTGAAAGCAAAATTGCGCTCACAAAAGTAATCGGTTAATCATACAACGGAGGGCAATTTGAAATGTGAAAGACGAGATCACCATGAGTTTGCCTGGGTGCATATCTAATTTGCGATCATTGTGTAAAAAAATACAGCCGGCCAGTGTGGCCGAGCGGATCTAGGCGCTTCAGTCTGGAGCCGCGCGACCGCACCGGTCGCAGGTTCGAATCCTGCCTCGGGCATGGATGTGTATGATGTCTTTAGGTTAGTTAGGTTTAAGTAGTTCTAAGTTCTAGGGGACTGATGACCTCAGATGTTAAGTCCCATAGTGCTCAGAGCCATTTGAACCATTTTTTTTGTAAAAAAAATAGAGTATCGAGAAGTTTTCCTGTAGCCACCTATCAACAAAAGTATAATAATTTCTTTACTGATTAATGTAAAATGAAAGTCGATTTAATTTTTAGCTCTCGGCGAGGTGCTGCGACTGTTATATTCACACGATTTAGAGCGTAATTAATTCAGCAGTGAGACACATTTCAATTAGAATTAAATGAAAACTGTTATAAAATTACCGCAGAGCAACCTTCCTGAAGCCTGATTTAATTCTTTTACGCTAGAGTTTGGCCTTCAGTGAGCTCAGATCCACCTACATTCTGTCACTTATAAGCTTCACCAACCGTCCCTCCCCAACCCCGTTCAGGTGTAGCTGGTGTGTAGCACAGCCAGATCTATAGATGCGCTCGACTGGACTGTGATTGTGCCTGTGCCTTCCTCAGCAGGCTTCCTAGAAAAGAATGAAATATCCATTATAATTAACTGTCACGATTTTTACGTATAATACATTTGAAAAAAAAATTAATGGCAATATTATTGATGTTTTTGCTTCTTAACACTTAACCTGTAATGTTCTACACATCGAAGAAACAATGACGGAAAATGAAAAGCACGGTTCAGGAATCTGGATTAAAATTCAGGATCAAAAAATACCAATGACAAGATACGCTGATGGCATTGCTATCCTCAGTGAAAGTGAAGAAGAAATACAGGAACTGTTGGATTGAATGAACAGTCCAATGACAACTACACTGCGTTGAGAGTAAACTAAAGGAAGATGAATGTCATGAAGAGTAGCAGAAATGAGACTAGTGACAAACATAATATCAAAACCAGTGACCACGAAGTGGATGAAGAGGAATTGTGTCGACTTGGAAGTAATATAACACATGATTGATAAACAATGAGGACATAAAAGGCAGGCTAGCACAATCGGAGAAGGCTTTCCTGGAAAATGAAATATTAAACTGCGGCCTTAATTTGAAGAAGAAATTTCGGAGAATGTAAGTTTGGGGGACGGCATTGTATGCTAGTGAATCATGGACTGTGGGAAAATAAGTGAATCGAAGCATTTGAGCTGTGGTATTATAGAAGGCTGTTGAAAACTAAGTGCATTGGTAAGATAAGAAACGAGAAGGTTTCTGTAGAATCAGCGAAGAGAAGAAAATCTGGAAAACATAGACAATAAGAAGGTACAGGATAATAGGACATAAAAGGGCCTCAGTGAATAACTTCCATGGTATTTGAAGCAGCAGGGGAAGATAGAGATGGGATGTATCCAACAAATAGTTGAGGACGTTGGAGCAAAGGCTACTCTGATATCAAGAGGTTGACATAGGAGAAGAATTCGTAGCAGGCCACATCGAAGCAGTCAGAAGGATGACCGAAAAAAAAAACAAGGAAAACGAATGAACTAACGTCCGAATGAGAGAGGAAGGGAGAGGGGAAGTGGGGCGCCAAATGAGTTGCCCATGCACGGAAAAAGTTCTCTAATCGGCTCTGGCCATACAAAAAAATTAATCAGGCAGCAGTCAACTGTGGAACTGTATGGTGTTTTTACTACTCACCAATCATCATTTGCAGAATTCGTCGTTCCGTCTTCTTATAAGAAACACAATCATATCTCATCGTTGCTGTGTTATGCTTTTTTGATGCTTCATATAAATCTCCCACTTACATAACTCACCATGTCCAAATGAATAAAATTTTCAGAAACCGCAATTAACTGTATTTCCTTAATGCGAAATGATAAGGAGCTTGCTTCTGTCAGATAATGTGATAAAATATTTTCTCCATTTTCCCAAAACCTATAAATTCTTGGAACTTACATTTTCGAAGTGTTAGCAAAAAAAATGTTGGCCATAACAAAAAGGCAACACTTTTAGATACATAACGCTTTTTGCAGCAATGTATGTCTCTAATCACAGAAACACAATTAATACTATTTTTATTTCTGTGTGTTAAGTGTTACGTATATTGTATGCTAAGTCTGTATAAAAATTTGAACAGAAAATGTTTTATCTGCTGGAAATTAAATTTTCCTTTCGGAACTTCCAATTAAAAAGAATTATTATTTTCAACAAAAGAAATTCATTGCATTTTATTCAATTCGCCGACGAAGTTTCCAAGAGCAGACTCACTGTCAAGTGGATCAATTGTTAAAAATTGTTAGTCGAACAGTGTTTTAAAGAAAAGAAGACTTCATTTTTCGATCCAGTCTTTCTCATATTGCTTGATGAACAGTTTGGTCACGTCTCGAGGTTGATCTTTCTTCAAGTATTTCCTTCCTGCACTGGTGATAGTGCAATTGCTACCCAAGTGTTGACCACGTTTTCGCATGCTTTTCGGTTTACCGACGTTGTTGTGGTTCACCCCTCACGATACGGTTACCTGATTTGGTTCGCTATATTATGATTCTCTAGAGCAGCTGAACCTTAGAATGACAGCTGACAGGTTGTTTCAATATCCTGGAAAATGTTTCCTTCCAGCACACTTTGGGGCATTTCATTCCATGCAGAAGCACTGATGTGTAGGCATCATAGATTTGTACTCCTATGTAATCCTGAGCAGTGAGTAGAGTTACAGTCATTTAACCGTCAGCCTCATTTCGTCTAAAAACACTAATGGGTGAAATGAATAAATCCTCTATTCTGGAAATAATAGTGTTAGTTTATTTATCGGAGGCTGAAAATCTTCATCCAAAAACTTGAAAAGCATATCAACGACAGTTGTAATCTTGTTTTTCCCACTGCCACCGTCGACAAGGAGCCTGGCAGAATGATAATTTCTCATGATCTGGTTCGTTAACCTGTAGTACAGTGCTGATGCAATATAGTTAGAGCCTTTCTTATAAAGGGTGGCGCAAATAAAAGTAGGCTGTGTAAGTATAAAGGAAATGCAGTGGAATTACAGAAACAAAGAGCTAAAATGGACTTACCATTTATTAACAATGAAAAATACATCTGTAGAACATGTTGAAAGTGACGCCCCTGCAACATCAATACACAGCTGTGCACGTCTAAGCATATTCAGATACAAGCGGTGTAAAGTTCGGATATCGATGGCGCCATCTTCACGGCTGATATTATCTTTCAGTTCCTTTATTGTGCTGGGTTTGTTTCATAGATCTTGTTCCTCAAGTGTCTCCACAGAAAAAATTACATGTTATTAGATGTGGCGAATGTGGTGGCATAATTTTTTGCCGACAGTTCGTTCCTCAGTGAAGACATCATGGACTGATTCCAGAGATACCTTCGATGTGTGGCACGTTGCCCCACCTTGCTGGAAGAAGCAGTATTGTCTATCATATTCAGTGAGTTGAGCACAAAATGTATCAAAATTTTACATATATATGTAACGGTGTTGAGGGTAACGTAAAAAATATCAGTCCAGTTACTCCCATTCCTGTTACACCGCACCAAATGCCAATTTTTTCATCACAGAGTGGTTGCTGACACACAATGTAGGGTTCTCCGTTGCCCAATACCTCGTGTTAATAGCATTCACATGACCGGAAATATGAAACCATGCTTCATCACTCATTATGCAAGGGAAAGGGTCTACCAAACCATCATTCACGTTATTGAAAAGCCACATGCAGTAATCTACACGTTACTGCCTGTCATCCTGCACAATCGTCATGATGAAATAAACAGAAATGCGATTATTGCTTAAAACTGTTAATTGTTGTAGCTGTTAACTCTATTTCAGAAGTCGAAATATTGCTTTCGTATTCAAATGGGAGGTGGGCTATTTTTAACTCGAGCCATATAAAGGCAAAAGTTTTGTCCCTTCCTTGAGTGTCTTTAGCACTACCTATGCAGTGCAATTGTAAAAGTGTGACTGACTAATGTCCTGCTTAATCCGAAATTATTGGGATTAGATTATTCTTGTAATAGTGCTATTCCACTATCAACGTTCTGCCTGACATGTCCATAAAGAGCCTCAGCTTCCCTTTTATGAACATTTAGATCAATCTGTAAGTTTTCCTTCATTCCTGCTTCAGTACAAGATCGAGTGCATTCTAAAAGCACAACATACTTGGAACAACGATCTATGGCTCTAGATTTGAATCCAGCATTGTAACCATTATCTAAAATTACTAAGAAAATTATAGTATTCAACGTGTAGATATACATCATATGACTAGTGAAGCTGCGCCGGTTAAAGGCCAGATAACAATCTTATTTCAAGCTCACACCCACGCCTACAGTGGGTGCACCCTCTGCCCACGCCAGTCGGGCAACTGCGTGAGGTACGGTCAGTATGTAACATGATACCTCCTCTATGCCTGTATGACAATAGTGTGTCATAAAAATTGCAGGGAAATGGAGGTCACACTTCCTCTGTGCCAGTTCTGGGACCAAATCAAGGTCACCCCCCCCCCCACACACACACACTAATTTAGGCCAATAGGATGGCTTAGAAAAGGCGGGAATTCCAACCTCTATTCCGTCATTGATGTACGCCAATAGGAGCACTTTAAAACGACGGCAAACACCGTCCCCCTGCCCATTTTCTGACTAGAGCAACTGTATGGGCCTCATCATTCGAGATCTATACACTAAAGTGGAAATATTAGGTTTGATTTGTATCAGGGCATGGTTTGTTTTTGTAAATAATAACAGGGATATAATACATTAATTTAAGATTTATTAACGATAATTTTGTATTTGCTATTCAAATTTTTTTACAATATATGTTTTAAATTTCTGGTTTACTAACAATATTTATTCTGCACTATCAAAATCTAATTTACTAACAAAATTTTTCTTACTCGACAAATTTTTACAATAGATGTTTTACACATTTTTTGAACATTAAAAAAAGTATTGATAGATAGATATATTTTTATAATAACACTAAGAGTTATAGAGATACTTATATACAGAGAGATACTAATTTCAAACTAATACTAGTAAAGAAGTGCTTGCATACCAAACTTCCCACAGCAAAAAAATTAATCTTTTTTCCTGACTGGATTTTTTGTACATAATAGATACTACTTTCATACAGTTCAAGTTCTTTTACACAGCTACTATTCTTGCCACCATCCACGAACCATTGACCTTGCCACTGGTGGAATAACTTGGGTGTCTCAATGATACAGACTGCTGTACTGCAGATGCAACGAAAATGGAGGGGTACCTGTTGAGAGGTTAGACAAACAAGTGGTTCCTGAAGAGTGGTAGCAGCCTTCTCAGTTGTTCCAGACGTATGATCTGGGTGACGGACTGATCTGGCCTTGTAATATCAACCAAAATAGCCTTGTTGTGCTGGTAGTGCGAACAGCTGAAAGTAAGGGGAAACTACAGCTGTAATATTTCCCGAGAGCATGTAGCTCTACTATATGGTTAAATGATGGTCACATCCTCTCTGGTAAAGTATTCCAGAAGTAAAACAGTCCTCCATTCGGATCCCTGGGTGGGGACTAGTTAGGAGGATTTCATCATTAGGAGAAACAAAACCGGCATTCTATGGATCAGAACATGGAATGTTAGATCCCATAATGAGAAAATTTAAAAAGAGAAATGGAGATGTTGAAATAATATATAGTGGGAATTAGTGAAGCTCAGTAGTAGGAATAACAAGACTTCTGGTCAGGTGAATACCGAGTTATAAAAACAGCCTCAAATAGCAGGAGTTGGTTTAACAGTGAATAAGAAAATAAGAATGCACGTAAGCTACTATGAACAGGATAGTGAACGCATTATAATAACCAGGAGAGACACAAAGCTAACACCTACCGTAGTAGTACAACTTTATATGCCAACTAGCTTCGCAGGTAATAAAAAGATTGAAGAATTGTATGGTAAAACAAATTATTCAGATAGCTAAGGGTGACGAAAATTTAATTGTGACAGAAGACGGAATTCGATAGTTCGAAAATGGAGAGAAGAAAAAATTTTAGGTGAATATGGATTGGGTGAACGGAATGAAAGACGAAGCTGCATGTTAGAATATTCCAAAGAGCATAATTTAATCATCACTAACACTTGGTTTAAGAATCATGAAAGAAATTGTATATGTGGAAGAGACATAGAGACACGAGAAGGTTTCATGTTGATTATACAGGATGTTCTAAAATTACACTTACATACTTCTAGGACTTAAAGAAGGGACTGAGTGGTAATACTTTGAATGGGAATCCATGTCCAGAAACACACAATTTCCGTGCTACAACCATTTGAAAATATGCTGGTAATGCAACCACTTTTGCAAGTAGTTTATTAAGCGTGACCCACTTCATCACTTGTTTGATCGTTCCACTCCTTAATAACCCCAAGCGCTGTTTTTTGCAGTTAAATCGTATTTATCCCTTTCGAAGAACGCTGTTCTTTGCAGTTAAATCGTTTTTATCCATTTCAAAGGAGGATTAGCATTCTGCTCCACTACAAGTAAGGTTCGATGTGGCGACCGCAAGTTCGGTGCACACATTGTACTTACGAATGATGTGCCACACACGCTCCTTCATGACTGGTGTCCTTGAAAACTATCCTGCCTCAACAACAACTCGTGGCACCACATCTTCTTCTGTTTGTGACGCCATAATATGAAGTCACATTATGTCAAATCTGGCGACCTTGGTGGCCACTGCGATTGGGCCACCTCGGTCTATCCATCTGTGTCCAAATCGTTGGTAAACATGTTTCGAATCGTGACGAGAAAAGTGAGAGGATGCATATGTCTCGACGCACATTCAATGGCACAGCATCCAAACACATGCCCAGTACTTTTTGTAAGATCAAGTAGAGGAAACGCTTGATCTTTGGTAGAGGCATGTATGGTCCAAGCACATGACCATCTACAATACCTGCCCACATGCTGGTACAAAATCTGTGCTGGAATCCCTGGACATGCGTGGAATTTAGGTTTTCGTTTGCCCAGGCTTGTCTGTTTCGAGAATTGAGAACACAATCCCAAATAAATTTACATTCATGTGTGAATACGCACATGGAAATACTAGGTGTTCATGATGAAACATGTTTTCAATGGCTGTAGCATGGTAACACTACGTTTCTAGAGATGGGTTCCAGTTCAAAATATTGTCCACGCAGTCCCCTATACAAGTCGCAGAAGTTTTTAAGGGTAGTCTTAGAGCATCCTCTATAATGATAAGACAGAGGTTTTGGAACCAGATTTTAAACTGTAAGACACTTTCAGGGGCAGATGTAGACTATGACCATAATTTATTATTCATGAACTGTAGATTAAAGAAATTACAAAAAGGTGGGAAATTGAGCAGATAGGACGTCGACGGTCGAAAGAACCAGAGATTCTTGAGAGTTTCAGAGAGAAGATTAGGCAACAATTCACTAAAACAGAGGAAAGGAATATGACAGAAGACACATATGTAGCTTTACGATACGAAATAGTGAAGAAGCAGAGAATCGAATAGTGGAAAAGACAAGGCATAGTAAAAATCTTTGGATAACACAGTAGATATTGAATTTAATTGATGAAAGGAAAAACTATAAAAATGCAGAAAATGAAACAGGCGAAAGGGAATACAAACGTCTAAAAAATGAGACTGACAGGAAGTGCAAAATGGCTAGAGGACAAATGTAAGTATGTAGATGCATTTATCATTAGAGGTAAGTTAGGTAACGCCTACAGGAAAACTGAGATGGCCTTAGGAGGAAGTAGAAGCAGCTGTAGGAATGTCAAGAGCCCTGGTGGTAACCCAGTATTAAGCAAAGAAGGGAAAACTGAAAGGTAGAAGGAGTAATAGCGGCTCTGCTCTGTACAAGGAAGATGAACTTTAAGGCAGTGTTATAGAAATGGACGAGGACGTAGAGACGTATAATACTGCAAAAAGAATTTGACAGGGCACTGAAAGATCTACGTCGAAAGAAGGCCCAGGGAATAAATGACATTCCATCAGAACTACTGATAGCCTTGGGAGAGCCAGCCGTGACAAAACTCTGCAATCTGGTGTGCAAGAAGTATGAGTCGTGTGAAATACCCTCAGACTTCAAGAAGATTGTAATAATTTTAATTCCAAAGAAAGAGGTTGTTGACAGGTGTGAATATTATTGAACTATCAGTTTGATAAGTCCGTGTTGCAAAATACGAACACGAATTCTTTAAAGAAAGATGGAAAAACTTGTAAAGCTGACTTCAGGCTAGATCACTTTAGATTCCGGAAAAATGTAGTAACACGCCACACAATATTGACCTTAAGACTTATCTTGGAAGATAGGTTAAGGAAAGGCAAACGTAAGTTTGTAGCTTTTGTAAACTTTGAGAAAGATTTTAACGATACTGACTGGAATACTCTCTTTGAAACTCTGGAGGTGGTAGCGGTAAAACATTAGGGACGGAAATTTAATTTACAATTTGTACAGAAACCAGATGGCAGTTATAAGAATCGAGGGGCGTGAAGGGGAAACAGTGGTTGAGAAGGGAGTGAGACAGGGTTGCAGCCTATGTCAGGGCTTCCCACCGTGTGGTCCGCGGACCCCTAAGGGGTCCGTCGGCTCTTTCTACGGGGTCCGCGGCCACCTTTCACCAAATCGTGTAAAATAATAAGTAAAATTATTGAATAAAAATGTGAAAATCAAATTCATCACTATTTTTTTTTTCGTGTGAAAAACATATGTATTTTTACTTCAGGTCATATTCCCAAGCAGCCTTTGCGGTTCCTAAGTGAGAACGTATACACAGTCTAGTACCGGAGAATGCGGCTTCTCTGATCGACTGTTTCGCAACAATACGGGGGTCGTTTTTGCGCCAGCTCACGGCGCTAGATGCGCTAAAACCTTTTACGCATGCGCGGAGGGAGCATTGTCGACCAGTCACAGCGCTCGCTGGCACGTATGCGGCCCCAGGCATCATCAAATGTTAAACTTGCTTTGTCAGTGCACTACCTGTTTCATAAGTCGATTTTTGACCTGTTTATTACTTCTAACATGGATCGGTGGCTGAAATCAGGATCATTGAAGAAGGGTGCAGTTTCTCCATCGCCTTCACAACAAGGGAAGTTTCCAGTTGAAACGAATGAGGAGGGAGGACGACAGAAGGAAGAACAATCACAAGAAGCTCCACAGCCGGATTTATTATGTGAAAACGCTGCAAGTATTCCATTGGTTGCAATATCCTGTGGAAGTGGAATAACCAAGATGCGTAACTACAACGAAAGATATTTAGAAATGACTTCGTGGAGACAAAGGAGGGTAAAGCTCAGTGTGTAATTTGTGCGCGAGTCCTTCCGAACAGCTCAATGCTTCCAGTTAAATTGCTCCGTCGTTTTGAAGGTACTCACCCGGATTTCCAGGCTAAAGACATCGATTTTTTCAAAAGGAAGAGTGCTGAACTAGCTGCTTCTCAGCATTGCATGAAAACTCATGCAAAAACAATTAATTAAAATTCATTATAAGCTTCTTTCTTGGTTAGTTATCGAGTAGCAAAAACAGGCAAAGCTCATACCATTGCAGAAAATCTCATAAAGCCGTGTGTTAATGATATTGTTTCTTGCATGCTAGACGAAAAGGCAGTAAAGCTTGTATCTTCGGTCCCATTATCAAACAACAATGTCAAGAAACGCATTGTTGACGTGTCAAATGATGTGAAAGACACTCTTATTTCTCGCATCGAACACAATTCATTTTCTCTGCAGAAAGATGAGTCCACTGTTGTTGCAGGATTAGCGATTTTATTAGCTTTTGTCCGTTATGAATATTCTGGATGTTTTGAGGAGGTCCTCTTATTGTGCAGACCACTACCTGCCAACACAACAGGTGCTGAAATATTCCGTCTATTGGATGATTTTTTTTTAGGGCTAACGACGTTTCATGGTCTAATTGCATAGATGTGTGCACAGATGGTGCAAGAACTATGACAGGTTCTACAGTCGGAGCAATAACGAGAATAAAAGAAAACGCCAAGATTTGCAGCAGTAGTCACTGTGCTCTCCACAGATACGCTTTCGCTACGAAACAAATGCCTGTTTCGACCAAGAAAGTTTTAGACGAATCCACTCAAATCATTAACTACATAAAATCATGGCCGTTGAAGTCAAGACTTTTAACAATACTGTGTGAAGATATGGGAAGCCTTCATCGTTCCCTGCCTCTGCATACAGACGTAAGGTGGCTCTCACGTGGAAATGCATTATCTTGATTATTCGAATTAAGTTTGGAAGTCTTAGCTTTCCTTTTGGAGCATAACACCAAATTTGCAGACCTTATTAATGACGAAAATCGGCAGTGTATACTTGCCTATTTGTCAAATATTTTCTCCAAAATGAACGAAATGAATATTTCACTCCAAGGGCAAAGTGAAACAAAGTTCACTGCTATCGACAAAATTCGAGCATTCAAGAGGAAAATCAATTTTTGTGCAGAGAGTGTCGAGGAGGGGGGGGGTCGAGTGTTTTCTCTTCTCAAGGAATTTTTAAAAAACAAAACATTGGCGCTTGGGAAGAATTTGTTCCATCAAATCCTGGAATATCTCCGAAGCTTGATTTCATTGTTGGAGGATTATTCCCCAACAGCTGAAGATGCGAAGCTGCAGAAATACGAATGGATGGTCAACACATTCACTGTATCCAAAAAGCCGAACATTCTATCATCAAACGAATATGAGTTGTTGATAGAAATTGCCACAGACCCTACATTGAAATCAAGTTTTGACATTAACAGTTACTCACACTTTTGGATCCGTTTGGATAACAAGAAATACTACCCCCTTGTTGAAAAGGCAAAATGTGTACTTCTTCCGTTTGCCACAACATAAATGTGTGAATATGGGTTCTCGATCTATACTGCCCACAAAACTAAGTACTGAAGCTGTCTAGATGCGGAACCAGACATCCGTCTCCAGTTGTCAAGAACTGAACCCAACTTTTCAAAATTGTGTCAGCAGAAGCGCCCTCAACCATCACATCAGGATTCCATTATTATTCCTACAGACTCATCTATAGTAAAGAAGAAAGCATTTTTCTTCATAGATGCTCAGTGAACGTACCTGAACTATAACTCTGTAGGAATTCTGTTCCTGTCTTCTATCATTTACAAAATAATTATTAATTGAATTCTGTTGGCGTTGATATTTTTGTTACGAAAATTAAAATCATCTCGAAAGCTAATTTCTTTTCTTTATAATATATTCTGTCCTCTCAATTAAAAATATGGCCTGCTTATACTTCAATTACAATTGCTTGCTATTACTCTGACACTATATTGTGGCAACTGGCTGCGAGCGTAAACAAATGAGGACTTTTCACGTGCCACCTTGTAAAAGGTAAACCTCCTCTGCCAGAATTTTTTACTTTGAGATAAAAAGTCTTATGTTCTTTGAAATGCTTTTGTCTTCTTATATAAAAATAAGAGTGTCTGTTTTCCTAATTTGTTTACAATCGAGGCTGACTGCCATGATATAGTGTCCAAGTAGTAGTTGAAGTTGTCAGCTGTGGCTAAACTGTTGCCACACCGCCTGCCAGTTACCAGCTATGGACTGACAGCTGCCATTCAGTAGATTCGCAAAGACGTAAAAAAAACTAGACTTTCCGAGCTGTTTACACGGGCACTAAAATCGATTGTGGAACTGGAAAGCGGCTTTATAAAAACAGATTTCCAGAATCGATTTTGAAGTGTTTACCTGACCAACAAAAAGCGAAACTGGGACATCGGCTTACGAAATCCGGTTTTGGAAACGCAAGTAAACAGGGTGAATGTATTCCCACACATTGCACCACAGATGTCATAATAGTCCTTTAAAGGCAATTCCTTGGCCTCTTTTCTTTCGTGATGTGTTTGTATCCCGAAACATGGGTCTGCCTCTTTTCCCTACAGCCGCGCGGAATGGCCGCGCTGTCTAGGGCGCCATGTCGTCGTGGATTGGGCGGCCTCTCCCGGAGATACGAGTCCTCCCTCAGGCGTGTGTGTGTGTGTGTGTGTGTTTTGTTCTTACCGGAAGTTAAACTTAGGTTAATAGTGTGCAAGGCTAGGGACATGACCTCAGCAGTTTACGTCCCATAGACTTTACATACATTTGAACATACAACAGTAGCCAAACAGTGGAAGCGAACAGACCACAAGTGGCAGCTTGTCAACAGCGAACAGTTTGGACGTGACGTTGATTGCTCTTGGACGAAGGCAGCTGCAACGTGTGAAATGTCAATTACCAAGTAGTTTTAATCAGGCTATGTTGTGATGAACAAAGGGAGTAGATCCACTAGTAAGTGTCTGGATACAGTGGGAATTCAAACTGGATCGTTAATTTCAAGTTGTTTTCATTCATCTCTAAACCAAAGACTATTGATACTTCGGGTGGGGGGGGGGGTGGAGGTGGGTTCATTGCGAACATGGCACTTGCATTAAGAAGCTTTCAGTCCCCATGGGTTTCGCTCTGAAATTTAAAGTTGCTGCGCTCTTGACTGATAGGGATTTTCAGCTGAAGAAGGGGTCCGCCAGCTGAAAGGTTTCGAAGCCCTGCCCTATGTTATTCAATCTGTAATTTGGGCAAGAAGTAAAGGAAACAGAACAATAATTTGGAATAGGAATTAAAGTCTAGGGAGAAGAAATAAAAACTTTGAGCTTTGGTGATGACACTATAATTCTGTGAGAGACAACAAATGTCTTGGAAGGGCAGTTGAACAAAAGCGGGCAGGAGATATAAGATGAATATGAACAAAGGCAAAATGAGGATAATGGAAGGTAATCGATTTAAATGAGGCGATGCAGCAGGAGTTACATCAGCAAACGGGACACTGGAAATAGTAGATGAGTTCTGTTATCTGAGCAACAAAATAACTGATGATGACCGAAGTAGAGAGGATATAAATTGGAGACTGGCAACGGCAAGAAAGGCGTTTTTGAAGTTTTAAGTGTTAGGAAGTCTTTTTCTGAAACTACTTGTACATGAACGATAAACAGTTTAGACAAGAAGAGAATAGAAGCTTTTGAAATGTTGTGCTACAGAAGAATCCTGAAGAGTAGTTGGGTAGAGCACCTAACTAATGAAGTGGTACTTAATAGAATTGACCAGAAAAGAAATTTGGGGCACAATCTAGCTAGAAGAAGGGATCGGTTGACAAAATACATTTTGAGACATCAAGCGATTACCAACTTAGTACTAGACCGGGGGGGGGGGGGGACGGGGGGAGGGGGGATTGTATAGGGAGACCAAGAGATGAATATAGTAAGCAGATTCAGAAGAAAGTACGTTGCAGCAGTTATTCGGAGATGAAGAGACTTGCGTGGAGAGCTGCAAAAAACCAGTCTTCGGACTGAAGACCACTACAACATCGTGATGACTGGGTGATGTGTGCTGTCCTTAGGTTAGTTAGGTTTAAGTAGTTCTAAGTTCTAGGGGACTGATGACCATAGATGTTAAGTCCCATAGTGCTCAGAGCCATTTGAACCATTTTTGAACCACTACAACAACAATCATTCTTTTATACAACATGTCTGAGTGTACAGTATAGAGGCTTTTACGTTGGAAACGAGACATCAATAATACTGACTGGTACTACTAGCAGCAGGTGAAGAAACATAAAAAAAGGAACACACACACAATGAACTCAGGGACGCGTACACACACATGCTTATGACAAACGGCCCATATGACTATTCTACATACACCCGCGCACATATACACTATTTAAAAATAAATACCCACCCACTCCCAATCACTCAAGTATACAGTGAGAGGCCCTGCATGAAGTGAGAAGCACCAGTTTTTTGTGTTCTCGTAAAGATAAGTAATTATAACTATAATATCAGTATACACGTAAATAAACGTATTAGTGTGTTGTCTATGCTTTCTATTAAGGGTTTCATCTTTCTTTACGTAATATTGCAGAAATCTCGAAAAGATCGTACAATCGGATTGTAGCCGTATTTTTGTTTGCTTTTCAACGCAGTAAACCTGGAAAATCTCGTTAAATTTGTTTCTCTTTCCAGCAATTTAATTATAGCATGCCTCTATTATTTTAGCTCACATTTCTGGGAAATAGTTAAATGTAAGTTGTTGATTCAGAAACTATGTACTAGTACCAGTAATATGATTACATCTTGTTGAGTGTAGGTCTAATTTTTGTAAACGTGTTTTCTTGTTTATCGGTAATTCAACTGACTTATTCTTATTAAAGTATTATATTTATCATGAGTGAAAAGTGCTGACTTGCCATAGAATTGCTAGGTCTGGACTCTGGTGAGATGGGTGCTGCAGTTTTTTTCACGTGGGTGAGCGTAGTGGCATGAGAATTGAAGAAATAAATGAGGCTCTTCGGTGGTTTTTTTAGAATATGTAGTAGAGATAGAAAGATTGTGGAACAGGGGCGAAAACAGTCGCCCTTCAGGTTACGGAGGAAGAAGGGTAAAGATAAGTGGGAAGGGGCAAATGGCAACAGTAGGGACGGACTTAGAACTACGTCTGACAGCTTTGTGGTGAACGTGAAAAATACGTTCGCCCTGTTGCTTCCGTTAGAAGCTGATGAGTCTTAAACAGATGCAGATGTAGGCAGGGCAAAACAAAATTCCAGGAGGAGACTAAAAAGTAGAAATGTAGGGAAGTCAGTAAAAAGAAAGAAAGTTTTGGTGCTAGGTAATTCTCATGATGGATGTGTTGGCCTATTTTTGCAGGATGAACAAGGATCATTTTTTTAAGCCTAGTGCTGGTCTGGAGCAGGTGACAGAAGGTTTAGGATCACCTTGCAAAGACTTCACCAAAGAAGACTTCATGGTTATTGTGAGTGGGCCGGGGAACAGTGCTGACAGAGATACTGCTTACAGTATAGAGTGGACCTGGCATAGACTTCATTAGCATCGAGACACACCAATGTTGAATTTGTATCTTCTATCGATAACTGTGACCGACCTCATTTGAACTCTTCAGTCAGGAGAGTTAATTTGAAGTTAAAATGGCTGCTTATGTCAGCTGAAGGGTCACATATTGGTGTGGTTCTTGTTGATTGTCTCAGTAAATGGGATTATACTAGGTATGGTCTTCACCTTAACACGAAAGGGAATTGAAAGCACGCTGAGCTAACAGAAAATCTAAGAGGGAGATGCACTGTCATGAGTGATAAAATACCATTGGCTACAGGGCTTTGTACACCTACTTCTAGGGTAAAAAGGAATGAAAGGAGAAACGTTTTAAGTGACATTAAGATTGAATCAAACCTTCAGTTTGAGAAATAAACCAAACAATGTAGTTCTGGCATACTGCATCAGTACAAACACCTGTTGCCTAAAAATTTTCAGTAATCAGCAGAAACCTTATTTCTATCCAATTTTGATTCAGTTAGTGGGGAATGTCAGCTATCTTTCCTGCATCAAAATATTTGAGGACTAAAAATTAAAATCAAAGAAATAATTAACTGTATTGAAGAATTAGAGTCATCAAACCAGCTGATATAATCTGCCTCTCAACATCATGTGACCACTGGCATAGATGTGTTAAGTGTTACTGGATCTAGGTTAGCAACTCACTTTTGTAGAGCAGAAATGTAGAAAGAAGGAATTGACACATTCATTACGAATTGTCATAAATTTAAGAATATAAACATTCATAAATTTTGCCTAGAGCAGCGTAAGGAAGCATGTGCAACAGAAGTAGAATTCTATAATAAATGCTTTATAAGATGAACTGTTCAAGGGATCACAAATTTAGCATTGGAGGGCAGTGTGGAGGGTAAAAATCGTAGAGGGAGACCAAGAGATGAATACACTAAGCAGATTCAGAAGGATGTAGGTTGCAGTAGATACTGGGAGATGAAGAAGCTTGCACAGGATAGAGTAGCATGGAGAGCTGCATCAAACCAGTCTCAGGACTGAAGACCACAACAACAACAACAACAACAAGATGAACTGTATATCTAGTAGCTGCAGGTGATTTTAATCTGTTCATAAATCACCTTCAAGCTCTACTGGCCTATTTAACAAGAAAAAAAACAAAGAAATAGTAGATGGTGGTGACTTTAACTTAGATTTTCTTAAAAACTATCCCAGTGAGAACAGCTTCAATAACATTACCATTCAACTTAATTCCTACCATAAACTTCCCAACTAGGGTAGCTGATCGCTCACAAACTGCCATTCATAATATTTTTATAGAAAGGTCTAATGAACAAATTTGTATTATAAGAACAATAATCAAAAGCCTCTCAGAACATGATATGCAGTTCCTTTCGTTAAATGTTAATATTGAACAGGATGTAAATCTGAATTCAAAAGGCTGGTCAATAAGCTAAAAACTGATTTTTTATGATACTTCTCAAAGACATGAACTGGACTGATGTATGCAGCGCTAATGACATGAATGAAAACTGCGAGACTTTTATTAATAAATTTCAAAACTCATCTGAACACTGTTTTCCCCAAAAAATAAACCAGTCACAAAAAACCATGGATTACTCAAGGATTAAAGATATCATGTAAAACTGAAAGGACACTATATCTGTCGCTCAGGAACAGTTCTAATTTTCATGCTATAGCACATTACAAGACATACTGCAAAATATTAAATATATAGTAGTAATACAGATGTCAAAGCAAACACTTTACAGTAAGAAAATAATCACATCAGATAACAAAATAAAGACAATAAGGGGTATAATGAAGGAGGAGACTGGTACAACTAGACATGGAGAGGGCCAAACAGCATTAAGAGTAAATGAAACATTGGTAACAGATGTGTGCAGTGTTGTAAGACTTTTTAACAAACATTTCATAACCATTACAGACAAGATGGGTTTGTCAGGTTCAGCAGATGCTGGCATGGAGTACCTAAGACCAGACACTAAACATAACTCCACTGACATGAATATGACCTTCACTATTAAAGCAGAAGTGATGTCCATCATAAAATCCTTAATATAAAAAAATCTAGTGGTTACAATAAAATATCAACAAAGTTAATTAAAGAGTGTGATTCTGAATTTAGTAACATATTAAGCTGTCTGTGTGACCAGTCGTTAATCAACAGAACATTTCCTGAATGAATGAAATGTGTTGAAGTCAAGAAGATGAAGAAATACTACATGACTTCACTTTTGCCAGCATTCTCAAAAATTTTACAAATAGTAATATACAGTTGGCGTCATAACCATCTGACAACAAATAATGTATTGTCCAAGTCTTAGTTCGAATTTCTAAAAGGGTTCCAATATTGAGAAGGCTATCTACACATATAGTGAAAATTTATTTAATTCTTTAGACAATAAATTACAGGCTACTGGTATATTTTTGATCTGTCAAAGGCATTTGACTGGGAAAATTCCAATATACTTTTAAGTAAATTAGAAACTTATGGTACAACAATAAATGCTGCAAAATGGTTGAAATCCTATATCTCTGACAGAAAATAAAGAGACGTTTATCAAGCTATCAGGCATAATCAAACTGGGAACCAATAATATGTGTTGTGCCACAAGGTCTCATCTTAAGACCCTTACTGTTTCTTGAGTAAATCAATGACCTTTCATCAGTAACAACACCAGACGCCAAGTTTGTTTTGTTTGCAGATGATGTAAACATTGTAATAAATAGAAAATCAAGTTTAATCTTAGGAAGATTTGTTAATGAAATGTTGAATAACGTTAATAAATGGTTGCTAGTCAATTATTTGTCACTAAACTTTGTAAAAACACACTACATGCAATTCAGAACTTGTAAAATGTTTCCCACCAGGATATGCCTAAAATATGATGGCAAACAGAAGTGAACAGAGTTAAATTCTTGGGATTAGCTTGATAATAAATTGAACTGGGAGGCGCACACCACAGAACTGCTGAAGTGCCTAAACAAATCTCTGTTTGCAATGCGAATATCAGAGATATGAGATATAGAAATGAAAAAGCTGACATACTATGTTTACCTTCATTTCATAATGTGGTATTGGATTATTATTTGGGGTAACTCAACAAGCCAAGCTAAAGTTTTCCAGGTACAAAAACGTATAATAGCAATTATACTGAAGCGCCAAAGAAATTGGTAAAGGCATGCCTATTGAAATAGAGTACGCAGAATATGGCGCTGCGGTTGGCAATGCCTATATAAGGCAACAAGTATCTGGCACAGTCGTTAGATGCGTTGTTGCTGCTACAGTAGCAGGTTATCAAGATTTAAGTGAATTTGAACGTCGTGTTATGGTCGGCGCACGAGCGATGGGACACAGCATCTCTAAGGCAGCGATGAAGTGGGTATTTTACCGCACCACCATTTCACGAGTGTACCGTTACTATCAGGAATCCGGTAAAACATCAAATCTCCGACATCGCTGAGGGCGGAGAAAGATTCTGCAAGCGGGACCAAGAACGACTGAAGAGAATCGTTCAGCGTGACAGAAGACAGAAGTGCAACCCTTCAGCAAATCGCTGCAGATTTCAATGCTGGGCCATCAGCGAGTGTCAGCGTACGAACCATTCAAGTAAACATCATCGATATGGACTTTTGGACCCGAACATACACTCGGGTACCCTTATGACTGTACGACACAAAGTTTTACGCCTTGCCCGGGCCCTTCAACACTGACACTTGGCTGTTGATGACTGGAAACACGTTGCCTGGTCGGACGAGTCCCGTTTCAAATTGTATCGACCGTATGGACGTGTACGGGTGGAGACAACCTCATCAATCCATGGACCCTGCGCGTCAGGAGGGGACTGTTCAAGATGGTGAAGGCTCTGCATTGGTGTGGGGCGTGTGCAGTTGGAGTGATATGGGACCCCTGATACGCCTAAATACGATTCCGACAGGTGACACGTACATAAGCATTCTGTCTGATCACCTGCATCCATTCAAGTCCATTGTGCATTCCGACGGACTTGGGCAATTCCAGCAGGACAATGCGACACCGCATACGTCCAGAATTGCTATAGAGTGGCTACAGGAACACTCCTCTGAGTTTAAACACTTCCGCTGGCCGCCAAACTCCCCAGACATGGACATTATTCAGCACGTGTGGGATGCCTTGCAATGCGCTGTTGAGAAGAGATCTCCAATCCCTCGTACTCTTACGGATTTACGGAGAGCCCTGCAGGATTCATGGTGTCAATTTCCGCTAACACTACTTCAGACATTAGTCGACTCCATGCCACGTTGTGGTGCGGCACTTCTGCGTGCTTGCGAGGGCCCTACACAATATTAGGAAGGCGTGCCAGTTTCTTTGGCTCTTCAGTGTATTTGTGGTGTAAACTCAAGAATATCAAGCCTGTTTAGGGAACTAAGGGTGTTGACTACTGCTTCCTAATAGATTTATTCCTTAATAAAATTTGTCATTAAAAAGTCTCTTTTTCAAAGCAACAGCTCAGTTGATAGAATCAATACTAGAAATAAGAACAACCTTCACAAAAATTTAAGTCACGTACTTTGGTCCAAAAAGGCGTCCATTATTCAGGAACACACATTTTCAATAATTTTCCAGCAGCTATAAAAAATATAACTACCAATAAAGTTCACTTTAAGAGAGCCTAAAAGATTTATTGCTGGCCAACTCCACCTCCTTCTCCAATGATGAATTTCTAATTAGAAACCAATGGTGTGTGTGTGTGTGTGTGTGTGTGTGTGTGTGTGTGTGGTGTTGTTAATACTACAGAATATTGTGAATATTAGTACAGTCTGACTTCTGTACCAATTCAGTGCAGTAATGCAATCATTGTAAGTCAGTTTTGTATAATGATTCTTCTATTCAGTGCTTATTATATCTTTAAATTTTTTTTACTCATTCCACATCTATGATGATCACTCCATTTGGGATCTGTGAAAGGCACATTAGCACATTCGTTTTTCATTGTATTTATCGTGTATTCTTGTTCTTCTGACATGTGCTTCATCCCGGGGGGATGTCCTTACCATGGATCAACTGAAACGAAAAGTAATTCTAATCTAATCTAGAATGGGAGGATTCCCATCCCATCCTCACATATAAACCGTTTGTTGGCATAACAGACCGGCTTTCAGTTACGATACAGTATGTACAACATGGTCTCGAGATCAAAAGCTTACTTCGTGCACCATATGCCAAGGCTGAAATGGAGTACTGCCAACACCATCGAGCAGGCCTCGTCATCATCACTCGTTAGAGCCACTGAAGCTGCACGGTGCACACCCTTAGACCACCTATGGGAAGCACCAGTATCTGTATGGTATGCTTACATTTTCGCTCTGAGCACCACAACCTCCACAATCTATGACCCATTCACTCGTCTTTCATCAGCCCAATAACCTTGTTTTGACGTGTAAATACATGACGATTATCGGCTGCGTACCCAAACGTGTCTAGTGCTTCGGGGTGCTACCTTATTACTTAATATGGATTGCAGCATTTTACCCAGTAGATGAAACTGTTTGTATCATATAAAGCAACTTTGGATAAGTGAAATTAGGTTTGGCAAACTCATAGTGAAAATGGTACATATCGAGTTTGGAAAGGATCAACGTACACATACCAACGTAAACAGATTTAGTGAACTCCACCGAAACCTTATCCATCTTTTAAAAATTATCTTGAGCAGTTAAACAGAGTACCAACTCATGAATGTAATACCTTAGACCTGCTGGCGACAACCAGACCAGAACTTCGCACTTCGGGGAGTCAGTGACCATAAGGCCATTAATGCATCGCTGAACACGACTATAAATAGGAATACGTACATAGAAAGGCAGGCAGTTTTTCCTGCTTACACAGGATACACTTGACTCGAGCGCTCAGAACCACAAGAAACCATGCTTAGAATAATACTCGATCATAAATATACAATGATCTGCGTCATTTCCATGCAAAACGTTGCATTCTACCACAAGTGTCATTTTAATAGAGGGAAACAAAGTAACAGAATACCAGTACCATGGGAGGGAAATTATATTTAATTTAGTGACATCAGTGTATCATTACATTTTCATTTAACAGTGCCAAAACCCTCTGCTTAAAGCAATTATAATACGCAAAACACACATATACTACACACTTGATAGTGCTTATATTAGACCTCACAGTCCAGATGCAGGATTTTGGTGAAGTGGTTAAAACAAAGTGGAAGATAATAATGTGCACAACTCACTTGCGCCATGTTTTTACATTCAAAATCACTTTCGGATTCAAGCAGTCTAATAACATAAGCGACAATAAACATATTTTCAAATGACGATGTGGGTATGTCAGTGTCATAACCTGCCTTAAGTCAAGCATACTGCAAGATAAGCATATACTTTGATGTAGTCAATTGATTGTAAATCACAGAGTGAAGTTTGGTAATTTAATAAATATCACGTATCTCCACTTGTGCTTTGACACATTGCTGTCTTATAAAATCAACAATCCTTTTAATATAAAGCTTATATAGGCGAAAGAAGTAAACATCAAAGGTTTGGCAATATTTTGTTGTTTCCGATGGCAATATCTTCAGCATAACATCCTTGTTTGGAAAACTTGCATCTAGAAGGATACGATCTCTATGATCTGACCAGGAATCACACAGAAATAGGCTCCTTTCACTTGTTACATGTTTTTTAAGGACTGAAGTTAGAAAATATTTCTTGTAATCTTTAGTCATTTTTCCACTTTGCTTTCCTTCACATGAACACACTACTGGCCATTAAAATTACTACACCACGAAGATGACGTGCTACAGACGCGAAATTTAGCCGATAGGAAGAAGATGCTGTGATATGCCAATGATTAACTTTTCAGAGCATTCACAAAGGTTGGCGCCGGTGGCGACACCTACAACGTGCTGACATGAAAGTTTCCAACCGATTTCTCATATACGAACAGCAGTTGACCGGCGTTGCCTGGTGAAACGTTGTTGTGATGCCTCGTGTAAGGAGGAGAAATGCGTACCATCACGGATTGTAGCCTATCGCGATTGCGGTTTATCGTATCACGACATTGCTGCTCGCGTTGGTCGAGATCCAATGGCTGTTAGCAGAATATGGAATCTGTGGGTTCAGGAGGGTAATAGGGTACGCCGTACTGGATCCCAACGGCCTCGCATCACTAGCAGTCGAGATGACAGGCATCTTATCCGCATGGTTGTAACAGATCGTGCAGCCACGTCTCGATCCCTGAGTCAACAGATGGGGACGTTTGCAAGACAACTACCATCTGCACGAACAGTTCGACGACGTTTGCAGCAGCATGGACTATCAGCTCGGAGACCATGGCTGCGGTTACCCTTGATGCTGCATCACAGACAGGAGTGCCTGGGATGGTGTACTCAATGACGAACCTCGGTGCACGAATGGCAAAACGTCATTTTTTCGGATGAATCCAGGTTCTGTTTACAGCATCACGATGGTCGCATCCGTGTTTGGCGACATCACGGTGAACGCACATTGGAAGCGTGTATTCGTCATCGCCATACTGGCGTATCACCCGGCGTGATGATATGGGGTGACATTGGTTACACGTCTCGGTCACCTCTTGTTCGCATTGACGGCACTTTGAACAGTGGATGTTACATTTCAGATGTGTTACGACCCGTGGCGCTACCCTTCATTCGATTCCTGCGAAACCCTACATTTCAGCAGGATAATGCACGTCCGCATGATGCAGATCCACTAAGGGCCTTTCTGGATACAGAAAATGTTCGACTACTGCCCTGGCCAGCACATTCTCCAGATCTCTCACCAATTGAAAACGTCTGGTCAATGGTGGCCGAGCAACTGGCTCGCACAGTACGCCAGTCACTACTTTTGATGAACTGTCGTCTCGTGTTGAAGCTGTGTGGGCAGCTGTACCTGTACACGCCATCCAAGCTCTGTTTGACTCAATGCCCAGGCGTATCAAGGCCTTTATTACGGCCAGAGGTGGTTGTTCTGGTTACTAATTTCTCAGGATCTATGCACCCAAATTGCGTGAAAATGTAACCACATGTCAGTTCTAGTATAATATATTTGTCCAATGAATACCCGTTTATCATCTGTATTTCTTCTTTGCGTAGCAATTTTAAAGGCCAGTAGTGTATTTTGTGGGCAGGTCGTTTCAAGTTTCTTTGAAATATTTGGGTCAAAAGTGTCTTGCGCCTTTGAAAATAGATTTTTTATAGTCTACCTGTCATTGATAAAGTCACATCGGGGTGTACCTGTGGGTAGAGTTATGGACAGACTACAGCTCATTAGCAATAGTTTTCTCTCCTCTGTGAGACAGTGTTGATGATGAAGACATTTCGTATTGGAAGATTCTCGTCAGTGTTCCAAACATTTCCTTTCCCCACATCCTGCTCTGTCATAAACATGTTCACTTCCTAAAAGTACTATTCTGCCTTCTGACGTATACTGTTATCGTCCTCTATGTCCTTATATGTGAGAAATGTAGTAATATCCCTTGATGAAAT
The DNA here is from genome assembly GCF_023864275.1 of Schistocerca cancellata. NCBI lineage: Eukaryota > Metazoa > Arthropoda > Insecta > Orthoptera > Acrididae > Schistocerca > Schistocerca cancellata. The sequence goes on from NC_064627.1 coordinate 1,096,735,997, forward strand.
GCCAGATTCAGCTTTAAGATTGTCGACAAAAGAAATTGAAGCTTTGAAATTGTGCAAGCCGACTATTTTCGACCCTTTTAGTGCCCAAATTTACAGATACCAATAGTGAACTGTAAATCCATATGACCTTGCTCTTTCAAATTGCAATATTACATGCTCATTTATAGTTTGTAATTGTGACAGTCTGTTTCCTTTGAAACGGGGGACTCCTAGCATTTTGCTAAACACGTAATTCAGAATTAATCTGCAATTTAATTACAATCACAAAATCAGCACGGATTCAATAAATCCAAGTCTACATTAACAGCTGTGTATGAGTATTCAGAAGCTCTTTTTAAAGCACTGGATGACATAGAACATGCTATTGTTATTTTCCTAGGTCTCTAAAAAGCATTTGACATAACTGACCATGATTTTCTTATTCACAAATTAGTTTGAAAAGGCGTCAGAGCGATCTCAAATCGGTGGATAAGATCTTACCTAGAAGACAGGCAGAAAATGGTGATTTTAAGGCATGATAACATTAAAGAAAATGTTATTACAACAACACATCTGTATAATAAATTACCAATGAGGTATAGAGTGCCACAAGGTTCTGTCTGTGGACCTCTATTGCTTCTTCTTTCTGTTGATGATTTAAATGAATTTATTAAGGTGAGAAAACAAATCTTATTTGCTGATGGAACCAGGAATTTAATAACAGTAACTGACAAAATCTTTATGAAAGTTGCAATAGATACTTCAATGTTCCTAGTTACTAGTTGGTTTCGGAAAAATAAGATAATAATAAATAAAGAAATACTGCTTTATGAATTTGCACTGTTCTCCACTCGTAGAAGAATTTGATGCAATACCAAATATTGACAACACATTACTGGAATCAGTTACTTGCAACTTGGAAAATAGCTTTCAAAAGCTTGTTATGTTCTTCAGGTACATTATGCATACTTCCATTCATTAGTCCGGTACAGGCTAATCTTCGGGGGAAATTCAACCAACTGCATAAACACCTTTAGTATGCAGAAAAGAGCAGTCAGGGATATCTGCAACCTAGAGAAACTGGAAATACGTAGAAAACATTTCCTACAGGTAAAAATAAGGAGTTTGCCAAGCCTTTCATAGATGAGTGTAGTTTAAAAATGGTACGTTGTCGATCTACACAATATCAGTAATTTTGGTTCCTACTGGCATCAGCTATACAGGGTTAAGGTAATCCTGTATAATATATTGGCCGTGGGATTGCCCTGTTGCCGTTCGTCGATTGACGGGCAGCGCTGTTGTTGTCGGTTCACACATACGAAAGTCCCTCACCCCGTCACTGCCCCAACGTGATACGCACACGTGTCGAATAGGTCTTGCTGTTTGTCTCCACCTCACGTCAGCGGCATTCACACGTAAGCCTCGCTTCGGAGCACACACAAGTTACCTGCGGTTTAGTCATACAGAAAGCATGGCGGCACAGTATTCGTTTGAAGAACAACGACATATGGTTTTAGGTTATGGACTAACCAATGGGAATGCACATGAATCTCAACGGTTGTATGAGGAACGGTACCCAGCAAGACGCCACCCACACCCCCAAAGGTATACACCAATTCACCGGCGACTTGGCGGAACAGACTCGTTAGCGGAATATCATGGTGATGCTGGAAGATCTCGAACACGACGGGTTGCTGCATTTGAAGTGACTGTTCTCGTGCGGTTCAATGAAGCACCTACGACAAGTACTCTACGTTTGAACACGACGTGGGGATCACCCATCGGTTAGTCTGGGAGGTTTTGAGGGATGACGACCAGCAACCATTTAGTTTCCAATCTGTCCAAGACCTAAAACCTGTGGCGGACTTTGAACACAGGCTAGAGTTTTGCCGGTGCTTTCTGTGACGTGTTGAATGAGATGTAGACTTCCCTGCCAATTTCACTCAACATTTGGACAGGCATTAAGGGTGACCATCTGATTGGGCCGGTCCGTCTACCTCCTCGACTTACCGGAGAAAATTACCTTCACTTTTTGCTAGGAACTCTACCCGGCCTGCTGGAAGATGTTCCCCTGGACATACGGCTATGCATATGGTTGCAGCATGATGGGGCGCCCGCACATAACAGTCGTGCTGTGCGCGGATATTTAAATGAACTCTTCGATGGCCGGGTAATTGACAGAGGTGCTCATAGGACATGGCCCCCAGGGTCACCACACGACTCGCCACCGGAATTTTTCCTGTGCGGATTCTTCAAGGTTCCAGTTCACCCACCCGGACGCGAACTACCTAGAAACGAAGAGGAATTAATGGACCATATTCAAAATGTCGACAATCACATCAGGGCAATGCCAGGAATCTTTGAAAGAGTTCGACAAAACACCGTTTGACGTTACCATGCTTGTGTCAATCAGAGAGTCGCCAGTTCGAGCACCTGCTTTCAGTAAACAATGTGCTAGCTACAAAATTGTAAATTTGTAAAAGGCTTTCTGTACGTGAACTAACAGCAGTTGACGGTTTGTTCCCGGTATGTCTTATCTTGAAACTACATTAGATGTGCCGGGTCCCCAACGAATTTGCCCCCAGAGTGGGAAGTTGGCGCGCTACCACCGAGCGTGCGGGCCGCCTTGGCTACATCGCGATCTCTGGGAGGCAAAGCATGCGCGGTCATGCGTTGTCCAGAGCATCCGGGAACAGGGTAATCCCACAGCCAATTGGAGCACGTGGCGCCAAGTTTCCGTTGTTTAAAAATTGTGTTGTCGACCTACACCACACTAGTAATTTTGATTTCTGCTGCCATCAGGTATCCAGGGGCAAAATTTCGTGAGAAAATTTTTTCCACCTCGTATAAATGCTCATTTTCTATGAATGATTGGTTGCAGACGATATTACAAGCTGAATTTTACTGGTATAAGTTCACTCAAAATGCAGAATGAACGAAAGTACACATTTATAGTGCCACAAACAATATGATTAACTTACATTTTCTCATTACGATTTAAATTAAGATTCAAAATTTCCGTCTTCATCACATAAGTAAGCTCAAATCACACTTAATAGTGTAGAATAAATGCTGGTACACATTTTAAACCATGATATAAATAAATAACGGTTTATCATTATAATTTATGTTAGAAATACACAATTGTGTCTTCATGACATAAGTAAAGATTTTCTTTTAAGCATGTTTTTTTTTCCTTGTGGTTTCCTCTACTTTTAAAGGATGTCTTCATTTTATAACAGGTTTGTTCTCTCAGGAATGTTTTTAGTTTCCTTTTGAGTATATGTATGTTATTCATTTCGTTTCTTTATTGATGGGGAGCTTGTTGCATATTTTTACTCCCCACTCAGTCACTCCTCTATGGACTTTTGAGAGAGTTGCACAGCCTTCGCGAAAATTATTTTTTCCCCTGTCTAGTGTTACGCTTGTAAATGTCACAGTTTTTCTGGAGTAATTCTTTGTCGTTGGCCACAAACATCGTCAGCGAGTAAATATATTTATCTGTAACAGTAAATACCCTGAGAGTCTCAAACAGATCTCTGCAGCGTGTTCTGTTAGAGACCCCACATATAAACCCCACTGCTCATTTTCGTAGTTTCAAGACTTTTTTAACAAGGCAGTGTCATTTCAATTGCCGGGGACTGCAGTCATGTGTGTGAGTTGTGTTGGCGCGCGCGCGCCCGTGTGTGTGTGTGTATGTATGTGTGTGTGTGTGTGTGTGTGTGTGTGTGTGTGTGTGTGATAACATTGGGAATAGGCTACAACCCTGTCTCACTCCCTTCTCAAGCACTGCTTCCCTTTCGTGCCCCTCGACTCTTATAACGGCCATCTGGTTTCTGTACAAATTGTAAATAGCCTTTCTCTCCCTGTATTTTATCCCTGAAACCCTCAGAATTTGAAAGAAAGTATTCCAGTCAACACTGAGAAAAGCTTTCTTTAAGCTGACAAATACTATAAACGTAGGTTTGCCTTTCCTTAACCTACCTTCTAAGATAAGTGATAGAGGCAGTATTGCCTTGCCTGTAAATACATTTCTACGGAATCCAAACTGATCTTCCCCGAGGTCGGCTTCTACCAGTTTTTCCATTCGTCTGTAAAGAATTCGTGTCAGTATTTTGCAGCCATGACTTATTAAACTGATAGTTCGACAATTTCCACACCTGTCGACAATTGCTTTCTTTGGAATTGGAATTATTATATTCTTTTTGAAGTCTGAGGGTATTTCGCCTGTCTCATATATCTTGCGCACCAGACAGAAGAGTTTGGCCAGGACTGGCTCTACCAAGGCTATGAGTAGTTCTAACGGAATGTTGTCTACTCTCAGAGCCTTGTTTCGACTTAGGTCTTTCAGTGCTCCGTCAAATTCTTCACGCAGTATCGTATCATCCATGTCGTCTTCATCTAAATCCTCTTCCATTTCCATAATATTGCTATCAAGTGCTGTACATCGCCCTTGTATTAACCTTCTATACACTCCTTCCAACTTTCTGCTTTCCCGTCTTTGCTTAGGACTGATTTACCATCTGAGTTCTTGATATTCTTACAGGTGGTCCTCTTTTCTCCAAATGTCTCTTTAATTTTTCTGTAGGTGGCATCTATCTTACCTCTAGTGATATATTCTTCTACCCTTACATTTGTCCTCTAGCCATTCCCCCTCAGCCGTTTTGCACTTCCTATCAATCCAATTTTTGAGACTTCCGTATTCCCTGCGTCATTTACTGCATTCTTATGTTTTCTCCTTTCATCAATTAAATTCACGATCTCTTGTGTTACCCAAGGTTTTCCTCTAACCCTCGTCTTTTTACCTAATTGATCCTCTGCTGCCTTCACTATTTCGTCTCTCAAAGCTACCCATTCTTCTTCTACTGTATTCCTTTTCCCTGTTCTTGTCAATCCTTCCCTAACGCTCCCTCTGAAACTCTCTACAACCTCTACTTCTTTCAGTTTATCCAGGTCCCATCTCCTTAAATTCCTATCTTCTGCAGTTTCTTCAGTTTTAATCTACAGTTTATAGCCAATAAATTGTGATTGTCTTACAGTTTCAAACCTGGTTCCTAAATCTCTGTCTTAGCATTATGTAATCAGTCTGAAAGCTTCCGGTGTCTCCAGGTGTCTTCCATGTATACAACCTTTTTTCATTACTCTTAAACCAAGTGTTGGTGATGGTTAAGTTATGCTCTGTGCAAAATTCTACCAGGCAGCTTCCTCTTTCATCCTCTACCTCCAGTCTATATTCACCTACTACTTTTCCAACTCTTCCTTTTTCTACTATCGAATTCCAGTGCCCCATGACTATTAAATTTTCGTCTCCCTTAACTATTTGAATATTTTTTTATCTTATTCATTACTAAACCTACTCCTGCATTACCCTACTTGATTTTGTATTTATAACCCGTCATTCACCACACTAGAAGTCCTGTCCCTCCTGCCACTGAAATTCACTAATTCCCACTATCTCCAACTTTTACCAATTCATTTCCCTTTTCAAGTTTTCTAACCTGTCAGCATGATTAAGGGATCTGACATTCCACACTCCGATCTGTAGAACGCCAGTTTAGTTTCTCCTGAAAAAGGCGTCCTCCTGAGTAGTCCCCACCCGGAGATCCAAATGGGGGGACTATTTTACCTCCAAAATATTTTACCGAAGAGGATGCAATCATCATTTAACCGTACAGTAAAGCTGCATGCCTTTGGGGAAAAATATGGCTGTAGTTTCCCCTTGCTTTCAGTCGTTCGCAGTTAGCAGTACAGCAATGCTGTTTCGGTTGATGTTACAAGGCCAATTCCATCAATCATCCGGACTGTTGCCCCTGTAACTATTGCAAAGACTGCTGCCCCTCTTCAGGAACCACATGTGTGTCTGGCGTTTCAACAGATATTCCTCTGTTGTGGTTGCACCTACGATACGGCTATCCGTACCGCCAAGGCATGCTAGCCTCCTCACCAACGGAAAGGTCCATAGTAATGGGCGGGGGGGGGGGGGGGGGGCGTATTCTTTATGCATCAGGATTAGTCTCTTTACTCATTTGAAAATAAGAAGAAGTGCGATCTGCAACAAAAGGGAAATTGGAGTAACAAAGCCTTTGGTAGTGGCTACAGTCCAATTGTTTGCTGCGGTTGGCAATTGTAGTTCAGGGCCGACCTCAGTATCTTACGCAACCATAATTCAAAACACACAATGCACCCCGCCTAAAACTGCCGTGATGTAGTGTCCATATAATACCAAACACTGTACTTTGTTCATCATAAGAATATTATTATTTCTTTCCTTTCTCAGACGTTACGTCTGGTTAAAAATGGAAAGTGACGCGGACCTTGATGAAGCGTGACTTCCTTTTAACTGTACGGTATATGTTACATTGCATTTAGGAACTTTCGGGTAATTTATCATGTATCAATAATTACAGATTTCTGTAGTTGTATAAATACGTTTGGATGTAGCTGTATTGCGTTGATGTACTGGTGGATATTGTGTGGTATGACTCCTGTAGTTGATAGTATAATTGGTATAACGTCAACTTTATCCTGATACCACATGTCCTTGACTTCCTCAGTGAGTTGGATGTATTTTTCAATTTTTTCTCCTGTTTTCTTCTGTATATTTGTTGTATTGGGTATGGATATTTCGATTAGTTGTGTTAATTTCTTCTTTTTATTGGTGAGTATGATGTCAGGTTTCTTATGCGGTGTTGTTTTATCTGTTATAATGGTTCTGTTCCAGTATAATTTGTATTCATCATTCTCCAGTACATTTTGTGGTGCGTACTTGTAGGTGGGAACATGTTGTTTTATTAGTTTATGTTGTATGGCAAGTAGTTGATGTATTATTTTTGCTACATTGTCATGTCTTCTGGGGTATTCTGTATTTGCTAGTATTGTACATCCGCTTGTGATGTGATCTACTGTTTCTATTTGTTGTTTGCAAAGTTTGCATTTATCTGTTGTGGTATTGGGATCTTTAATAATATGCTTCTGTAATATCTGGTGTTTATTGTTTGATCCTGTATTGCAATCATGAATCCTTCCATCTCACTGTATATATTGCCTTTTCTTAGCCATGTGTTGGATGCGTCTTGATCGATGTGTGGCTGTGTTAGATGATACAGGTGCTTGCCATGTAGTGTTTTCTTTTTCCAATTTACTTTCTTCGTATCGTGTAATCTAAAGGGTTGTAGAAGTGGTTATGAAATTGCAATGGTGTAGCCGATGTATTTATATGAGTGACTGCTTTGTGTATTTTACTAGTTCCTGCTCGTTCTATAAAGAATTTTCTTAAATTGTCTACCTGTCCATAATGTAGGTTTTTTATGTCGATGAATCCCCTTCCTCCTTCCTTTCTGCTTAAAGTGAATCTTTCTGTTGCTGAATGTATGTAATGTATTCTATATTTGTGGCATTGTGATCGTGTAAGTGTATTGAGTGCTTCTACGTCTGTGTTACTCCATTTCACTACTCCAAATGAGTAAGTCAATATTGGTATAGCGTAATTATTTATAGCTTTTGTCTTGTTTCTTGCTGCCAATTCTGTATTCATTATTTTTGTTAGTCTTTGTCTATATTTTTCTTTTAGTTCTTCTTTAATATTTGTATTATCTATTCCTATTTTTTGTCTGTATCCTAGATATTTATAGGCATCTGTTTTTTCCATCGCTTCTATCGAGTCGCTGTGGTTCTCCAATATGTAATCTTCTTGTTTAGTGTGTTTTCCATTGACTATGCTATTTTTCTTATATTTGTCTGTTCCAAAAGCCATATTTACATCATTGCTGAATACTTCTGTAATCTTAAGTAATTGGTTGAGTTGCTGATTTGTTGCTGCCAGTAGTTTTAAATCATCCATGTATAGCAAATGTGTGACTTTGTGTTGGTATGTTCCAGTAATATTGTATCCATAATTTGTATTATTTAGCATGTTGGATAGTAGGTTCAGAGCAAGGCAGAACCAGAAAGGACTTAATGAGTCTCCTTGGCATATTCCACGCTTAATCTGTATTGGCTGTGATGTGACATTATTTGAATTTGTTTGGATATTAAGTGTGGTTTTCCAATTTTTCATTACTATGTTCAGGAACTGTATCAATTTAGGATATACTTTGTATATTTCCAATATTTGCAGTAACCATGAGTGGGGTACACTATCAAAACCTTTTCGATAATTAATGTATGCATAGTGTAGCGACCTTTGTTTAGTTTTAGCTTGATTCTATTATCAGTTGCTCTTTACATCCTCGTGCTCCTTTGGAACAGCCATTTTGTTCTTCATTTATAATTTTGTTCTGTGTTGTATGTGTCATTAATTTCTGTGTAATGACTGAAGTTAATATTTTGTATATTGTTGGTAGGCATGTTATGGGGCGATATTTTGCTGGGTTTGCTGTGTCTGCTTGATCTTTAGGTTTCAGATAAGTTATTCCATGTGTAAGTGTATCAGGGAATGTGTATGGGTCTGCAATGTAATTGTTAAATAATTTAGTTAGATGTGAATGTGTTGAGGTGAACTTTAGCCAGAAATTTGCTATTTTATCTTTTCCAGGGGCTTTCCAGTTGTGAGTACAATTAATTGCTTGGGTGACTTCATGTTAGTAAAATTATCACTTCAGGCATTTGTGGTATCATCTTGTATGTGTCTGTTTCTGCTTGTATCCACCGGGCATGCCTGTTATGTTGTACCGGGTTTGATCATATGTTGCTCCAGAAGTATTCTATGTCTGTTATGTTTGGTGGATTGCCTATTTTAATGTGTGTGTTAGCTATTGTCTAGTAAAATTTCTTTTGGTTTGTGTTGAATGTTTTGTTTTGTTTCCTTCTATTTTCACTTTTTTTGTATCTTCTGAGTCGTTTGGCCAATGCTTGTAATTTCTGCTTCTTTTCATCTAATTGCTCTATCGCTTCTTGTTGTGAGATTTTACCTAACCTTTTTCGTTTTTTGTCTGATATTTCATTTCTTATGAATTGTGTTAGCTGTCCAATGTCTTTTCTCAGTTTTTCTATTCTGATCTGTAGCCTGTGTTGCCATGCTGGTTTTGTGGGTTTCTTCTGTGTGTTGGTTTGTTCTGATCTCTGCCTAGTGTGTATATTTAGTGTAGTGAGTGCTCCTATATAAACCAGTAGTTGTAACTCTTCCATAGTTGTACTTTCATTTATTTTGTTGTGTATGATTGTGTTGATAGTTGTTATTGTTGTTTCGACTTGTGGGTTATTTGGTGGTTTATGCAAGAATGGTCTAATGTCTGTATTCGTGTCTTTGTATTCTATAGATGTCAGCTGAAATTTTTCTTCTATATCTAACATGTGTGTCACTTCATGTTCTATTTGCGTTTTCCTCTGATTGTTTAATTGATGTGTGTTGTTCTTTGTTTTTTTGCTCTGGGATGTTTGAGTCCATTACTGTATTTTCTTCTTCTTCTGATTGCACATTATTTTGTTCCAGTATTTGATGTACTTGTTGTTTGATGTTTTCTAATTCTGACTAGGGTATCCTGTTATTTTTTATTATTACACGGATCTGATCAGCTAGTCGTTGTTTATTATTATTATTATTACAGGATTAATCAATACAAAGATTAATTAATAACAACATATTGTTGTATTCCTATTATCCTCCGTCAAGCCTCTATATCAAGCGCATCTTCCTTATCGATGCTGCGATGTTCCATTACTCCATTTATGTGGTCTGTCCCAGAACGTCGTGGTCTTCCGCGCTCACGTCTGCCTGGTGGTTTCCGTTCATAACCCTTCTTTGACCACCGTTGATCTGGAATTCTCATCATATGTCCGTACCATTTTAATGATTTTCTTTCAATTCTATCTATCACTGTACCATCTGCCTTCATTCTAGTTCTCACATCATCATTAGTGTTCCTTTCCAGTCTTGATATTCTAGCACTCCTACGCACATGATGCATTTCCACAGTTATTAGTCTTGTTTTGAGATCCGCATTTAAGATCCATAGTTCTGATCCTCAGCATAGCACTGATTGAACCATTATCTTACCTAGTCTTTTCTTACTGCCGTCTTATCGTAAGAATAAGGCCGATGTAAGCAAATACAGACACGATGATTGGTCAGTAGCCGTAACACAGGGGTACACTTGTATTGTTACGCTACTGAAAGTAGGTACAATTAATGTATTAGATGTCTTATTACTGTGTTAGGTAAATGAACTTTAAGTTAGTCTAATGTATTTACAGCCATCAGCGTCTTCCTTAATCGTATTTTAGCTATGTACTTATACAAATACCTGGGTGTAACACTTTGTAGGGCTATGGAATTGGAATGATCACACAGGCTGAGTCGTGGGTAAAGCAGATGGTAGACTTCGATTTATTGGCAGAATACTGCGGAAATGCAATGTCTACAATGGAGATTACTTACAAATCACTCGTGCGACTGTATCTAGAATATTGCTCGATTGTGTGGGACCCGTGCCAAATAGGAATAACAGGGGTTACTGAACTACGCAGAGAAGGGCAGCATGAATGGTTTGCTTGATCTGTGGGAGAATGTCACAGAGATACTGAAGGAACTGAACTGGCAGTCTCTTACAGATAGACGTAAACTATCCCAAGAAAGTCAACTAACAAAGTTTCAAGAACCAACTTTAAATGACGGCTGTAGGAATACACTACAACCCTCTATTTATCGCTCACACAGGGATCGTGAAGATAAGATTAAAATAATTACAGCACGAACAGATGCATTCAAACAATCATTCTTCTCGCGTACCATACGGGAATGGAACGAGAACCGGTACAATGGGACGTACCCTCCGCCAAGCATTTCACGTTGCTTTGCGGAGTATAGGTGTAGATGTAAGTAGTTTTTATATCAAAAATCGTGTACAGTTGCAGTGTCTGTACTGTAGTGCTGTGAATGGCGCGCTGTTAAAACGTAGTGTGAAAATGGCTGACGCTGCTTCCTGTGTACTGAAACACGTGCGTGGAATACGGTTAAAAAGAGGCGAGAAACAGGTTGTTCTTGATGTTTTTCACAAGTTTATAGAAAAAATAACCTTTCAACTTTTCCGAACAACTGCATTTTATATGGGTTTCATAGCTGAATCGGTAACGTCCCTGAATGGTGCTATTGCATGATAGATCGAGGGCTCAAATCTCGCATTAGGCGTTCAAAATTTTCGTTAATTTGGAATAACTACCTTGTTCAAATATAAAATTCACCAAATAAATCCTGACTAACACATATCTAACCACAATTATAATTGAAAATGTACGTCTTCCTGTTTCTAATTAGCTATATATTGCACTCAAAATTCCAGTTTTCATTGCAGATATAAATAATTATAAAAGATTCTTAATAAAGGTTGTTTCAATTAATAAAACATAACATTAACTTTTTAGGTCAAAAATGAAAAATCGAATACTCTTTATTTGGACTATACCACAGATGTGGTCTCGGCGAGCCAGACTGATAGCCATCGTGGAAACACGGACAACAATAATTTCCACAGTATTAGGCACACCATTCAGATGGTGCATTTTTACGGTTGACACCGTATAGCTGCAATACGAACCCAACAGAACTGATATAGAGCCAAGTTCAGGGATTTGTCGCGAGAAATAACAAGACATTTAAGCTGCCAGACGTACTACAACGCGTCACTGCCGAACGCAGGCGGGACTCACAGCGCCACGTCATAAAAGAAGTGGAGAAAATGCGGCTTCGTGAATTGTGTTGTCGATCGGCTCGTTACAATGTAATAACTCAGTGGCATCAGTATTTAATTAAACAAGTGAAATCCCTGCAATACACTTTTCCGTCACACATACCTCTGGCAGAAAAATTTTCATCACTTTTGTTTTTGGTTACAATACTATGTTAGCTAAGAATGTAAGCATGTTATGCTTTCCGTCTGGTTCCCAAAAAAGTGTGCAGTATTGCCTGAGTTTGTTCTGCCATGTTGTATTCGCTTACCTCTGTGCTAAATAAATGTATATTCGATATCTAAAGTGTGTTATTACCTCCCTACGACACGTAATAGACACAGTTTTCTTAAAATCGGGTGATAAGTGTTTCGTAGCTGCCGGTGCGTCCGCACCATTGCTTTGCCGAGGAGACTCGTAGCTGTCGCTGTCACTGTCGCGCGTGCTGCAACGACGAGATTCAAACACGTTTGAGTTACAACGTCGCCATATGGTTGTAGCAGAGGTTCGCGATTCGTCGCCTGAAGCTGCGGCGCGCTATCGGTCGCTTCTGTCGCTTACGTAGGATGCGGCCTTCTTAAGGCCCGTCCATACGCAACGATGTGTCTGCGCAAATGTCTGCGCACATCACATCTGCGCAGACAGATCGTTGCGTGTGGACAGAAGATTTGCACCGACCTGAGGTGTGTGCAAACCTGGAAGTTGGAGTTGGAGGTTTGAGCGAAACCTCTCAAATCTGTGGGTTCAAACCACATCTGCGCAGACAAGTTGGAGCGTGTGGACAGGAGATCGCCGCAAATCTGGTGCGAAACAGCTGTTTGCTCAGTCTAGTGTTTGTATTTGTGCGCACAGGGCATTAAAATGAGTGATACTCGTAAGTGTTCTCGAGAGTTTGTAAGTGAATTCATTGAAATATATAGAAACCACCCATGTCTGTGGAAGATTAAAGTAAAGAATATAGTGACTGAGACAAAAAGACAGCAGCATACAATGCTCTAATTGAAAAATTGCGGGCAGTTGACGCCTCGGCAAACAGAGAAACGATAATAAAAAAATAAAAAATAAATTAGTTGCGAACTGGCGAAATTATTTGCAGATGGATGTCGAAACTTATAATTATCTCTTAAAGCTTGTAACCCCTCATATTATGAGAAAAAAATACTTGTATGAGAAGGGCAATTTCTCCTCATAAACGGCTGGCGTAACATTAAGATTCCTAGCAACAGGAAGGAGCTACAAGGATTTGGAATTTTCTACTGCAATATCGAAACAAGCGTTGAGTAAAATAATACCCAACACATGTGAAGCTATTTACGCTGTCCTGAAGGATGAGTTTATGAAGGCAAGTCAAGTAAATTAAGTCTGTCAGCGAACTGTTTACCGAAAAGAGTTATCCAAAGTTCAGAAATCTAGAAGATCTGGTGTAAGAGTAGATCAAGGATACCAGCCAACGTTATGGTATTTTGATCTGCTTGGCTTTCTCAGTGATCAAGAAACGCCAAGACCAAGCAGGAGTACAATTGAAGATGAAATTTGAGTGTCAATGTGCCAGGAAATGGAACACGAGGTAATGTAAAACAAAACAGGTTCGCCCTGCAACTCTCGCAGTAAATGTACGTGAGAAAACTGCTTTCGCTTTAGCAGCCACTGTCTACACCATTTTGACCGCCTTCTCTGTTTCCTGCGGTTGGTCTGAATGTTTTTTGCAACACAAGTTGCGAACACAGACCACAACAGAACTTCCTCCATTTCGATATTTCAAAATGATTGAATTAAGTTTTTGACGTTTACGGGGAGCGTAGTCGCTTGCCACTGATATTTCTGTTCTACACCGACAGATGGCGGGCGAGTAGTAGATTGGGGTTTGTGTCGTGTGAACGCACCACATTTGCAGCGATCTTTTGCATGTACAGACATCTGCGCCAATGTCTGCGCAGACAGATCGTTGCGTGTGGACCGGGCTTTATGACGTAGTAGCTGCTGCTTTTTGTCAATTAAAGAAACTTCAGATGACTTGACTGCCTTATGTTCCTTGTAGAGGTACTACTTCGCTGCGGGCCGTCGACTATCGTTCGTAAGGTACGTTTACACCTGTACGCCTTGCGTTGCTTGCCCACACGCAAGTAGGGCCACGTGTCTCCCCCTCTTCTATAGGGAGAGTCCTGCGCCTCCGCACGGTGGGCCGTGCGCACAATCCAGAGGCATGCGTGACCGTGCATTGGTGCATTTGCCTCCTTGCCTCTTCGTGTAACGGTCGCATGCGCCTAGTGCGCGCGGGAAGTCGCACAGCTGTAAACGCACCCTAAGGCTGAGTCCACAGTGGCACCGAAGCAGTTCTCAGACGCCGTCCACAGAGGTCGTCTGATAACGTCGGCCGACGGCTTGCTCACAGTACGACCGATCTCCTTTGTCAGTTTTCGGCGGGATCAAGGAAGTTAGATTAGGTTACATTTTAACCTAGGATGGGATCGCCTCTGTGCTAGAAGACAAGTGCTGCATTGCATCTTTTGCTGTTAAAAGAACGCCGAGTGCATCTGTGTGAGCTATATTTGTCTCCAAAATAAGTGGCGGGTACAGTACTCGCTGTTCTCATTTATCGGAACCACACACGTTTTTGGAATATATGAGATTCAAGGAGAAAAGTTCTGTTGCATACTCGAGATGATTCATGATACCTTGAAAAGCACCCGGTTTTACTGTATTTATTTGAAGTTGTGCAGACATATGTCAATTAACCTTCAGCGACTACCACACAGCCAAGGGCAGAAAGGGGGGGGGGGGCGGAGGGGACGATCTCCCCACCCCACCCCAACCCACCTCACCCGAGACTGAATTAAAATCAAATGGTAATTTTTGTGATCTGCGCCAAAGTTAAGCACGAGAACTTTGGGTCTTGATCAGTAGATTTAGTCATTTAATTGAGTATTCCTCAAGCTACCTTACTCTGCGTGCCCGAGAGAATGTACTAACTGTATCAATGCCCTATGCTCCCTCTCCTGCTCGAATTCTGGGCGCAAGATATTAGTAGGGTTTCCCGATATGCCACACTATTTGCTTTGTCCCTATTGTTGTCATTGTTACTACTGTCAGACTGCTTGCCCAGAATTCAGGAGCATGTCCAAACAGTCTGCTGTGTGTTAGCAATTATATAAAAGAAGTTACTCAGAAAAAGTTTGTGAATGTTACACAGTTCAAGAAATTTAAAACTTTTTTGACTAAAATAAAACACATTTTTGCAACTGTATGATATTTTTAAGTATCAAAACGGTTTAAAACAGTAGGTTTTGGAAGTTTTTTCCTTAACTTTCAAGGGAGGACCCCTGGGTGTTCTTTATCGTCTAGGCACCAACAAAACTTCATTAAATTGCTCCTGCATTCAGCAACGTGTGAAGGACAAGCATAAAGTACAGAATAATATACCCCGAACACCTGTCCTAAAGGCTTGAGAATTTGCTTTCGCAAGCGGAATGCCTCGTAGCCAACTTTAACAAATGGCATCTTGATTTCAGTCAGTGAAAGCTGTTCATCTGCTGAAAATACGTCACCATTCATGCTCATTTTCCCCACTTCCGACTTATTAAATATGCCACTGTTTCCTCCCTTCTCATGTGAATGAAGTCTATCGCAACTAACTTACATTTTGCTTTAAACAGTGCTAAAAGTACTATGGAGAAGTAGCCTTTGTAATTCCACAAAAGAGAACCACTTTTTCCGGTCAACAGCAGCACAACAGTTAGCGAAACGCCAAAGAGTGTAGAATTCATTCGTACTTTGCCCGGAACATTCTCGTGATGGAGGAGGCAGGAAGATAGGTACGAAGTTTTTGTACATAGCTTCCAATGTTTCACGAACTATGATGCTCAAGTAGCTTGACAACATCTGAAAACCATACCCAAAGGACACGAAACTCACCCCTGTAGCTAGACACATGTAACACGAACATAATTATTATTAATACATGAAACGTAAGTAGTATGTGCTGAACCAATTACACAACTGTAAAATTTTTTTCTGTTTTAGGTAAACAGTATAAGGAGACGTGGAAAAACATCAGAGATAACAACTGGGAAACAGTTCGAAAAGGAAATAGCACCAGGTTCTGCAGGATCAATTTCACCAAAAAAGCAGGCGTTGTTCGAGAGACAAGTTTTTTGAAAGAAGTAGAAAGGGTGCAGTCCTCTTTTTTAGTGTTACGCTACAGGACCCAACATATGTTGAAGACGAACAAAGTGCTGATGAAACAGGGAGTGACAATCCACAAGCCATTGCTTCCTTGTCCTCTAGTGACACATCCACTGCCAACTCCTGCTTCTCCGTTCGCAGATAGAGGAAACACACTGGGATTCAGTCAACAACCTTTGGAACTACTGCTGTGCTTGGCTGATAAGCAGAAGGCCCAAGATGATGTGGGGCTATTTATGAAAAGCATCGCAGCGTCGATTAGGAAAGTGCCACGTCGTCTCATTAATAAAGGGAAAATTGACATTTTAAATTACCTTAGGGACTTGAATGTTCTGCGGGATCATATCTTGTACCACCAGCTGCCGTCATTAGTCCTTCTAGCCCCTCTTCCTTTCCATCTCTGCTCGAATGAACTTCACAACCTTAGTTGTTTCCTCGGTTGGACCACAGGCAGTCTACTTTTGAAAATAATTACTAATAATAGTGTAAACATAATGTACGGATAAACTAAAAATAAACAGCAAACTGTACAAGCTCCAAGTCATTTCGGTATGAACCTACCTTATTAGACAGAAACATAAAATTACCCATTTTAAACCGATGTTGATGAATACGCATATTTTTGTACAACTACACTACTGGCCATTAAAATTGCTACACCAAGAAGAAATACAGATGATAAACGGGTATTCATTGGACAAATATATTATACTAGAACTGACATGTGATTACATTTTCACGCAATTTGGGTGCATAGATCCTGAGAAATCAGTACCCAGAACTACCACCTCTGGCCGTAATAAAGGCCTTGATACGCCTGGGCATTAAGTCAAACAGAGCTTGGATGGCGTGTACAGGTACAGCTGCCCTCGCAGCTTCAACACGATACCACAGTTCATCAAAATTAGTGACTGGCGTACTGGGACGAGCCAGTTGCTCGGCCACCATTGACCAGACGATTTTAATTGGTGAGAGATCTGGAGAATGTGCTGGCCAGGGCAGCATTCGAACATTTTCTGTATCCAGAAAGGCCCGTACAGGACCTGCAGCATGCGGTCGTGCATTATCCTGCTGGAATGTAGGGTTTCGCAGGAATCGAATGAAGGGTAGAGCCACGGGTCGTAACACATCTTAAATGTAACGTCCACTGTTCAAAGTGCTGCCAATGCGAGCAAGAGGTGACCGAGACGTGTAACCAATGGCAAACCATATCATCACGCCAGGTGATACGCCAGTATGGCGATGACGAATACACGCTTCCAATGTGTGTTCACCGCGATGTCACCAAACATGGATGCGACCATCATGATGCTGTAAACAGAACCTGGATTAATCCGAAAAAATGACGTTTTGCCATTCGTGCACCCAGGTTCGTCGTTGAGTACACCATCGCAGGCGCTCCTGTCTGCGATGCAGCGTCAAGGGTAACTGCAGCCACGGTCTCCGAGCTGATAGTCCATGTTGCTGCAAACGTCGTCCAACTGTTCGTGCAGATGGTTGTTGTCTTGCAAACGCCCCATCTGTTGACTCAGGGATCGAGACGTAGCTCCACGACCCGTTACAGCCACGCGGATAAGATGCCTGTCATCTCGCCTGCTAGTGATACGAGGCCGTTGGGATCCAGCACGGTGTTCCATATTACCCTCCTGAACCTACCGATTTCATATTCTGCTAACAGGTTTCAGCAGAGTCTCTAATGTATTGTGCACACGTTCTCTTTTAACATTTTGAATTGCACTATCAGTCTCATTTTTACCTCCTATTACAAATAAGGGGCCACCTATTGTGAACGATTTTGTTAGGTTTACCACTTTTTTTAAAACTTCCTTTAAAGGTGAGCTCCCAGCCGCCGTTGGATAAGCAGCAGCCAGCAGTAAGTCGCACTCTTAGTTCATTTATTTGTTTTATAGTTTAATTCTTAATTTCTTTGCGTCTCTTTTGGGTACTTGCATAGTTTTAATTCACAAATTTCGGGCCTATTATAGTATTTGAGAGTTGTAACATCACGTTTTAGCGCCTGTATAGTGTAATTCGCGTAATCGTCAGTCATCTGTTTGTTTTAAACGGCTTGTGAGATAAAGGAGAGCGAAAAAAAATGTTAGGGGTGTATAGGGGCTGCGCCTGTTGTACGGATTCAGGGGAACTGGCCACCGTGCGTAAACAGCTGGATGCTGTGTTGGCCGTGGTCGACAGGCTCCAGGCTGTTGCCCTGGGCCGCGTTGACATAGGGACACCCGAGGCGAGAGCTTTGCGCCTCTGGAACCTGTAGCATCGCCTGGGATCTCTGATGCCACTGCGCCCTCGGATTTGGACGTCCCTGCCGGTCGACACTTGCCTGACGGTGATTGGCGAACCGTGTGGGGGGGGGGGGGGGGGGGGGCGTGAATCCCTGGGCGGAAGGCGAAAGTTGGTGCTGGCCGCAAGGCTGTACCCTTACGCCTCCGTAACGGGTTTGAGGTACTGCCCACTGCTGAAGTACTTCTGAGCGAGCAAGGGCGGTCTCGCCTGTTGCTGCAGTGACCGGTCTTTCTGAAAGGTCCGGACAAGCGCAGAGGGTGGGATTGCTTGTCATTGGGAGCTCCAGTGTTGGGCGGGTGATGGAGCACCTTAGGGGTATGGCAGCTAAGGGCGAGAAGAAAGCCAATGTGCCTCCGTGTGCATACCGGGGGGAGTCACCCAAGATGTGGAAAGGGTCCTTCCGGAAGTCATGAAGGGTACAGGGTGCAGCCAACTGCAGGTGGTGGCTCATGTCGGCACTAGTCTCTGG
Source organism: Schistocerca cancellata (assembly GCF_023864275.1). NCBI lineage: Eukaryota > Metazoa > Arthropoda > Insecta > Orthoptera > Acrididae > Schistocerca > Schistocerca cancellata. Next base: position 1,096,754,586 of record NC_064627.1, read on the forward strand.
TTTCCGACGGCTATCTGAGTTGGTGAAGACTGCCAGTCTCGCTAGCGAGATGAAGGCAGAGCTCACGCAAGCTCGAAATTTAGTGTGGACGTCAATGCGAGATGCTTTTAATAGTTTCCACAATGAAACAACATTGTCTCAAAATATGGTAAACTCAAAGAGATTCTGGTCGTATGTAAAGTACACCATGGCAAGAAAAGAAAAAAAAGAGTCAATACCGTCACTGCGCGATAGCGATGGAAATTTTACCGATGATGGTGCCACTGAAGCGGAGTTCCTAAATACAGTTTTCCCTAATTACTTCACGAAAGAAAACAAAGTAAATATTCCAGAATTCGAAACCAGGGCAGCTGTTAGCATGAGTGACATAAAAGTAGATATCTTAGGTCTTGCGAAACAACTCAAATCACTTAAGAAAGGCAAGTCTTCCGGTCCAGATGGTATACCAATCAGGTTACTTTCAGAGTATGCAGACACAATAGCGCCGTTCTTAGTAATCATATGCAACCGCTCACTTGACGATAGGTCTGTGTGGTGTCACCGCCAGACACCACACTTGCTAGGTGGTAGCCTTTAAATCGGCCGCGGTCCGCTAGTATACGACGGACCCGCGTGTCGCCACTGTCAGTGATTGCAGACCGAGCGCCGCCACACGGCAGGTCTAGAGAGACTTCCTAGCACTCGCCCCAGTTGTACAGCCGACTTTGCTAGAGATGGTTCACTGACAAATTACGCTCTCATTTGCCGAGACGATAGTTAGCATAGCCTTCAGCTACGTCATTTGCTACGACCTAGCAAGGCGCCTTTATCATTTGCTATTTATCTTGTGAAGCATGTACCGTCAGACCGTTGTTCATCAATTATGAATTAAAGTTAAGTATTCCAGCAGCTACGTATTATTTTTACTAGACTCAACTCCTTTAACTGTTCCAGACATCACGCCAGCCTGCGTGAGCTTAAACGCGTGCCTTTCGGCTTCCTCTCATAGTGGCTTGGTTGTCTTGCCAAGTCACAACAGTCTGTTCCTAAAGACTGGAAAGTAGCACAGGTCACACCAATATTCAAGAAACGAAATAGGAGTAACCCATCGAATTACAGACCCGTATCACTAATCTCAATTTGCAGTAGGCTTTTGGAGCATATACTGTACTCGAACATTATGAATCACCTAGAAGAAAATGATTTATTGAGACATAACCAACACGGATACAGAACATATCGTTCTTGTGCAACACAGCTAGCTAGCTCTTTATTCCCATGAAGTAATGAGTGCCGTCGACAAGAGATCTCAGATCGATTCCATATTCCTAGATTTCCATGGGGCTTTTGATACCGTTCCTCACAAGCAACTATTAATCAAATTGCGTGCATATGGAGTATCGTCTCAGTTGTCTGACTGGATTCGTGATTTCCTCTCAGAGAGGTCACAGTTCGTAGTGATAGACGGTAAATCATCAAGTTCCGCAAGGTAGTGTCATAGGCCCTCTGCTGTTCCTGCTGTGATTTACCGTCTAGTAAAATCATCAGACCATCAATTCCAGTTACAAAATGATCTAGAGAGAATTTCTGTATGGTGCGAAAAGTGGGAATTGGCACTAAACAAAGGAAAGTGCGAGGTCATCCACATGGGTACTAAAAGAAATCCGATAAATTTTGGGTATACGATAAATCGCACAAATCTAAGGGCTGTCAATTCGACTAAATACCTAGGAATTACAATTACGAGCAACTTAAATTGGAAAGACCACATAGATAATATTGTGGAGAAGGCGGAACAAAGACTGCGCTTTGTTGGCAGAAGACGTAGAAGATGCGACAAACCCACTAAAGAGACAGCCTACGTTACACTTGTCCGTCCTCTGCTGGAATATTGCTGCGCGGTATGGGATCCTTACCAGGTGGAATTGACGGAGGACATCGAAAAAGTGCAAAGAAGGGCAGCTCGTTTCGTGTTATCGCGCAATAGGGGTGAGAGTGCCACTGATATGATACGCTAGTTGGGGTGGCAGTCACTGAAACAAGGGCGGTTTTCTTTGCGGCGAGATCTATTTACGAAATTTCAATCACCAACTTTCTCTTCCGAATGCGAAAATATTTTTTTGACACCCACCTACGTAGGAGAAATGATCATCATAATAAAAGAAGAGAAATCAGAGGTCGAACGGAAAGACTTAGGTGTTCCTTTTTACCATGCGCCATTCGAGAATGGAATGGTAGAGGAGTAGTATGAAATGGTTCGATGAACCCTCAGCCAGGCACTTAAGTGTGAATTGCAGAGTAACCATGTAGATGTAGATGTAGGTGCATCTGGTTTAATGACCGTTTCCACCTGGTTAGAAAAATTCACCTTCTCTAAAAGTGATCCACACACTCTTCCCTTTCTGTCCGCTGAAATAAGGATCTTTTTTCTTATGTTTCACATTTCCGATCATTTCATGTTAAGTAAGTACCTTTTTTTGTTATGTTTCTCATTGCGGACCATTTCACTGGGCAAATGCTTTTGTAATAGACAAAAATTTGGACGTTGTCACTTCACACATTTTCCTTGTTATTTCACTTTCACTTTTTTGTTTCTGCGTATTGTTTGTCAGATTTTCGAATGCTGTTACATTCAAGATAGTAAACAATGCCCTATTTTCGAACTTTTTTATTTCCTAATGTTTCTCTTTTGTTCACTGATATAGTCTTCCAAATATTTTATTTTTCTTGCCTTTATAATGTCTTCTTTCCTCCCTAATTCACTCTCAAAATTCGCAGCACACTTTAAAATTAATACGTATGCAGTTGCACTGTCTGCAAAAGACGGTGCCTTATGTATTGCATGTATTTATGCATGTATTTGAATGTTGGCTGAGATGGTTTTAGAAGAAATATTGTATGACTTAACACCAACACGAGAAGCTAATCTGTTTCGCAGCACATCTCTTCACGCCCTTGGAGGAAGGCACGTTTTTGCAGAGCCCAGCAAAACGGGAAAATGTAAGTGGTACGTCTTAGATTATCAAATCTAAGCTGAAAGCTTTCCTTTTGGTACATTTCTTTTATTATTAGGAGTTCCTGTGAGTAGTTCGGGGCGTTTATGCGTTATGAACTGTTTATTTGTATGTCCTGTCACCATTACTTGTTGTCATTTTATTTTGTATTCTTTCAAATTTCTTCTTTCTCTGCAATCTGGCAGCAATGTGTAAATATAACTGGCTAAAAGGGAGAAAAACTGGATAAATAAAATAAATAAAAACTGTGAACTACATCGGCAACTTTAGAACTAGACGATTTTTGTGGAATAATCTTGTCAGTGTTCCGAAAGTCTCCTGGATACAAGGAGCCCTACAACTAGGGTGACCAAACATCCCGGAAAATCGGAATTGTCCTGGATTGTCATCACAACGTAGAGTGTACTGACAAATTGTTTTGGAACGCTCAGAAGTCCCGGGCTTCGGTTTTAAGCATTTTTTATGAAATTCTATAAGTTTTGGGGGATTTCGTTCGATTAAATGGAATACGACACGATAAATCAATACATTTTAGCTTTTTTCTCTCACCTCCATAGTCCCACAGTAATCACAATATCAATATTGATACAGTGAAACAATAATTTATTTCAAGCGATACTGTGGCTGGAAAGTAGTAGTGTTGTAACAGTTTCAGCCGGTGCAATGTGCGAAGAGTTATGAAAAGTGTCCACTTGTTGCGTCTCTTACAACTGTCGGTATCAGACGAAGTGTAGTTGTCGATGTCATGTCAGACAGCTGTAACGGTGGCTTCTCGTGTTACTCATATTGTTGAAACTGAGTTACCAACAGCAATTCCGAAATGTGCCTGCTAGGTCTTGACAGTTATCGGAAGGAGTGGGATTTTATCAAGAAAGGTCGATCTGACTAGCATGGAATAAAGGAAATTGAGGGGAGCACGAAAAGTGCAATAGAGGTTAAATATGTACTGAAAAATACTCTTGAAACTTCGTTAAGAGGAAAGAGCAGCTGTTCATTTCTTTTAATGTTAAATCTATTCATAAAAGTAGCAGACGTAACACAATCAGCAGAAAAGGAGAAGCTGGCAAATTTTGTGACACTTGTATAGAATATCTGAGCAAGTGGAGTTCCTGATATTCACTCTTATTGTCGATGTTTGAATGGATTTTATTGAAGAGAGTGCCATAATGGGGAAATGTTGAAAGAGACAGTTTCTTATTTGAAGGGAAAAAACTGAAATTGATGACTCATTTATCTTTGATGAGTTCAGGATGTTGACAAATTTCGTTGGAGAAGATCTTCACAAGTAGAATGATGAAAACGAAGCACCATTGCAGTGTCATGAGAAACGGTTGAGTTTTTTAAATAGCTGTGACCATCTTCAGCTGTACTCTGACATGGTTATCATTGTAAGGTATTTGTCTGCAATACCAGCGCATAATGCCAATGCAGAAAGAACATTTTCGTTCATGAATATCATGTGACTGATGAAAGAAACAGGAAGAAAGTGGGCTATCTTGAAGCAATCCTACAGATCCTGTACATCTACAAAATCGACTGTCTAGAACTTTATGTCTCAAAGAACAAAGACACGATCAAGAGGATTGGAAGCAGTGAAGAATACCCTTTTCTCCAAGGATAATCAGCCTCCTCTACAGTCGCTCAGTAATATTTAAAAATTATGTTAGTCTTATTTTATTAAAAATTCCATTATTATATTATTTAGAAAATCACAATACCACTTGTATGAACATCAAGAGCTCAGATGGAAACCCAGTTCTAAGCAAAGAAGGGAAAGCAGAAAGGTGGAAGGAGTATATAGAGGGTCTATACAAGGGCGATGCACTTGAGGACAATATTATGGAAATGGAAGAGGATGTAGATGAAGATGAAATGGGAGATACGATACTGCATGAAGAGTTTGACAGAGCACTGAAAGACCTGAGTCGAAACAAGGCCCCCAGAGTAGACAACATTCCATTGGAAATACTGACGGCCTTGGGAGAGCCAGTCCTGACAAAACTCTACCATCTGGTGAGCAAGATGTATGAAACAGGCGAAATACCCTCAGACTTCAAGAAGAATATAATAATTCCAATCCCAAAGAAAGCAGGTGTGGACAGATGTGAAAATTACCGAACAATCAGTTTAATAAGCCACAGCTGCAAAATACTAACACGAATTCTTTACAGACGAATGGAAAAACTAGTAGAAGCCGACCTCGGGGAAGATCAGTTTGGATTCCGTAGAAATACTGGAACACGTGAGGCAATACTGACCTTAAGACTTATCTTAGAAGAAAGATTAAGGAAAGGCAAACCTACGTTCCTAGCATTTGTAGACTTAGAGAAAGCTTTTGACAATGTTGACTGGAATACTCTCTTTCAAATTCTAAAGGTGGCAGGGGTAAAATACAGGGTGCGAAAGGCTATTTACAATTTGTATAGAAACCAGATGGCAGTTATAAGAGTCGAGGGGCATGTAAGAGAAGCAGTGGTTGGGAAGGGAGTAAGACAGGGTTGTAGCCTATCCCCGATGCTATTCAATCTGTATATTGAGCAAGCAGTAAAGGAAACAAAAGAAAAATTCGGAGTAGGTATTAAAATCCATGGAGAAGAAATAAAAACGTTGAGGTTCGCCGATGACATTGTAATTCTGTCAGAGACAGCAAAGGACTTGGAAGAGCAGTTGAACGGAATGGATAGTGTCTTGAAAGGCGGATATAAGATGAACATCAACAAAAGCAAAACGAGGATAATGAAATGTAGTCGAATTAAGTCAGGTGATGTTGAGGGTATTAGATTAGGAAATGAGACACTTAAAGTAGTAAAGGAGTTTTGCTATTTGGGGAGCAAAATAACTGATGATGGTCGAAGTAGAGAGGATATAAAATGTAGACTGGCAATGGCAAGGAAAGCGTTCCTGAAGAAGAGAAATTTGTTAACATCGAGTATAGATTTAAGTGTCAGGAAGTCATTTCTGAAAGTATTTGTATGGAGTGTAGCCATGTATGGAAGCGAAACATGGACGGTAAATAGTTTGGACAAGAAGAGAATAGAAGCTTTTGAAATGTGGTGCTACAGAAGAATGCTGAAGATTAGATGGTTAGATCACATAACTAATGAGGAAGTATTGAATAGGATTGGGGAGAAGAGAAGTTTGTGGCACAACTTGATCAGAAGAAGGGATCGGTTGGTAGGACATGTTCTGAGGCATCAAGGGATCACCAATTTAGTATTGGAGGGCAGTGTGGAAGGTAAAAATCGTAGGGGGAGACCAAGAGATGAATACACTAAGCAGATTCAGAAAGATGTAGGTTGCAGTAGGTACTGGGAGATGAAGAAGCTTGCACAGGATAGAGTAGCATGGAGAGCTGCATCAAAGCAGTCTCAGGACTGAAGACCACAACAACAACAACAATAAATTTGTCTTTTATTATGTATATTAAATACAATTAATCAAACAGACACTGTGGAAATAAATCAGAGTAAATTTGTTTTTGTCCCTTTTACTTATAGTAAATAGGCTATCACTGGATTAACAAAGTTTATTAACAATGCATTAATATTTGAAATCAAAAAATGAAAAACCTGGATGCAATTTGGGGGGGGGGGGGGTGTTGGAGTCCATTGAGGTGTGGCTGGTTGTGTCCTGGTATTCTTCTAAAATGATTTGGTCACCCTACCTACATTGAATTTACGATATAGTATGTGCCTATGTGTGCCCCATACTCTAACACTACAGCATGAAAGGGGTCAAAAGGTAGCTCCCAGTTTTTTTTATTTCCACGATAACAAATTCCGTTGCTACATCCTTCCACAAAAGATCGTCATTTTTCCACACATCTTCTACCTCTAACAACAGTGTACCGCAAGTCGCTAAATCTTCACGATTTCATGGGAGTTTAATGAAGCATACCTAGAACAGTGTGATAGGTCAGTTGACCCATGGAGGAGATAGTAATTTTCTGACAGAGGAAGGTAACTGGACTGAGGACGTTATCGTCAGTGGATGCTCTCAGTCTCACTTCGCCCGAAGCAATTTCAGGAACAAACTGGCGCAACAATGGATATGGCTGCTAGTAATGGAAAGGAACAGAAGGTCGGTATAATGCCCTCGCTTTGTATAGGGACTGCTTTGAATGTCCTGAAGGAGGGAGAGCAGGACCCACTGCCAGCCACCGAATGGATGACTGCTTCATTCTTGTACCTTCCAATTTCTTTTTGATGAATCGATAATGCTTATCATAAAAAATATAAGCAGAATCCAATGCCTGGAGTGAAAATAAAGAACACCATTTGGAACGTGTCATTGGAGGAACTGGAGGCAGTGATTGCTACCAAGCGCGCCAGAGATACCTTTTCAGCTAAGCTAAGCTCTTAAGATAGTTCTTTGGCTGACCTTTGCTAGCGCTCTTGAGGACCTAATTTTATCTGAGACAACTGGACAAGAGAGAGAGAGTCCGCGAACTTACCAGATTCCTTCGGTTCAACGATAATTCATCCAGAGTTGCACATGTCCCTGTTGACAAGACGCTCTTATTTCTGGAATATGGTGCAAGTCTGTGTAAAGTTGCGTCCGCTGTTACAGCTCTGGTGAAAATATTACATCTGATCAGCGTTAACTTCCAAGAAAATCAAGGTGCAGGTTTACCCAGTTTAGGCCAAACAAACCTGACAAATACGGTCTCCACTTTAGCATAGCTGTAAACATGGCATCCAAGTACATTTGCAAAGCCTTCCTGTAGGCCAACCGCAGAACCCGCCATTAGGAAAGTGTGTCGCTTTTCGCCTCATGGAACCATTTCTAAACCAAGGAAAGAAAGTGACAAGAAACAATTTCTTCATATTTCTTCGGCTTGAAAAGAAACCTCAGCAGAAGAAAATGTCGTTGGTGGGAACAATGAATGAGATTTGCCAATTGTGTGATGAACACATCTGACTTACATTCCACCAACGTCTTGAAAAAAATTGTCCAAGGGCGAGTAGGACTCACGCATACAAAATGTCTTCATTGTTCCTCAAACTAGCCTGGATATATAAGAAAAGCGGGCGAGAATGGGACTTCACTTTATATATCTAGAGAAAGAAGATTTAATAAAACATTTTTATTTAATTTAATAAAACATGACTACAATACATTTTATGTTTGTATGTGGTGGAACATGAATGCAATGTATGTTCAAATGACAAAAGTTATTTTTTATGTGACACAATCACAGTTTAACAAGTTTCAGGTTTCTTACGTCACTTGTACTGCGAAACCTTGCTTCTTGCGGAATTTCATGATTATAGGTCAACGGGAAGTACTCGATAGAATTTGATGAGTGAGTTTTCGAGTATCAAAATATGTGACATAACTGGTCGTATCTTTCGCTTGGACTGACTTAGAAGCTTACAATTTTTGTGCCGCTGAGGGACTACAGACTTTAATATGTGGCAGAAACGTGAACTTGATGCGTCAACTCGTTCCTGTGACAAAGTGTTCTGTTTAGACAGACAGGCAGACGGACAACAAAGCGATCCTGTAACGGTTCCATTTTTACAAAGTGAGGAACGGAACCCTAAAAGATTGATAAGCCAGAGTACACCCTCACACGGAACATAGGAAAGATCAATAAGAATGTCGTTATTCTCAGCATACTACAATCTCAAGTGATTGAAGAAGGAAAGAAGGAACCAGAAACCATTACCTTCCATAATACAACGAAGTACCGGTATGATATGGATAGCATTGATCAAATTATTTGTAAATATTCATCTAAGGTTGCTTGCAGGAGATCCCCAATGCATGTCTTTTACAATGCCATAGACGTGACAGCAATAAATTCGTACATCACCTTCAGTCAAATAATCAAAAATTACCTGAAGACGAGGCCATTCATTCTACAGCTGTTAAACGGACCCAGGATGGAAGACAATAAAGAGCAGGATGGGAACAAGAAAACCAATGGAACAAAGACCCACATGTGGTAAAGCACAAATAAAAGAAAGCAAAGGAAATGTCAAACTGGAATGTGCAAAGCATACAAACTCAGCAACATCTGAGAAATAAAAGAAAGCTGTCTGCGGTATGAAGAGTATCAATAATGTGCTCAAAGTGTGATTACAATTTTTTGAAACAAACAAGTGCAATAAATGAAGAACTATTGGGAATTTCTGGATAGACAGGCAAACAAAAATAGCAATCTATACTAGTCAGAATTTCGAGGAAAGGCTTTGAAATGTGTCTGTGACATAAAAATGAATGGAAAAAATATCTGTCTTAGCTTATCCCCAATATGGATTTTTTATACAAATCTCGTTTGGGGTTGAATGGTCTACTCCCACCATTCTAGTATCATGTTATCCGCTGATCTAGTGTTAAAAGCACGAGCCACAGACTGCCCGTCATTTAGGAAGAGGAGAAATAATGACATGTAATGTATGCTAGCACAAGACAGGTGATGCAGTATCACTTAACATCTGCACATGCTGTATGTAGAGCTACAGAGTTGATTTATTCGTCTGTTGACGTTTTTAGGACATTTTTTCAAGGCCTATGTGGGAGAAGTATCCCAAGGTAACAGCTAGTCTGCTTGTATCTGAGACAATATCAGAGTAGAACCATTGGTAGTATGCAAGCTGTTTACTGAGAAACCAGCCAAGAATTTATGTATGATAATGGATATCAATTAAACTGTTCCTGACCACATTTGCTTTCTTAAAGAATCTGAAGTGAATACCCTTCCATCTCGCCACCTAACCATTATGGATCAGTCTTCCTGTCAATTACCTGTGAAGTAATATACCGTCTTTAGCTTACTGTTTCTTCAGATCTCTCAGGAACAGTAAGCTTTTTCCGGTGACGAGCTGGAAGTGGACATTACATAGTTACACAGACATAGTTATATTATTTCATACAACATTTTAAGTCTATTCGGAATTTCTTCTCAAATGGTGCTTCTTAAAGTACATACATGTCTTACTTGACTCTATAAGATCTCATTCTGCTCTGTAAGAGAACTCATATTTAAACAGATCTCTTTTTACGTTTTCTTAGATTTCCTCACAATAGGTCTTCATTGTGTGGTTTCATTTATCTATTTTAGACTCTTTCGTCATTTATTATACAACCGAACAGTCTTCAAACACATTAATTATGCCATATCTCACGTATCTCTTTAGATTACTTATAAAAATTACCTACTGAATAGTAGTCTTTTTATTTGTTTTATCTGATGCCAGATGTCACAGTTAGCTGTTTTTTGTTGCATGGCTGGATCAAAGGAAATAAGAACCCAAAATAGTCTTAAACATGACCATTATGAATTTAACTGTTCTTACTTCTGCTTGCAGTATCGTCAACATGTTTTATTTTTCAATTAACTAATATATAATAGGCGTTATTAGTAATTCAAGAAATGAAACATGTTGACAGTACTCAATAGAAAAGTAAGAATAGTTAAAATCTCCACAATTAAGTTTCAGACAATTTTGGGGTCTTATTTCCTTTGATCCATTTGTGCAACAGGAAAAAACTAACTGGCAGCATCTGGTATAAGATAAAATAGATAAAAAGAATACTGTTTGGGGAAGCATTTTTGATAAGTAATACAAAGATGTATCTGAAATGTGGCACAATTAATGTGTTCAAAGACTACTCAGCTGTATAATAAATGAGAAAAAGAGTATGGCTAGGAAATCAAAAGAAAACGTGAAAACACGCCTGAATAGTCCTTCTGCAGAGCAGAAAGATACGTTAGGGAGTCAAGTACGGTATATGTGGCTTTCAAAGATGCATCATTTGAGAAGAAATTCCCAATAACATCTTAAAATGTCATATGACATATTATTACTTATTTCTTTAGTGCAATCGGGCAAGATGAAGGAAATATTATTTAAAATAAAAACAGCAAGAATTATCATACAAAGAAATTAACATAATATTATTTGTGAAACCTGAAAAAAAGTAAAGCAAAGGCATGGGCCAAGATATGTTGAAACTGAAAGTTTGTAATATCACCCACAAAATCAAAATTGTTTTTAGTGTGACAAGTATCAAGGAAGTTATTTTGCTACAAATAATCCATGTTCTGTTAATTTTTAAATATGTGTGCTTATGATGAACTTATTACAACATAAATAGATGAAGTTGGAATTCTCTGGATCAAAAATCCAAAAAAGTTATAGTTTTTTGTGATGGATCTTAATTTCTCTGTTTAAATCTCGTGTATCTGCTACACAGAGAACATATATTTTTATAACTATCAGTTAAGTGGTGTGTTTGTGTCTCTATGAGATAAAGTGTAAAAAAAATCAGTAAAATGCTATCTTAAAAACATCTTACTGAGCAGTCAAGTTTATCATTGCAGCTTCTGCAATTACAAAACAAAGAAATTTCAGTTGCCTAAAAAATTATAACTTAATTGTGGCTAGGCATTAACGGAAACTAATCGTGACTAGAATGGTGAATAAAACTTCAGTTATTGGTGAAATGTATCACTAGTATTTTGAACTAATTAAAACTGCCGGTGCAGAGCGAAGTTTCGCATTTAGGTGGAAGTACCAATGGCAGATCGCAATACTGAATTATACTGGGGTCGTAAGAAAGAAAAACTGTATGGTACTGTTGACGCAAAAAAGTGTTGACATTGACGAAGTTCTTTCACTGCGCGATTGCGCCGTGAGCCAGGGCGTTGCTTCGCCTTGTGAGCGATAGGCCGGGCGAGGCAGGGTTGCCACATGTTGGTCACAGCTGTGACGCAAGCCGGCAAACGTGCGTCCAGACCTCGCGACTGCGGGGACAGCCGCCTTGAGAAGGCGTGAACGACTTAATGCTAGTAGCATCTAGCATGCACGTCGCATACACGAGTAGCGCAGAGCTCGCTGCGTACTAACCAATATACCGCTTAAGAATTGATCCATCTGAACCCATGCAACCGAACGTGACTATACCGAAACAAAATATATTTCAACTGTGATGTAGAATATAATTAGAATATCTAACATTCAAAATGTCAAAAGTAGGTTTCAACAATTACATTACCAAGCTGAAATAACAGAAACAAAGAGTGAGGCTAAAGTTTTCAAAAACACTAACCCATTTTGTTTTAAGCATGTTATGCAGGAAGCGGTGTACACAGTGTTTAAAAATGACGAAGCTATGGGGTCACCTTTTTTGATCGCCATTTTGTGGTTTCCATATTGGTAAATGCTACTGTAAGGTCAACGGTTTGTAATATTTCACCATGTAGAACTGTAGACAGATGTAACATCTTGCATTTCTTATTTGTAGAAGTTCAATAATACGTTAGGAAAATTCTGAAGCATATGAAACCAGACGTATGCTATTATCAAACAAATATAATTCTGTTTCAGCGACTGATGCTGAATTGCAGCATATATTTCTTTTTAATTTTAATTAATGGTCGCAATCTTCACAACATAGTCCGCAACGGATGAAACTCGTCTCCTGTTATTTCTAATCAATCTTAAGTTCAATCATTCAAACGTAACTAGTTATTGCTACACATCATCAGTTAGAAAAAAGTAGTGACTGTTAGCTGTTTCTGTTTTTGGATTTAACATAAACTTCCACAGTCGGACATATATTTCTAAACCCTCGACAGTTAAAGTTCGCAGACTGTTTTTGCATCAAATTCCCGGGTTTTCCAGTGCTGTATACGTATCATAAGCTTCCCCACAGCTTCTTCTTCAGGCATCCACGTCTTCAGCTTACCTTAGAAAGCGTTTAATAAGAACAAAAGTCAATTGCTAATACATTTGATGACAACATGAATGGCTTAAAAGAAAACGGATGGGTATTTAAGTTTGTGCTTTTTTAACAATACACGTGATTCGTTGTTTATTCCGTGTCGTATTTGTTAGCAATGTGTTTTAACAGTTATTCTTTTTTCTGAAAGTAAGTATGTACAACGGCTATTGCTACAATGAAAATGATATACTGCACGCATGTTCTTGTTCTTCACATGCATATATAAAAAACACAGGTAATTTTCAAGTCTTTTGTACTCTTCTTAAATCATATTTCTGCAGTATAAATCAAGATGAAGACTTAATACTAACGAAGTTTGCTTCACAGATTATAGCAGAGTCTCTACTTTATGTATTCTACTCTTAACTTACGTTAAAGGGCAGAAAAGTACAAGAAATCCGAAAGATTTTCTGCAACTACTTTTCTATTTGCGAACATGTGTTTAGGCTAGAAGAGTTACGAGATAATGTTCATAAGCTCGCCGGTCCAAGGCTAACCGTTGTACGTCCAGGGCTTCTTGAGCCCGAACTCTTTATGTTATTCATGGAGGTGTGTCTTTTTTAAGGAGAATTATCAGTGTTCATTCTAGGTAGCTAATGCACTTTTAAATTCTGAGAAAGAAAAACGCGTACACCTAAATAATAAGTTTCACACTTACAGAATAAAATTTAAATGAAAATTAGGCATTGCATATGGGAGGAAGCTATGCATATCCAATTTATGGCACCTTTGTTGAAACATACTCTTGGATGCTCCGAGAAAAGTGAGCGAGTACTATTTTCCAAAGCAAAAGCAAAGAAATAAAATATACTCGTACGTCTGCAAGCAGTAACAAAACTTAAAGAATCATTAACAATAGTTAACATGTTTGTGTTGCATGTTACTTCATTTTTGTTCATATTCAGCTAATATTACTATTACCCTTCTGGTTATTATAATAGTAATGGTACTTATCTTCCAATTTTGAAACGGTCGTGGATGTTTTCATCATCTTGTGATTATTGTAATATATCCCCATGGACAAAATGTTATTCGTCCTGTAATTTCTAAAGTGGCATTCATCGACTGACCGAAATTATACTTTCGTTTCGGCACTCACAATATACCTACAAGGAATTGACGGAGCTTTACGTTGACAGGAAATATGTATAGAATTCCTTGCAAAATACAAATAGGGCGAATATGTGCAATTAACATTATGCATTGCACAGAACCAGTTGTCTGTCGTTCCTCTGTAACAGAGTACGAATAAGTTTGGCAATAATGCATTTAATATTCCAAGCACATTACGGTATAGAATATCACACTCTGATCTTACAGTGTTATTTTATTATCCTGCGTGTAACCAAACCAACGCAGAAAATTATAATTGCTTAGAACAAATCCACTGTTTCACCATCAGTCCAAAATATCTTGTATTAAATACAAAAAAATGCAGCTACCTCATGTTACAGACAAACTCTAACAACTGTATCCGATTAGGCCCAAGGACATTAGTTGTGCATATTTCCGCGTAAGGAAGTTTCATAACGCCTGTGTATTTTTTTTTCTTTCCTAATCAGGTGTTAACATCTCTGTCACGATCAGTTGAAAGTACTGTCTTTTTGTTACTCCGCTAAGAAAGATCTACAGCCGTTTTTATTTCGTAGGAAGACTTTTGAATTGTAGAACCTCTACATCCAAAGCCCAGTTACATTTTGTGATGTATGAAAGCTGTGACACCACTACCAAAATTACTTAACAGTAACGTCAAAAAAATCGTCACTATTATATAGCTCAACTGTAGGTAGCGGGTCTGTATTACTGTGGTATACAAACCCATTACTTGTTTCTTAAAGACCATGAAGCAAAGGAGTTACAAGGCAAGTATGTACTGTTACTGCAACGAAAACACTATTTAATTGTACCTGGTAGATTGTATCGTCTTGTCATATGTATTCCCTGAAACGGTATATGTACGTCCAACGTTTTATCCACATAGCGAACGTAATAAAAGTGTTTTTTGCTGTCAAGGCAGAAACGACTTGGCACCGACACCTTTACAATACACAATCCCTCGAGATGTTCGGAAGCTATTAATTGTTTCACGCGTCTAATTTGAACGCTGCATAGTCAGATACGTGTGTCCCTTACGAAGTTTTTTTTCAGAATATTTAATGACATACATGACTGTTATTATACCTACGCTAAAATTGTGGTCGTAAGTTTCCTCACTAAGTATTATGAGCTACGAGCGGAGATGCGATGCACCAAAATAGAATACAAACGGTCCATCTACAAGTAGAACCAAATGTGGCAAACCCTGGAGGTTAATCGGCTGATAATTTGACTCTCTAATACCAAATGTCATGTTTATTTATTTCTTATTGTTTCTTTTTATGTGTGATATCCTTTTCTCGAAATAATTTGTGGAAGAGTGTTTATGAGTTGCCTAACGTAGCAAAATCTTACAACCTTCAATTTCAGAAGGGTGTTTAATCTTCTGGAGTCCAAAGGAAAATAAATGATGATACCTTCTTAAACAGAGATAGATGACATTTGCCTTAGGCAAGCATCATATTAAGAAAATATTGATTGTTATTTCACATAAGAATAATGACAAAAACGACGAAAACTAACTACTTTGTTTTTCTTGGACGTCTGGCACTGCTATGGGAATCTCAAGTGTTAAGTAGTAGTAGTAGTAGTAGTAGTAGTAGTAGATGTTATTGTTGTTGTTGTTGTTTTATTCATCTGGATCACCTTTGCAAGGATACTGGACAAGTCGTGGTTTTAAACGTGAGGTGTCACGATGACAAGATACATAAATTAAATTTTATAAATAATTGTGAGGTGCAGCGATCTAGATCTTACTAAAGCAAAAACAATAACGAAGAAATTGAATATCTTCCCACATCTAAATAAAAATAGAGAATTACGGGTGCAACCAAAAATGGTGAATCCCACACCTCAGAACGCGCGATGAACGACTTCCAAAAAGAGAAAACTAATATCAACCAAAAGATAACTGCATCAACGAAGACCAGTTAATATGAGGAATTGCATATTACTGCCTCTCCTTGGTCTAATCGTTGAAAAAAATGACGATGAAGAACTGGTTATACACTGTCACTGTTTTGTTTCACATAAGCTGCGGCGTCAGCCAGTGTAAATGTAGCATCTGCTACTCTGAAATAATCAAACAGAAGTGACGAAATATCGTGATTCTCGCCACACTGAAGATTCCTGCAATGATGTCTTATTTGTTTTATTTCACTCTTATCAGAATTTTCTCTTTTGGTTTTTTTCAGCAATTTTTTAGTCGGTCAGTTAGGGTGTGGATCTCTCAGGCATTTTTCTGAAACGAATCCATCTCCAGCAAATAGAAACTTTGGAATTATCGGGAAACGAGTATTGAGTTTCGTTCTCTGAAAACACAGACAAATTATTAAAGGAATTTGATATTTGAACCAATACTTGACACCGGCAAACTTCAGTAAAGAGCATACATTTATTTATCCATGTTTTTAATATGTTTCAAATGCTATTTGTAATTTTTTTAATCGCTTTGCACAAATATTTCTTAAGGTTTATCGCCATTGTTTACACAAAACTGTTATGTTTCTCCTTCAAAGAAAAATTTGATATTGAAGAATGAAATAATAAATGTTGTCAGTCTGTATTCGGATAAAAGGCTGTCAGCAGACAATGACGGACTAGTCTGTAGATGGCCTTGTGGGACAAAAATCGGCTAAACAAGGAAAATAGAACTTCTTCAGTTTGTGAGTACGTTTTCCAGTTACCTACTGCTTAGCAGGATTTGGAGCTTTTTCTCTTTCTTCTTTTTGCTTCATTAGTCTTTTTTATAAGAGCAATAATATAGTGAGAAGATTCTAGTTAGATTCTAAGCGACTAGTATGATTATGGTTATAGATGTGTGATCTGTTGGTTTACCAGTGCTGTCCTAGTTACCACTTCTACGTCATGTATATTTCACCATTAACGTTGTGCTCGACAGCGTATGTTCAATAGAAACTTTAGGTCACCCCAGGAAAGTGTGATAGAGCAGCTAATGTTCTCAACTTACATAAAGGAGCATCAGATATAGTTGCCAGCAGCATTTGGTCCTCTCAGCATAGCTAGTTATCAGCGTCTCTGAGACTATGGATACAATACAGCCTTCCTCATTCTCGATTTTTCTTTGATCGATCTTAAGTCTCTGGCGTTCATCTGCGTTTCTATTTGAAACGAGACGCTGGGAATTATTGAGAGCCGTAATAGGTGTCGCTCAATTTTACAGGAGCGTTGACCTCCCCCTGCTTAAAAGTTCAACACTTAGTCCGATGGAATCGATGGACTATTCGCCGTGTACGAACATTCTCATCGCCGGCTGAATCTCTTACAAGTCTGAACCAAAGTTACACATATTAGCGCACACTAGGGCGTAATGTTATGTACCTTTCAAAGTCTTATTTACATTCAATAAACTACATTATATTTGCAGCAGTCTTCATTAAGTAAGTTCGGAATTATTTATCAGTTCCAATAACAGGTCAAGAAAATTACAGTACTGCCTTCCAAAGATTATTGTAGTTATGGAAACTGTTTTAATTTATAGGAGAAACGTAGCATAATACCAAACAGTGTTTTCAACTCAAAGAAAATGACGAAAAACCTAGGTGGTAAGTAAATGTCGCCATTATTCAAAAATGTTCAAATGTGTGTGAAATCTTATGAGACTTAACTCCTAAGGTCATGAGTCCCTAACCTTACACACTATTTAACCTAAATTATCCTAAGGACAAACACACACACACCCATGCCCGAGGGAATACTCGAACCTCCGCCGGGACCAGCCGCACAGTCCATGACTGCAGCGGCTTGACCGCTCGGCTAATCCCGCGCCGGCATTATTCAGTTGTGTGTAAATCACATGGTTAACGAACAACATCAACATTTTACAATCGGCTGAATGGTTTCTTCAAATGTTCACTCCTGTTCATTTACTTGTCAGACATCAGTACACTCATTCTCTGCATTTTGTGGCTCCGCCGTTGTCGGAAACATATACTTTTGCCGGAGCACAGCACTATTTTAAGTACGAGTTCTTCTATGTTTGACGACATACATATGCTGAAAACACAAAAATCTGCTTTTCCTAGTTGTCTGATGCCTTTAAATTCCCAACTGACTTCGAAAAGATTTGGAAGATTTCTGTTGCACAGAGTGGTATGGCAGGGAACAGAACTATTTTCTTCCATAATTACGAAGTATGTAGGTTACATCTCAGAAAGGTCACGACTGTGTCTGATGGATATGAGAAGTGACAGGAGCAGGAAATCAGCTGAGTGGCTGCGCGGAGCTACGACAAGGACTGCGCCCCAACTGTCACGTTAACGAAACTTGAGAAATCACGGAAAAACATTTGTTTCTGTCGGACGAACACAAAAACAGTGTCTCATTTCGTTACTGAGTGCACAACTTGCGGATGAGCACTGCTGAGAACGCCGACAATTTAACTGTAGCTACCGCTGTTAACGTTGTTCATCTTTCTAACTGTGTTCTGATCCTTGGAGAGGACACTGACTTTCTTGTGATTCTGACCGCTTCAGCGCCACTGTTCCCAACATTTTTCTACTGAAGCGAGACAAAAGTAAACAAAGCGACGTAGTCTACAGTCCCGTCAATTTCAAACTGTCTCAAGCATCGAAAGATAACCTTCTCTTACTACAAGCCCTCGGTAGCAGCTATACGACTTCGCTATTTTTCGGTTAAGGAAAACTGAAACTGCTTAATGCACTGGAGACGAAATTCAAGCTACCGAAAGCATCGGAGATATTCAACGGTTCCAGTGTTGCTGCAGATAAGATTGACGAGGCTGTACAGAAGTTCGTAGTAGCTCTGTACTGCGAAGATGAAAAGAAAGCATTAAATGTGCTATCAAAATCTATGAAAAATGTTTATCAGAGACATCATTCAATCTCGCCTCTTTGCCTCCTACAGAAGCAGCTGCACGACATCTTTCCTAAGGACGTATCTGCAAGTGCAAGTTTCAAAAAAAAAAAAAAAAAAAAAAAAAAAGGCCACCAGATCTAATGCACTGGGGCTGGAAAGCTTCAAAATTCGGCCTCTTGCCAGTTCTCGCTTCTAAAGAAGCAGCACCTGCGGAATTCTTGAAAACCATTTACTACACATATGGGACACGGTGCCATAGAGGTGCAAAGGCCAGTCCTATACCAACGTTCCATTCCATCTGACACCTCTATTATTGACGGTGATGACTGTGACATAGATAATGACATTTTGGAAGAAGGAAGAAGAGGTCACCTTTCGGATATGGATACAGAAAATATGGAAGAATTAGAGTAAATCTTATTTGGATACATATCATCCAAGTGTGTAAAAAAGTAACTATAAAAGTAACAAAAACAGATTGTGTACAGCTAAACACTAATCTTGTACTCTAACTGAAGATACTGTATCTTACTGCGAATAGGCCATCGGAGGACCACGTTCCAATGTCAGTCTTCGTTCTTTTCTTTTCTTTCAGTATGCTTTCATTTGTTCACTGCCTTTCTTCTTTCTGTCTTCACACCATTTTGAACCAGTCTTTTTAGCTACCCTCCCTTGGAATTCTTCCATTTTAAAGGCTTCTCTGCTGTTTATATCTTCTATCTTTATATTGTTTCTTTCTAAGTCTTTTTTTACTTCATTTACTTGCTGTGGATTTCTTACCCCACAAATGTTTGAAAATCTTATTAGTTAATCTACTGTCTTGCATTCGAAATAAATGTCCAAAAACATGACTTATTTTTCTCATTACGTTTGAAATATTTTCTATATTTTGGCATATTTCAGCGTTAATTCGTAATTTCCAACCTTCTGTTGTGTTTTGTGGTCCTAACATTTTCCTTACAACTTATCTTTCTAGTACTTCTAATTGATCTAAATTGTGGTTTAATGTCGCTTGCATATAGCCATTCTGGTTTCACTGCTGTGCTGTAATGCCTTATTTTTGTATTTTTGGATAGGCACTTTCATTGTAGAGGTCTTTGGTGATATCATATGCTCTCTCTATTTTATGCAACCTATCCTCTGTTGCAGATTTTTCCACAGCGTTTTCGTGTATTATCTCCACTACATATCTGAATTTTTTTACGCTCTCAATTTGGCCATTATCTGTTTTCAGGAGTTTTGGAGTATCCTTAACGTTTGATACAAATTGTGATTTTTTCTGCAGTAATTCGTAAGTCAGTTCTGCTGACTATTTCCTCCAGGAGATTTATTTGTGTTATGCCGTATGCCACATTTTCGGAAAGTGTAGCAAAGTCGTCTGCAAAGGCAAGACAGTTGATTTCGATCTTGCTCCTAATCTTATAGGCCAGACGCTGAGTTCAGTAAGTTTTCATTCCATATTCTCACTGTTTTCTCTAACACACTATTAAAAAGAATTGAGAATAGGCCGTCACTTTGTCGTACACCTGTTTTTATTCCGAAAGGCTGTAAAATTTCTGTCATATATTTTACTTTACAAACTGTATCTGTAAGTATTTCACGGGTTAGATTTGCCAGTTTAGACTTTACGCCAAATTCTCGAATTATTTTATCTCCAGTTTCCCTGTCAACAGAATCAAAAGCTTTTTGAAATCCACAAACATACCGTAACTATAATGTCCTTTGAATTAGGTAATTGTGGCGAATTACTGACTTGAGATTAAATATTTGTTCTGAGCATGACCTTCCATTCCTAAAACTATCTTAATATTCACCTAAATGACTGTCAAGTCTTGTTTCTATTCTGCTTAATGAAATCTTGAAAAATACTTCATATGCTGATAAAGTAAAGAGATTCCTCTGCAGCTGTTTACATCCTGTTTATTACTTTTTTTGTAGAGTGGATGTGTCAGGACAACTTACTATTCCTCTGTGTATTGAATCATATTATTTTTCTTTCTTTCTTTTCATTTCTTATATATATGCTATATGTAAACTGAATGAGCTATAAACCAAAGATACCGCCAAAGGTAAATTAACGAGTTGTTTTGCGGCAAGGATAATGTTTTGATACATCGTAAATATCTGTATGAAATGAAGTAAGAAATACGCTCTTCAGTTTATTAATTCATGTATCTTCACTCTTTTGTTTCGGGAAGTGGTAGCGTACGGACGTATGTTTGGATCCGTCGTACCAGCATAGTTAAAAATGTGTATTTTACCAGTTCATTAAAAGTATTATAAAAAGTTATTAGGAACGAAATATTTATTCGCACTGTTATAAGTTCAAATCCTATCTGTTCATCATTTCACTTGCCGCCGAGATACTGCATCAAGAGTTTCGGTGCAGACAAGAGTGATTCAAACCGTATCTGGAGGAGCGTTCCTCATCGACATTGTCACACTCACGACTAAACACAATGAAATTAATGTGAAGATAATGGCTCAGACTTGATAGGCACCTATGGAGCTTGGTTTACTTATACTAAAAATATTGTGCTTCGTGTGACAGATCGACAATTTTAATGACTGCGGTGATTATTTCGTACCGCACACTACTGGAAGCAGCAGTAAGTAACGCAAATTATGTTTATTGACCTTGAATGTAATGATATTAAAGGTCTGTTGATATTGGTATCAGTTTAAGCTCACCCAAGATTGTGCAGAGAATCATAAATTAAATTCAAATTCTTTTTCAGCTATTCTTTCCTATCAATGTTTCCAATTATTCAAGCATTTATTAATCCATTTCCACATCACTATTCATCCTGCATTTTTTCCGTTTTCCAGATTTCTTCAAAGAGTAAATTTAGCTCCGTTGTTCTGTTTGGTAAGGACCACTTCAAAATAAACCGATATGATCGTGTGGCATTGATAGCCGGGAGGCCCCATCTGGGAAAGTTCCGTCACCGAGTTGCCAGTCTTATTACAGGTGGCACCACATTGCGTGACTTGCGCGTCGGAGATGATGATGAGGACAACACAACACCCAGCCCACGAGCGGAGAAAATATCAAACCCGGCCGGGAAACGAACCCAGGCCCGCTGCATGGTAGGCAAGCACGTAACCACTCAGCTTTTTTTTGTCTCGTTTTGTTCTATATTGTTCGTTGAATTCGTTCGGGGCGGAGTCCGATGACAACCGTTCGGGTTCTTCGTTCATCTGTTCATTCAATTTTTTTATTACAGAGGGTAGTTAACATTCTGACCAAACACGCTGAGCTATCGTGTAGGCAAACTATGCCGGTGGACACTTCAAAAGTTAAGCTGTAAGACAATCTTCTCCAATAACTTTGTTGTTTCTGAGGGTCTTAATTACTTCTTCCAAATTTTCATTAATATCTCAGAATTCCCATTTATGACTTTGTTCACGTCTCTTCAGAAGCCGATGAAAATATCTTGCTAGTATTTCACAATTTTCAGTACTGCTTAACCCAATTTTGCCGAACAGACATTTAGAGTTTGGTAGCCCTTTAATTTGTTCTTAAAAGTTCGATAAAAGTAACGAGTATTATTTTTTACAAAATTTTTGTCTGTTTCCGAAAGTTTCTCCTTTTCAGAGGCTCGTTTGGTATTTCTGATTAATCTGGCTGATTCCTTTCTTTGTTGTTTAAACTGATTATAATCTTCAAATTTTCTTTGAGCATTTCCAGTTTTCCCAATTTTTTAGTCCTCTCTGCTATGGCTTCTTCACATATTTCATTCCATCACAATTTCCTTTTATTTTTTGATTGACCTAAATGTTTTCTGTGCAATATTATTAATTGCTTTGGATATTTCTTCCCAGTTGCCATGTTTAACAGCTTTAATTTTGGCTTGATAGTTTTTAACTGATTCTTTTGTTATAGTAAGTCTCTCTGTATTACATTAACTAACCTTTGTGATTTGCTTTATTAAGTAGGCTTTTGACTTTAATTTTAGGGAGGCAATGATCAGAATCAAATTCACCATTTCTTACTACTTTCACATTCATACTTTCCATTGTACTTTTTTGCGAAATATCCACATGAGCTAACTGAAATTCTCCTAACGTTGGGATGAGCTAACTAAAATTCTCCTAACGTTGGGATGAGAGATATCCATGTTTCAGCTTTCCTTGGGAGTTTCCTAAAGAAGGTTAACATAAGTTTCTGGTGAGAGCTATTATACAAAGTGATTAGCCTCATATCATTTGCGTTGGTTAGTCTCTGAGCTGGGTATTGTCCTACTACATTTCCAAATTTCTTTTCTCTGCCTATTTGTGCACTGAAGTCGCCTAATAGTAATATGGTGTTCACATTTGGAATTTAAGATATTTCAGTTTCTAAAAGATCCCAGAAATCCTCTGTTTTTGTGGATTCTTCCTGTTGTCTTCATTCACTGGTGCATCGCAACTAACAAGTGTATATATCTTATTTTTGCATTTAGCTGACAGGAAAGATTCTCTTTCTGAGGTGGATTTAAATTCTGTAACGTTTCCTACTACACTTGTATGCATATAGAAAGCTGTACCCGATTATGGTATCTGGTTCATAATTTTTATTGCTGGTTTATCCTTTGAAGATTCTGTAGTTACAAGTATCTACTATATTTTCATCTAGGAACCTCGTTTCTCGAACTGCTAATATCTGAATTTTGTTTTAATGTGGCCCCGTGTTTTTATTTCTTCTTTTTCTTATTTCTAGTTATTTTTGTTTACCAGTCTTGATTAGCGATCTTACATTTAAAGTGCCTAGAAAGAATTTCTTTTTTAATTTTATTTTATGAGGATTCCAAGGTTGCTCTGATTCAACCCTCTGATTGCAGTTGTTGGGACTCCCCAGAACCCTTGGTCCCAATGCACTGCATGACGCGATGGTGGATTTCTATCTCGAGTTACTACCTGGGGTGGTGTATTCATTTTGCGGACTTTCCATACTGCAATTGAAATGATATTACATTCAAAGTAAGGAATTGAATTGCAAGATAAGATCGGATTGTTAGTCCGAAATTTGATTTTTTGTTTGTGATTCACTCCACTAGGCTCTTCCGTTCTCTCCACCGTTGGGAATTAAATCAGACTTCCTTCTCCGCCTTCGAGACCATTGGCCAGGTTTCACCTGCAACCCTAGGCAGGGGTCCTCACAAGATACTACTATCCGGAGCCAGATGGACCTAGGTTTCTTAACGAGGTTATTAGTCCTCCCCCTCCTCCTTCCCCACCACTCGCTAGACGGGGCCCCAGTCTAGGGACCGGTAGCAGCAGATTTAACTAAATTTATTGTTAATTGAATTAAGTTTCTTTATTCCTAATAAAAGAATAATAAACCTAACGCGTTTCTTCTCACTGCTGCCCTCATAAACAAATTTTTTGTCCTTTGTATATTATTATTCTGCTAATTTCATAGTTTTCAAAACTTATTTTGACAACTTGTAGGTTAGGAATTACGTACGAATAACAAAAATAGCAAAACAAATATCGGAAAAAATTCATTGAGTGGAAAGTAGGAAGCTGATGTTGGTCCTTAAACATGTGATTTACATATAACTGAAGAATGGGACATTTACGAGGGTAAGTCAATTATTATCTGCAAAGTATTTATAAAATTTTATTGTAATCGAATAGGAAACTTACAAGAACATCATTTTTCGACATAATCTCCTTGCGTTTCAACGCACTTGGTCCATCGTTGTACAAGCTTCCTGATGCCCTCATGAAAGAAGGTTCTCGGTTGAGCTGCGAGCCAGGAATGCATCGCTTCTTTCACTGCTTCGTCCGAGGCAAATCGACGACCCCTTAATGCCTGTTTCAGTGGACCAAACAAGTGATAGTCAGAAGGGGCAAGATCGGGACTATATGGAGGATGATCCAGTACTTCAAATTTGAATTTCTGGAGCGTTTCAGCAGCGTGGGCAGCGGTATGCGGACGGGCATTGTCGTGCAACACCTTTTGACAGCAATCCTCGGCGTTTGCTTCGAATTGCTGGCTTTAGCCTGGCAGTAAGCATCTCACTGTAACGTACACTGTTTATTGTTTCAGTACTGGACATTGTGCGTCCCAAAAAACCGTAAGCATCAGTTTTCCTGCGGACGGTTGGATCTTGAACTTTTTCTTGCATGGCGAATTTGGATGTTTCCATTCCATACACTGCGTTTACTCTCCGGCTCGTAATGATGGATCCATGTTTCGTCACCAGTAATGATCCTGTCTAAGAAGTTGTCCCCTTCGTCACCATAGCGATCCAAATGTTTTTTGCACATGTCCAAGCGCGTTTGTTTATGCAACTGTGTGAGTTGTTTTGGGTTCAAATGATTCAAATGGCTCTGAGCACTATGGGACTTAACATCTGTGGTCATCAGTCCCCCAGAACTTAGAACTACTTAAACCTAACTAACCTAAGGACATCACACACATCCATGCCCGAGGCAGGATTCGAACCTGCGACCGTAGCAGTCGCGCGGTTCCGGACTGAGCGCCTAGAACCGCTAGACCACCGCGGCCGGCAGTTGTTTTGGGACCCACCTTGCACAAACTTTATGAAACCCAAGTCGGTTGTGGATGATTTCGTAGGCAGAACCGTGATTAATTTGCAGACAATGTGCCACTTCGTCAATAGTTAATCGGCTGTGGCGGTAAACGGTCGTCCGGCTCCATCATCATGCGAAACACTTGTGCGACCATTTCGGAATTTTTCAATCCTTTAGTAGACGCTCCATTGTGGCAAAACACCGTTCCCGTACTGTACCGAAAGTCTGTGATGAATTCGGCCCCCGATACGCTATCCGACCACAAAAAACGGATCACTGAACGTTGCTTTTCTTTGGTGCAAATAGACAGCAGGGCAGCCATGATTAACAGCACGGCAGCGATAACGAAACTAGCCTAGCAGCTTGAAAATTGCAAAGATATAACAACAAATAAATAAAGAAAGAATGCGTCATCAACGTAAATTGACAGTATTACCAAAATAAACAAAAATATAACTAAATTGCGTATAATAATTGACTTACCATCGTACTTGCCAGCTTGGTTTTTTGTCATTTTTTTCGACTGGTTGCATGAAATGAAGTGAGCGGAAAAAATTTTGTAGGAGAAAAGTTGACTGTTTGCAAATACAGTTTGATGAACTACAACTTTTCTCCTACAAATGTTTTCCGTCAAATGGGCGAATTCTCAGATGCTGCGCGTTTTATAGCAACGAAACGAAAGTTTCTTGAAAAGTGTTAAAAAGTACCGTTTTTTGACGTAACTTTTCTTCGTGAAAATAACGAAGTTTTCGTACTCAACAGATGCAGAATTTAATGCTCTACCTCTTTGGTAACAGTGACTTGTTCGATTAAACATGTAGTTTTGGAGGAATTCGAAAAAGAAAAAGAAAAACTTCAAAATATTGGCTGTTTTGTTTCCATCGTGGCCGGAGCCGCACTTAAAAAACGGGGCAAACTCAGATATTTCAAAGACCTTCATTAATTTTTGGAAAGCAGCCCCCTATTCGAACCTAATTTTACTGGCCTATTAGCGAACAGATTTCTGACAAGCCGTGTACGTCGAGGCAGTGCCATGCTACAATTAAAGAAACTCAAGTTCTCGTATTTTTAATTAGTTTTTGTTGAAAATAATACAGTCATTTACAAGCGCAAATGAACTTCCACAATGTGAGGCTTATCAGACATTCACAATTACAAATCAACAAATTTAAGTTATTTCTACCTAATATTTAATTATTAACTATTTTCAAATGCAAACATGCCTAAAACTAGAGAAAGAGTCAACAGAGATTAATATGCAGGCCGCAAAGGTACTTACATATTTGTCAAAATTCAAAACAACCACCTCATATCGTCAACAGCGCTTTTTACAGTGCTGCTTTAAACATTTAAATACAACGTACACAGCTATTTTTGTTGTTGCAACATGTAGACTAAACACTGGGTGGATGCAGCTGTCCATGCTGCACATCTAAGCGTAGCAACTGCACCTCCACTAGAAATTCATCTACAATTTCCACTCTGCACACCGGCCTACATAATTACACCAACATGTTTGATTTTAATGCACCTCTCCAAATTTCGCTTTGATTTCTTTTTGTTCAAGATACAGGCTGAATGACACAGAGGTTAGGCCACAATCCTGACTCACTTCCTGCCCCAATTAACAGTTCCCTTTGATGTTCTTCAGCTTTCACATCTACAGTCCCGTTTGTGTATGAGTTGCAGGTAACCTTTCGATCCCTGTATTTTATCACTGATAACTTCACATTTTCCAAGGATGAATTGCAATTAATATCGTCAATTTTTTTTCTAAATGACAAATGCTGTAAAAGTGAATTTATTTCCCTTCGACTTTTCTTATTAAATAAGTCATAGTCAGTGTCTATTGGTGTATTCCTACATTTCTGTGGAACCCGAACTGATCTTTCTGCAGGTCACACTCACAACTGTTTGAATCACCTTCTATGTTGTTACTACTGAATTCTTCATGGAGTTTGACAGTATTTTGCCTGTCTCATATGGCTTGCATACCATTTGATCAGGTGGACTGAAGTGGATTAATATGGCATGTATGTGTTGTGTTAGAACTTTGGGGAAATCTGTGGCACTGTCTAGTACAGAAAAATAAACACTACTTCAGTACATAGCTCATAGTTTTGTGGAGGTCTTTGACTGAAAGAATGAACGAAAATGTAAATGTGAACGTAAAATAATTATCCCCAAAATATCTCCGGCTATTTTCCCTGTCGTATTACATCACACACACCATATCACCCCGTAAACTCAGTGCCAAAAAAAATGTCATTCTCTATGTGACGTAACTCTACTAGAAGAGGAACCTATGACCACCGGAGAGTGTCACAGCTTGCTGCAAAGTTGCAACACAATACATATATATCATATTAATCCACATAAATTGACCAGATAATGGAGGTTTAAACCTTCGAATCGTGTTGTGGAAATAAATAAACAGTGACTGGTAGCACTACACTTGTTTCAATCGATATCAGAAGCAGTCACGCTTCAGCCAAACAAAAAACGTTCCCATTTAATGTTGACATGGATTATGTACAAATCTACTCACTGTGCTTGCGACAAACATGACGTCTGGTCGCGAGACATGTGCTGCAAACATTAAGCTACCGAACGCCTATAGACAGAGCTTGCTGTGTATCACCTTTGCCTCATGTAGGTTTGCAAGAGACTGTCCACAGAGCAACATGGCTCCAGGACCAAGAGGAGTAGAACGCGGTTTCGAAGCATCCATGTTGAACTTCTGAAGAAGACAACAGATGTACTTCTACAGACATTTTTTCGCAGAATAGCTAGGTTCAATTTATTTACTCCATAGAAGTATTTTCCGTTGTCTACAGTAATTTCATATGTTGATCCCCGTTCCCTAGTGTTGCCAAAATGTTTTCCACTATTTTTGGAGATTTGCAGATTAGCACGCTGTCGCCCACATAAAGCGCCAGGTAGGCGCCCAGGCCATACCTCAAAGCACTGAAAACACGTTTGTCTGCATTCAGTTGCTGTTGCTCAAACCCAAACATTGTCAGAAAGTGGGCATATTCTTGACTCCAACAATGTGGCGACTGTTTTGAGTTCACATAGCTTCTTTCAAATTCCCATTAAGTTGTCCAGTTTTACCATCAAACTGCCCTAATTTCCACATCTTGTGAAATTGTTATTGCTAATAAAACTCTGAATGTGTCGTATCGAAAGCAGGAGAAAAAGTCTCGCCGTAATCGATACCTTCTCGTTGCGAAAAGCCTCTAGCTTTAGAGAGGTCCATTTTTTCTTCAGAATTCTGCTCCACACGGTTGGCCCATTTACATCCAGATCCAGCTGTCTTCCGATAGCTTGGTAATGCTACCAGAGCCCAAATTTTGTCCTTCTTCAATGATATTATTTTCTCTTCCACTGCCCCCTTCTACTTTGGTGATTCTTGTCACGCCATTGCTACGGTACGTCAAAAGTTTGAGCTTCAACGATATTGTCAGAACAAGCTATATCTTGGAGTGGGTGTTCTCTCATTAGATCGATCTCTCAGAGTCTTCCTTTCATTTTCTTTGAATTGTACGCGATTCACATCCTCTTCAGATTCCTCTTGAATATATTCTGCAGTTTGAACCTCCACAGGGGTGATTCTAGAAGTCTGTCAGAAAGGGGTGCTAATGGGGGGGGGGGGGGGGGGTTGGCGCAATGGAATATCGTTTAAATGAAGGAGAGTTGGGGTCCTCCACCGACAAATTGGTAAAATTTGGTTTTGCTTAAAGTACTTCTTGGTAATTGTGTATTAATAAATAATAAGACGCCCATTTTAAACTAAATGATATTTATTGGTTTGGATAGTAACCTATTTGCCGCTCTTATTCTTTTGTTAAAATGCGTTTGAAATACGTTGCAACCTATATTGCTACATAATTATTAAAAAATGATTGAATCTGTTGGAGTAATATATTCGCTGATTTCTGAAGTCATTTTATCCAGTGTAATATGATACTCCATTGAGGGGAGAGGGCTATAGCCCCCCCCCCCCCTAGCTCCGCTCCTAGACCTCCAGGTAACAGCAGTTGTCTGTTCCATGTTTAAGCCACAAGTTTCTTGTGCACTGAAAAAAACGTGGCAGGAGATCGTAATTTTCTTCGACTCCGGATTGTAGAGGCGATAATTGGTACTATATCCATAGTAGCCAATCATGATTAGTTTCTTCAGTATACTATCTTATGTTAATCTGATTTGTTTGGGAACTTGTACATGTACTGCTGACTCAAAATTCTTCATGTGTTTTAAAGATGAAGGTTTTCTACACCATTTTTCATACGAAGTAATATTATTATTTGCTTAATACAGTCGTCGATTTAAGTTATATGCAGGACAATTTACTGCCCCCGTCCACAATATGTGAACAAATCTGTTCTCAATAACACAGCGCGTGCCAACTCAACGCTCGACCTATTTTCTCACTCAGTTCGCTCATTTTGCTGCAGTGTACTAGGGACTTTTTTCTCACATATTATTCCAGTTTTCTTGAAATAACCTTCAAATTGCATAATTATGCATTCGGTTCCATTTCTCTTCTCAGAACTCTGAATTTGTTTCCGGTCTGACTTTCAATCAGTCTCTCAAATTAAAAAAAACACAGGATAAGTATCACGTTCACTTTAAAGAAAATGCATAAACCTATCGAATGAAACAACAAGTTTACTGTTACCAATCACTGTTTAACATATTTCCACAACGCAATTCAAAGGTTTAAACCTCCGTCGTCGGGTGGATTTGTTTGTATTAGTATGCCATGTATGAGTTGGGTTACGACTGTCTAGGAGACAAACAAAAGACTGTTTCAGAACATGGCTCTGTGGAAGTCTTTGACTACAAACCAAACGTGAATATAAATGTGCAAATATAACTACTAAAACAGAATAGAGACAAATGGTTCAAATGGCTCTGAGCACTATGGGACTTAACATATGTGGTCATCAGTCCCCTAGAACTTAGAACTACTTAAACCTAACTAACCTAAGGACATCACACACATGCATGCCCGAGGCAGGATTCGAACCTGCGACCGTAGCAGTCGCGCGGTTCCGGACTGAGCGCCTAGAACCGCGAGACCACCGCGGCCGGCAGAATAAAGACACAAACGAATTAATCACATTGGGTGCCAATGGGCATGTTCGAAAGAACAGACACCACATACGTAATTAATGCGAGGATGACCAGACGATAACTTAAGTGCGGATGTACACCACGCTCGAACTCTTGCAGGAATCGGCGAAATGCCGTCAGTAACGAGATAATTGGCAAGGGGCACTACATTAGTAGTGTATGGATAAGCTGAGCATCTGAGTCTGATGCTAGGATAGTTCCTGTAGTTGCGATGCGTACTGTGTCTGGACAGCGCAGTGGCCAGTGCATCTGCCTAGTAAGCAGGAGACTCGGGTTGGACTCTTGGTCTGGCTCAAATTTTCAACTTTCTCCATTGATTTGAATCAGTGCCCACCGGCAGAGAGTGTCATTAATTCAAATGGTTCAAATGGCTCTGAGCACTATGGGACTCAACTGCTGTGGTCATAAGTCCCCTAGAACTTAGAACTACTTAAACCTAACTAACTTAAAAACATCACACACATCCATGCCCGAGGCAGGATTCGAACCTGCGACCGTAGCGGTCGTGCGGTTCCAGACTGTAGCGCCTTTAACCGCTCGGCCACTCCGGCCGGCCAGTCATTAATTCATTTGCGTATTGATTCATGGGGGCTGTAGGATCAACATGGCGTCCGTTCTTTCGGATATGTCCAAAAGAACAGACACCACGTGTATAAAATATGATAATTCCAGTGATCACGGGCTCCTTTTTCTGTCGTAATATCGTAATACATCAAGCGTAAACCGTCACACTTAGTAAAGATGGTGTCTAGAGACTGCTAGGTTCATAGAACATATAGTAAAAGCAAAACTATATTTCAAAGTACAAAAAGTATGCAGCAAAAACAAAACCATTATTTCAGAGTAGCTCTTAAAGTATTTTGCAGATCTTTAGTTTAATTGATGAACAGATACGTTAGATTAAATGTTTCAAGTGGTCAACGAATCTTTTGCTGGCAAGCTTATACAGCTTAAACTTTGTACTCATTTATGTAAGCAGGTGACACGTTGAAAACATTGAGTGTGGTAATTACCTTGCCAACAGTGTCAAAATCACACATAAATAACAATTTAGGTTGCGATTCAGAGACAGAGGATCAGCTTTTCTACCTGTGGTTTTACCCACGTACGCACATGTCAAATATACTAGTTTGCCACATATATTTAACATATTTCACGTGTATTTGCACACATATTTCACTTGTACCACTAGCGGACTTTGCTATGAAGTTTCATTTCAAGCAGCTGAATGTTTATGACGTCGTATCTCCTAAACTATGTGCTGGACAATGATATAATTTTGCCAGCATATCCAGTGGTACATGTGGCTGCCACCTGCAGAGCCAGCTGCCACCCGAATAGCGTTAGTAATAAAGATGTAATAAATTAAAACGTCACTCATGATGCGACAGTTCTTCACACATCTCCGTGTTTGTGACGGCATATATCCTGAACTGTGTTGTACAATTATTGGGTTGGTGCATAAGCTCGTAGCGTTTTCGCCATGCATGTTGGTATTTCACTTACTGTGGATTTATTTATCGATTATCGATTATCATTTTTATTATTAGTTCACTGTTTCTATTTCAATTTACATACAGACATTTTGAGACAGTGAGTGGACCTGTGGACGCTAGAGTGGAGAAATTGGAACATTTCCGACATGTTCTTCTGACTGAGTTCAGTAGAGGGGTCAGAGCAGCGGAGGCAGCCACAAACATTTGTGGCGGCAAGAAAATGGTTTTGAGGAGGTTCGTTTTGACATTAATTGCGAACAACTGAAATTGGGAGGAACACATAGAAAATGTTGTGGGGAAGGCTAACCAAAGACTGCGTTTTATTGGCAGGACACTTAGAAAATGTAACAGATCTACTAAAGAGACTGCCTACACTACGCTTGTCCGTCCTCTTTTAGAATACTGCTGCGCGGTGTGGGACCCTTACCAGATAGGACTGACGAAGTACATCGAAAACGTTCAAAGAAGGGCAGCACGTTTTCTATTATCGCGAAATATGGGAGAGAGTGTCACTAAAACGATACAGGATATGGGCTGGACATCATTAAAAGAAAGGTGTTTTTCGTTGAGACGGAATATTCTCACGAAATTCCAACCACCAACTTTCTCCTCCGAATGCGAAAATATTTTGTTGACGCCGACCTACATAGGGAGGATCGATCACCACGATAAAATAATGGAAATCAGAGCTCGTGCGGAAAGATATAGGTGTTCATTGTATCCGCGCGCTATACGAGATTGGAATAACAGAGAATTGTGAAGGTGGGTCGATGAACCCTCTGCCAGGTACTTGAATGTGATTTGCAGAGTATCCATGCAGATGTAGATGTAGTGTCTCTCCACGTTCAGAAAGGCCTTCGGGGTTCGATAAAGATCGTATAAACGCATAATCCATAATGATCCGCGTAAGTGTACGCGTGAACTGGCAAATGTGATGAACTGCGATTATTCCACCATAGTGCGGCATCTGCATGCAATGGGAAAGGTTCAAAAATCGGGAGTGTTGGTACCGCATGCTCTGATCCAAAATCACAATAATCAGCGGATGGCCATATGTGCATCTCTGCTTGTTCGTCATCAACTGGCTCGTGAACAACACCGAACACTCCTATCCAATATTGTTACTGGTGGCGAGAAATTGTGTTTTCATGGTAACATAAGGAAAAGAAAGGAATGGTTGAGCCCCAGTAAAGCAGCAACTCCCCGTACAAAGACCTCCGGGCATCCACAAAAGACAATGTTATGCATCTGGTGGAATAGCGACGGTGTAATGAACTACGAATTGCTTCCCCGAGGTGTAACTATCACTACTGGCATTTATTGTCAACAAATGAGACGTCTTGGAGACGCAATCCAAGAACAACGACCAGGAAGACTGCGTCAAGTGGTGCTACTCTATGAAAACGCCCGCCCGCATTCTGCTGGACTGATATAAAACACTGTACAGGAGTTGGGTTGGGAAGGCATTCCGCACCCACCTTATTTACCTGATCTTGCGCCCTCAGATTTTCACCGATCCTACCGAACAACCTTCAAGGAACTTCCTTTGTGAATGAAAATGCGCACCCAGCATGGCCGGACGAATTTTTCGCCTCAAAACCACATGATTTCTACAGTCGCGCAATCGAAAAGTTACTCCAGCGTTGTCAGACTGAAACTGGAATGAAGTTTTCACTCTGGAGTGGAGTGTGCGCTGATATGAAACTTCCTGGTGATTAAACTTGTGTGCCGGACCGAGACTCGAATACCTTTGCCTTTGGCGGGCAAGTGCTCTACCATCTGAGCTATCCAAGTACGAGTCACGGCCCGCTGTTGGCAGCCTGTTGTAGACAATGAAGGAGAATATATTGTTGATGTCTAAAGTCTCTTCTGTTACATGTATCAGTTGTGTTTATTGATCTTATGGAAAAACGTTACGAACTTATGCACCAATCTTATACAGGGTGTTACAAAAAGGTACGGCCAAACTTTCAGGAAACATTCCTCACACACAAGTAAAGAAAAGATGTTATGTGGACATGTGTCCGGAAACGCTTAATTTCCATGTTAGAGCTCGTTTTAGTTTCGTCAGTATGTACTGTACTTCCTCGATTCACCGCCAGTTGGCCCAATTGAAGGAAGGTAATGTTGACTTCGGTGCTTGTGTTGACATGCGACTCATTGCTCTACAGTACTAGCATCAAGCACATCAGTACGTAGCATCAACAGGTTAGTGTTCATCACGAACGTGGTTTTGCAGTCAGTGCAATGTTTACAAATGCGGAGTTGGCAGATGCCCATTTGATGTATGGATTAGCACGGGGCAATAGCCGTGGCGCGGTACGTTTGTATCGAGACAGATTTCCAGAACGAAGGTGTCCCGACAGGAAGACGTTCGAAGCAGTTGATCGGCGTCTTAGGGAGCACGGAACATTCCAGCCTATGACTCGCGACTGGGGAAGACCTAGAACGACGAGGACACCTGCAATGGACGAGGCAATTCTTCGTGCAGTTGACGATAACCCTAATGTCAGCGTCAGAGAAGTTGCTGCTGTACAAGGTAACGCTGACCATGTCACTGTATGGAGAGTACTACGGGAGAACCAGTTGTTTTCGTACCACGTACAGCGTGTGCAGGCACTATCAGCAGCTGATTGGCCTCCACGGGTACATTTCTGCGAATGGTTCATCCAATAATGTGTCAATCCTCATTTCAGTGCAAATGTTCTCTTTACGGATGAGGCTTCATTCCAACGTGATCAAATTGTAAATTTTCACAATGAACATGTGTGGGCTGACGAGAATTCGCACGCAATTGTGCAATCACGTCATCAACACAGATTTTCTGTGAACGTTTGGGCAGGCATTATTGGTGATGTCTTGATTGGGCCCCATGTTCTTCCACCTACGCTCAATGGAGCACGTTATCATGAGTTCATACGGGATACTCTACCTGTGTTGCTAGAACATGTGCCTTTACAAGTACGACACAACATGTGGTTCGTGCACGATGGAGCTCCTGCACGTTTCAGTCGAAGGGTTCGTACGCTTCTCAACAACAGATTCGGTGACCGATGGATTGGTAGAGGCGGACCAATTCCATGGCCTCCACGCTCTCCTGACCTCAACTCTCTTGACTTTCATTTATGGGGGCATTTGAAAGCTCTTGTCTACGTAACCCCGGTACCAAATATAGAGACTCTTCGTGCTCGTATTGTGGACGGCTGTGATACAATACGCCATTCTCCAGGGCTGCATCAGCGCATCAGGGATTCCATGCGACGGAGGGTGGATACATGTATCCTCGCTAACGGAGGACATTTTGAACATTTCCTGTAACAAAATGTTTGAAGTCACGCTGGTACGTTCTGTTGCAGTGTGTTTCCATTCCATGATTAATGTGATTTGAAGAGAAGTAATAAAATGAGCTCTAACATGGAAAGTAAGCGTTTCCGGACACATGTCCACATAACATATTTTCTTTCTTTGTGTGTGAGGAATGTTTCCTGAAAGTTTGGCCGTACCTTTTTTAACACCCTTTATATTTTTCCAGGTACCTTCGGCGGCATTAGTGGATACTGTCTATTAAATGCGTTACGTATAGGGTAATAAATTAAAACGTCATTCATTTCGCACCAGTTTACACATATCATTATTTGACGTCATATTTCCTGAACTATGGTACAATCAGTGGTACTGCCTGCAAGATGTGTCACGAATACAGTTAGTGTTAAAAAAAGTAATAAACTGAAACGTCATGCTTCGTGTGGCAGTTTTGCTGCAAGAACAGCGAAAATGTAGTAAGCGATAAACTTTTTTCCTTTCAACTTCCGTAAAAGTTTGAAATTATGTGTAGTTTGTTGTAAGTTACTAAGTGCTCTCATTCTCAAATACTGGATGACTAAAGCATGGACTAACTCTTTTTCACCCCACCCCTTCCCGTTGATAGGAAGGCAGTTCTTACTCTTGGGTTGAAATCGATCCTGTGATGTAGGAGGAGAAAATCATGTTACACACTTCTAGTGGTAGTAGAGGAGACTTAGTAGATCAAGTTTTACACAGGAACCCATATCCGGAAACGTCATCCAACGACGCTGCAGAACGTCAGTGATACAGGCGCCGGTGCATATCAATGTATGTATACACAGGATGATTCCCTGACGATGTTACCAACTTTGAAGGATGATGCAGAAGGCTAAATGTATCAACCTGAGGTAACGGTCCCTGTGCCGGAAACGAACGGGACGAAAGTCATAAAGCGAGAACCGTTCTGATGCCTCGGACAGAGGAATCATGTAACGGTACTGTTGCTTCTAAGATTGTAAGGTAGGCAACTTTGAGAGCTGGAGGTATGGACCAGAACAAGAAAAAATGTTCAGTAAATACGGGCTCTAAAATGCATACCTGAGGAACTATGAGTATTTGTTCATCTTCGCTAGTGTGAAACGTATCTGCTCTATTAAACAAGTGCTCGTATCAGGCAGTCGAATCAAGAACAGCTGGCAACATGAGTAAGTCATAAGTAGATATCCTCGGAGTAGTGAATCGACTTAACCGTTAACAGTTATGATTACTGATTTTCATGGCTGAAGATCGATGTTGCTAAATGGATCGATATGAAAAATAATGTTACATTATCAGAAGAACAGTGTTTTGGTGATCAAACATAAAGAAAATTACATGTAGATGTGGAATACATAAACTAAGTATAAAAATTGAGGTCATGCCGAAATTTCTAAA
Source organism: Schistocerca cancellata (assembly GCF_023864275.1). Classification (NCBI taxonomy): domain Eukaryota; kingdom Metazoa; phylum Arthropoda; class Insecta; order Orthoptera; family Acrididae; genus Schistocerca; species Schistocerca cancellata. The sequence goes on from NC_064627.1 coordinate 1,096,791,127, forward strand.
GGTCCGAAGAGGCGAGATTCGTTTCACTACGGAACCATGATTGTAGCCCAGCGTGCACCTCTTCGACCGAAGCAAATCGAAACTTTTGCAGCGCAGCTGAAACAACATTGACAACTTGTGGGCGGGCATTATCCTGCGACATAGTGCTGTCGTCCTTCAATATTTCGCCGTGTTCCAGAAAGTCAACGAGCAGCGGGCCTTTGCAGTCAAAGAGAAAGGCCATCATGGCTTTCCTGGAGCTGGCGTGCTGTTGTTCCGAGTACGCCGCAGAGGTTTCGATTTCCTTCGGACGAAGAGGTGCATGCCTGGGTACAATCATGGATCCGTAGGCAACCACAAACATTTTGCCATGGAGGCATTCGCTGTTGTACCATTACCTCCTTTCTGCGTAACTGTTGTGGTGTTGAATTAATTTAGTTATTCCGTATAAGTCAGTGCAGATTGCTAAGTGCGGTTTGGAATATGCGCGCAGGCGTCAGTTGCAACCTACCGCGACGATAATGCAACATAAAAGTTCAAATTCTGCATATTGTTTTTGGGAACGCCACGTATATTTTGGCCGCGAGTAAATGCGTCTTAAATACACGTAGCGTGACTTAATACGCAGGCAAAAAGTTAGCCGGCCGGGGTGGCCGAGCGGTTCTAGGCGCTACAGTCTGGACCCGCGCGACCGCTACGGTCGCAGGTTCGAATCCTGCCTCGGGCTTGGATGTGTGTGATGCCCTTAGGTTAGTTAGGTTTAAGTAGTTCTAAGTTCTAGGGGACTGATGACCTCAGATGTTAAGTCCCATAGTGCTCAGAGCCATTTGAAGCATTTTGAAGCAAAATGTTATTTATTATTAATGGAACTGTTACGCTCTATTTCAACGAATGACAACGTAACGTAACCGCCAACAAACCCAGCGATAATATAGAGCATGAAATCATTTCTCTTCCTAGCAAATTAATCTAATGTTACACTGGAAATCAGAATGATACAAACACCTGCGTATTTAAAAATAAATGCAAAGAATTTCTTTAACTTCGTCTCTGTAAGAACCGAGTTAACTTTTAATCCTTTGAATTAATTCAAAGTATTTTACGTCAGAGATAAAGCCTCACCTAAGCCTTGGGGTATTCAATCTCGGCATAAGTTTCGTAATCAAAATATTACTTACTGTAAAAAATCATAAATGTGCTTGAATTATTTTCCTTTACGAGCGAAGATCGCAAATACTGAAATATTCTGTAGTACACGTAATTGCGGACTCAGCGCCACCGAAACGGTCGAAGCCAGACGGGCAATCGATAGCAATATTATTATTATACTTAAATAAACTTCACGTGGAGGAGAGGTATTTTTGAAAGAAAACAAGATACTTTCAGTTAACAGTACATTATAACCTTAAAGTACAGACAACGAGTTACACATACCTGGACCCACAGATTAGAGAGAACAAACAGGCGAAAAACAGAGAACGAACAGGAGCGAACAACATGGCTCTTGTGTATACTTATTACACTTGAAGTTCCATGCTTTCGTAGAACGTATTGAAACATAGTATTCTTTTCGATTCATGTAAAATATTTACAATATTTGTCACAAAATATTATCAGACTCGACATAATGACTTATAATAGGTATTACAGATATTACTTTCTTATTTTGCATTACCTTCATATCGGTTGAATAAATCGCGTCATACATTTGATAGGCTTCCAGGTGACGCCACACCGTCTTGTCTCACAGTAGGATAAAAATATTAAGAGTTATGGCCATTAGTTTTGAAATGATAAACAGTTTACTTACATTTTTTCCATCTGTATTGTTTTCTTTCACTGTCCCTTATATAAGCGTTGGTTAAATCAGCATTAGTGATAATCCCTTTGTTGGGCTACAAGCCACAAGATGTAAGCAGCCGAAGGAAAAAAGAAGACATTATTTTCATTACCATGGGTAGTACTCATGGTGAAACGCCGAAAAAGTATAGCGTTGTCTGCACTTTCATCGATGGAACCAATGCTTACGATTTAGAATTAATTTCAGTCCTTGTGCGTCACGACAGCAGAAAAAAAAAGTTCGAAACAGATTGGATTAAGAGGTTACATCTTCGTTTTTTGACGAAATAAGTACTAAAGTCAGTAAAATATGGGCTCAGATGTGTATGACATTTAGCTGAACCATTATACAATGGCTGACCTTGTATTGTTCATGGCACAGTCACAAGGTGTAGAGAAAAAAGCATCTACGAAAACTAAATCGGAGGAAAGTGCACGTGAAGTGTATAATTGGAGTGAGAAGTATGATGCAAAAGAGACACGTTATTTCTTTTGAAGAACTTGAATTTGCGCTTTGCTCTCGTTAGCCAGTACTCTGTTTTACTCTTTCTCAGAAGCTGCGTTTTCTACTGTTCACATAACAAAACAATAAAAAGGATGTTTAGCGGCTTGGGTACCAGCGGTATGCGAGAGGAAGCGACTTCATGTAGCACGGTTCTGGAATCAGCTCCTGGCGTTACAGAGACGAGAACCTTCTTCTTGCAAATGTGTTAAATTTTAGTGTGTTCATAATTACGATCGGTTGTAAAGATCATGCTGACTTTGCGTTGCGCGTCACCTACAAATCGCCTACAGGCTATTCCATTTCGAATCGCATAAAAATGAGAAAATTGACCTCGTATTTAAAAAAAAAATCAATTTTCACGTATATCAATTGCTGTAAAAGAAAACAGCTTTCACAGAGTTATCTGTGGCAAGGTTTGCCTAATTTTCCGAATGCGACAATTTGTCTGCCATATAACTCACGAACCTTACATCAGACGTCAGTAAACTACGATTATTTTGAAGCTGAATGTCAGTTGTTGATGGAGATATACAACAATAACATAACAATAAGTGGTAGAATGTTTAAAAACCTTTAAAGTGCATAGGCTTGGCCCTCTTTTTATCACACTTTGATTTCAGTTTTAAGTTTTATGGACCCTTTGTCTGACCGTGGGAAAAAATAATTACATACTAAATACAGGGTGTATCAAAAACAATAGACTGATTTTAAAAAATGACATTTGAGAAATGTGCGTGAACAACGTACTGCTGGAAAGAGCAAACTCTCGAGTTTTACATGGTTCCCACTATGTAGCCACACTGGCATCTGGAAGTGCGGGAATGTTAAAATCAAAGGATTACTGAACGATGCATCGGTCGCACTGGACCAAATGATTGTCTTACATTACTGGCCTCCAAGTTCACAGGACCTGACTGTATGTGATTGCCGGCCGCTGTGGCCGAGCGGTTCTAGGGGGCTTCAGTCTGGAACCGCGCGGTCGCTACGGTCGCAGGTTCGAATCGTGCCTCGGGCATGGCTGTGTGTGATGTCCTTAGGTTAGTTAGGTTTAAGTAGTTCTAAGTTCTAGGGGACTGATCACCTCAGATGTTAAGTCCCATAGTGGTCAGAGCCATTTGAACCATTTTTTTTTTGTGTATGTGATTATTTCTTTTGGGGGTTTATAAAAGACTCTGTTCATGTGACTCCGTTACCAACAACAATGAATGAACTGAGACATCTCATAACTGCAGCTGTGGAAGCTGTAATTCGAGACATGCTCGGTGCAGTTTTAGGAACAGTTTGAACACCGCACTGACATAAGCCATGCTTCTGAAGGGCGCGTATTGAACACCTGCGAAACGGTATAAAAAACATTTCGAGTTTCCCTTTCATTAAAAAAACAAAGTTCATTGTACATGTTTATTAGTTTCAGAAATAAAGACGTGCCAAATCAGATGGTTCTTTTTGATACAGTCTGATTTAAGGTCACGCTGTACTTAGGTTGTGATGGCTAGCTGTGAAACATAAACACTAGCCGATCGAGAATGGCCTCGTCATGACTCACGAGCGTTGGCGCAGTTTCTGGTAACTTTTTATTGTTTCTACAGCCCTCCGTTGAAGACACCATAAAAAGTGTACTAAGATTGTTTCTGAATAAAATGTTGAACAATATGGCATAGTTTTTATTCCATTTAAAATTGTGTTTTTCCAAAACAAAAACATGTAAAATTATAAAAATTAACATCAAATTTTAAGTTCTACAACTACGGCACGAATGCCACTTCAAACTGTATGTTTTAATCTTAACTTTTGAGTTTTATCTGAAAATTTTACTTTGAATAGTTTCTGAGCTACGAATCTCAGAATCGCCAGATTTTATTAAATTACTGTAACTTTGACCGTTAAAAGAAAAAAAAAAAAAAAAAACGGAAGCACTCGTTCATCATAGCTGCGAGTCTACGAAAGATATTATCATTATTTTAAACATAGCTGCGTAACAGCAACGGTTCCACGTAATTAGATTAGAAACAGCCGACCAGTTGCAAAGGATAAAGTAATCTTTACCTAGGTTTCGATAGATTTAAATCTATTTTCCTCAGAAGGCGGCCTGAGGAAAATGGACATCGTAATTTATATGAAAGGTATACACATAAGTCAAGATTAGAGTTTAACATATATTAAAAGAATCTTGTGTTACAAAATATGAGAAGGATTCCTTGTACTTACAGTATTACATTAACATGGAGTGACATTTCATGCGCTCTCCAACTTCCATGTACTTAATTTTATTTATCTGACAAACCCTACTCTCAGGGCTATATTTTATTTGGACTAATGGAGCTATGGAGATGTTTGTAAAAATGGCAATGGCATATCACTCCATGTTAATGTAATACTGTAAGTACAAGGAATCCTTCTCATATTTTGTAACACAAGATTCTTTTAATATATGTTAAACTCTAATCTTGACTTATGTGTATACCTTTCATATAAATTACGATGTCCATTTTCCTCAGGCCGCCTTCTGAAGAAGATAGATTTAAATCTATCGAAACCTAGGTAAAGATTACTTTATCCTTTGCAACTGGTAGACTGTTTCTAATCTAATTAAAGACATTATCTTAAAGTCGACTTTAACCCTGCTGTTCTGTTCGGGTCTATATGACCCGAAACGAATATGAACGTTATTTTACATTATGTAAATACCAATATATATTTATGAAACTTTGTGACTTTGTCTGAAAATGGATGAGCAGCATGTGTTTTAAAAGGTTTTAAAAAAGTTTAAGAAGTTTGGGCTTCAACTGTAATAGTTGCATATGTAATGTTCGGGTCATAATGACCCGACACAAATATGTTTAGTGTAACTCGTATTTATTTCTAAAATCTGGAAATGGCGAAAATTATTTTTGTTGTGTTGTGTGGGAATAGTGACTGCATCATTCCAACTTACTCTCAACAATCACCTAAAGCTCCATGCGTTCACAACAATGGGCTTGTTTGTTGCTTTCCCCAGGAAATAATAATTGGCAGTTCTCAATAATTGGAATGCTTTGTTTCTGCCCAGTTTGACTTGTGACACCATGGCGATGAGACCATTGAATGATCGTGAGTTGGAAGAAATAGTAAATGCCTCACCAGATGAAGGATCACTTTCTGAGTTTGAAGATCACATCAGCAATGCATCTGAAAGCGAGTGTTCCGATGACAGTTACGACAGTCCACAGCCCATACAAAATAGTGTAGAGACTTTTCTTTCTAAAAATGGGAATATAGAATGGCAGTTGCATCCACCAGCACAACATGGTCGCCTACCAGCTTCGAACATCATCAAGAGTACCCCAGGAGTTACCAGGTATGCAGTCAGCAGAATATCTGATGTAAAATGTTCATTTGAAGCAGTATTTCACACAGCGCTTCAAAATGAAATAATAGAGATGACAAATATTGAAGGGCAGCGAGTTTATGGTGAACAGTGGACAGATATTGATGGTTCTGTTTTCCATGCATACTTAGGACTCTTACTCCTAGCGGGTGTATATCGATCTCATGGGGAGTCTACAAAAAGTTTGTGGGATAAAGATACTGGGCGAAACATATTTCGAGCAACCATGTCTCATGAAACATTCTGTAAGATATCACGTGTCCTGCGATTTGACAAGAAATCTACTAGAGAGGAAAGACGACGTACTGACAAACTTGCCGCAATTCGTAGTATTTGGGAGAAGTGGGTAGAGGTCCTTCCTAAACTGTATAATCCAGGAGAAAATGTTACTGTTGACGAGCAGTTAGTAGCATTTAGAGGTCGCTGTCCATTCAAGCAGTATATCCCAAGTAAACCGGCAAAATATGGGATCAAAATATGGACCATGTGTGACAGCAAAACTTCATACGTACTGAAAGCCCAAATTTATACAGGAAAGGTGAGTGGAGCGGCACCAGAAAGAAATCAGGGAATGAGGGTGGTATCTGATCTCACTTCTGAGTTACGTGGTCAGAATATCACGTGTGACAACTTTTTTACGTCGTACAATTTGGGGCAGCTGCTTCTGAAAAGGAAATTGACTATGTTGGGAACTATACGGAAAAATAAGCCGGAGCTTCCACACAAAATGACCAACAAGGAGGTACACAGCTCTTCATTTTACTTCACAAATGACACTACTGTGGTTAATTATATTCCTAAGAGACACAAGAATGTTGTACTTATGAGCACTCTCCACCATGATGCGGAAATCAGTGACAGGGCTGATAAGAAGCCAAAAATGATTTTGGACTATAATTCAACCAAAGGTGCTGTAGACACGCTTGATCAGTTATTAGGTACATATACATGCAAACGAAAAAGTAATAGGTGGCCAATGATAGTTTTCTACAATATTCTTGATGTTTCTGCTTATAATGCATACGTTTTGTGGATTTCGGTTGACCCTAATTGGAATGCAAGCAAATTGACTAGAAGGAGAATATTCTTGGAGGAACTTGGAAAGTCACTGATAAAAGAACATATTGCATCAAGAACGCATTTCCCAAGAACAGAAGATTCTTTGAGAATGGTCACAAGCATCCAAAACCCGAATGATGTGGGTGGTGTGTCAGAATCGGTAACAACAAGAAAATCTACAAAACGTGCACGCTGTAAGTTCTGTCCATCAAGTAATGACAATAAAACAAACATGGTGTGTGGAAAATGTAGTAAACATATTTGCAAGAAACATGTAACCTACTTGTGTCCACAGTGCAAGCAGTAAGAAAAGAACTGTAGTATTTTATAAGATGATTGTATTGAAAATTCTGTTGTTTCAAATTTATGTGAATACTTGTGCCTAAACTACAATCAGTAAGAAGAGAGGATTCTAAAGTTGTAGTGCTTTCTATGTTGGAATGTAATAAAAAAACTGTAGTGTGTTCTGTACTGTAGTGTGCTCTAAGATGAATATCTGTAATGACAACTGTCTGTTGTTAGAAAATGTCAATACTTACGTCTAAACTGTCAACAATAAGAATAGAAGTATGGAAAAACTGTAGTGCTTTCTAAGTTGAATGCCTGTAATGGAAACTGTCTGTTGTTTCAAATTTATGTGCATATTTAAATGAAAAATATCCCTCAATAAAGTTGTATGCATTGTTATTATTATTATTATTACCATTATTATTATTATTATTATTATTATTATTATTACTAACAAGGTACTGGAATAGAACAACAATGTCGATAGCTAAAACTGTACCAAAATTTATGTTTCTAAAGCATTTTGATATGTCGGGTCATATTGACCCGAACAGTATATATGTCAAGTAAAAGTGAACAGAACAGCAGGGTTAAATGACAGAAAACTTGAGCCCTCAAAAAAATGCAGAATTTCTTGGTGTCCGAAATGAAATGAAACAGGCCCTACGCTCGGCTTGCTTGGCACGCCAAGGGCCAGGCACAGGTCTGATAGGGCGCTACGCGGCTGTGAGGGAGGCCTGGGCGCGGGTGAGCGTCAGACGGGGCTCGCGCTTCCCCCCCACCCCGCCCGCCGCAGTGCACGGCGTCTCCCCTGGCGGCTATACGCACTATGACGCCGAGCACCCACAATAGGGCTCCTACGAATCTTGGGAGAAAGGTCTATTGAGAAAGGAAGAGACCTATATACGTGCTTCATTGATCTAGAAAATGTGGTTTGGGACAAGCTGGCGACTAAAAAAATGGTTCAAATGGCTCTGAGCACTATGGGACTTAACAGCTGTGGTCATCAGTCCCCTAGAACCTAGAACTACTTAAACCTAACTAACCTAAGGACATCACACACATCCGTGCCCGAGGCACGATTCGAACCTGCGACCGTAGCGACCGCGCGGTTCTGCACTGCGCGCCTAGAACCGCGAGACCACCGCGGCCGGCAAGCTGGCGACTACAATGAGGGAAAAGAGAGTGAACTGGAAAACCAGAAGACTTATAAACTCATTATATCTTAATCAAAAAGTTTCAGTTAAAGTGAGAGGAGAAAGTACAAACTGGATCAGACTAGGAAAAGGAGTAAGAGAAGGATGCTGTTTATCACCTACTCTTTTCTACCTCTACTTGGAAAATATGATTGACCAAAGCTCATTAGATGACAAAGGAGTAGAAATTGGAGGAAGAAGAGTGGGGTGTTTGAGATTTGCTGATGACATGATCCTTCTAGCCACAGGGGAAAAAGAATTACAGGATTTGGTGGACGCCATAGCAACTAACGGAAAAAGCTATGGAATGAAAATTAACACAAATAAAACAAAAGTATTGGCACTAGGAGGAAATAAGGAAATAAAAGTTATACTGAATGGAGAAACACTAGAACAGGTGCAAAATTTTTAGTATCTTGGAAGCAGGATAGACACCGACTGGAAGTGCACCACAGAAATTAAAACAAGGATAGCAATGGCAAAAGAGGCGTTTTATAAGAAAAGGAGAATCTTCTGCAGCGGTCTGGACAGAGAACTCAGAAAGAGACTCATAAAATGTCTTGTATGGAGTGTTCTTCTATATGGCGCTGAAACATGGACTATGAGGAAAAAAGACAGAGAAAGGCTGGAGGCTTTTGAGATCTGGACATGGCGGAAGATGGAAAGAATAAGTTGGATGGACAGAGTAAAAAATGAAGAGGTACTGAGAAGAGTGGGAGAGAAAAGACAGTTACTAGATGTAATAAAGAGAAGGAAAAGAAATTGGATTGGGCATATATTAAGAAAGAATGACCGACTGATAAAAACAGTTTTAGAGGGTTATGTAGAAGGGAAAAGGAAGCAAGGAAGTAAGAGATTCCAGATACTGTATGACATGATGGACGGTACAACATACAGCAGCCTGAAGAAGGAAGCAATGGATCGCAGAAAATGGAGAGGCAAAGGACCTGCTAATATACCAGATAACTGATGATGATGACCCACAATACATCGAAAACGAGCAAATATTTCGAGCTGCGTTTTTCGCTAACTTATAGCGACGATGTACGGAAGTAATTTTTAACGTTTATGGGTACTCTACTGATAAAACCTATACACACATTGTACTGGCTGTCATGGGGAGAACAATATTTGTTCATACGAAATTATGAACAGTGCTATGAATTAAGACTCTTATATTTCTTGAAAGACACACGAAAAAATGTACAGAAAAAACCATTTATCATTCAACGTGGGCCGTAAGAATATAGTGAATCAAATGCTTTTCCTTCGAATTTCGAAGCTAAAGCTTCGGAATTTATGAATAAAATGTGAAGCAAGAGCTTTTGCTTGTGGGAACAAAAAGATTAATGAAAGCTTTTGCTTTCCCCTTGAGTTCTTGCTTCGGTTATTAGATGAACTATAAGAATAAAGAGAAGCTCTGATTTCATTCTGGAAGCAATTGCTTGTAAAACTTAAAGCTGGTCAGTAGCAGGCTCACGTTTGCAGAGTGCAGTTATGGCTCAAATAGCAGCACGTTTACGCAGCGAAAAATCCTACAGACCACGTCGATGTCCACCTGGAGAGCATTATAAAACTTTGTATCGTTTCAACGAAGAAAATGTTAAGTGGATTGCAAAGCATTTTCTGACAGAGGCAGGGGAAAGAAGAGGTGGAGCACTATCGTCGGAACAGAAGAAGTATTTCCTTCGGTATGTAGCTGATCCAGGATTCGAGTCTGGAATAGCAGAAGAAATGGGAATTCATCAAACTACAGCAAGTAAAATAGTGAGTAGTGTTTCTAAAAAGAAATGGAAAAAGCTGATTTGTGGATCGTTTCCGTTATCAACACATGATATTACTGTGGCTAAAAATGAGTGGCTACAACAATATAAATTTCCAAGTCGTATTGGTGTAATTGACTGTACACATGTGCGAATTCCAAAACCTGTGCAATTTGGCGACGAATATATCAACAGGAAGGGTTTTGCTAGTATAAATGTGCAGGCTACATGCAATGTGAAAGAACAGTTCACTAGTGTTGAGGCTAGCTGGCCCGGGTCAGTACATGACAATCGAATATGGAGAAATTCAAGAGTCTGGAAAGTGCTGAGTGAATGTAAGAACACTGTTCTTTTGGGTGATGAAGGGTATGGCCTAGAGACCTGGCTGATAACCCCCTTTCGTAATCCAACTGAGGACAGTCACAAGTTATTCAATAACCTTTAAAAAAAAAAAAAAAGGAAGAGTTGCGATAGAGCGTTGCTTAGGTCAGCTGAAGAGGCGGTTTCCCGTTTTGCAGTATATGTGTAGAGTTGCCTTACCAAATGTTCCAACAATAATAGCTTGCTGCTTTATACTGCGTAATGTTGCGAAACATCTACTGTACAAGATGTAGATTTTGAAGACACGGCACAGGATTTACATGACGATGGTGATAATGGCCTTTAACTTAGGCGGATATTGTTCAGAGAGGACGTCAAAGAAGACAAGAAATTGTAGCTCTAATACAAAATGCAGGATTTTGAATTTTTTATTTATGAAAATATACAACACTACTGATCGTCTACGACAAAAGGAATAACACAGTCTACAGAACGGTATATGCATTAAAACTATTTTCATTTTCCTCCTGTTGCAAATTGTTTACATTATTCATCTTTATATTACGAAAGTTCATTAACGTAGCTTCTTTTTCCATTTGCAGTCGAGTGAGCTTCAGTTGCTCCAGCAGCACCACCAGCCTATGTAATTCTGTGGTACTGACCATCTTCGTCTCGTCTGTTTCTGACAATGCTCCTTTCTTCAAGGGTGGTGGCCTGGCATATGGACTTGCTCTACACGAAGAGGATAGTGGGCCAGCACGAGCTGTAACATCTGTTCCTAGAAAACGTATGTATGCCAGAGATGTATACAACGGTAGAACCTAACGCGTGTTTGCATTTTTTTGAAGATTTACTTTACAAAGATAACAGCGGAAACTTTCCTTCGCAAAGGGTTACGAAATGTTGGCGGCCCAAGTTAACTCTAGCCATGGCACTTAATGAAACTGAATATCAAACATGGCTCTTACATATCGTATTACTGCTAGCACCACTAATAACAGTAACAGAAGTAGTAGTACTTACGATACAGTAATAAGAACATTTCGCTACTCTCGCGAAAAACAAATTTCCGCTAGTATCTTTATAAGTAGCAGTAATTAATTTTGTTTGACTAACAAAAACTAGAACTCAATCTTACCAGATGACTTCGAGTGCTCTACTGGCGATAGTGTAGATATGGACGGTGCAGTCCCTAGTGTCACTGCCAATGAAAGTTAACGATTTGAAAAAAAAAAAAAAACTCATTTTAACATTTACAGACTGTGTGTAATTTTTTTAACCGAATGAAAATAAACAAATATTAACATTACACGAGCTTATAATTTATCTTACCTGGTATCTGGTTCATTGTAGGATTCCCACCTCCTTGTAGCAAGCTGTAAAACATTTTCTCCCAAACATTTAAAACAATCCTGTTATTTCCCGTTCTGTACATATCCGTTTTCCTTTTTAGTCTCGTTTTTATGTTACTAACTTTCTTTAGAAATTGTTTCCCGTCAGTTTTAATGCCGATATTAGTTTCCAATGAATGTATAACATTTAAGATTGCTTCATCTTTCTTTCTTTTTGCTTCTGGAAGTTGTGACTTCTCTAATAACTCAGGATGATTTTCTAAAGCCGTAACTATAAAGAACATCGTACTTTCTGCACATACCGAGCTTTCATCTGAATCGGACGAGGCCGTCTTCAGTCGATAAGTGACAGTACTCACTGAAAAATAAATAAAGCGAAACGCAGTCGCATGGCAAAGGAAACAGTGATGAAGCCTGCTCTTGCTCAACAATGGTTCGCTGACAATGCGTACCAAGCAGGCAGCTGGAAGCTTGTGCTACTGTGTTAGAAGTAAAAGGTAGAGAGGAAAAGCAAAAGGTTATTCTTACAATCAGAAGCTAATGCTTCTGCTTTTACCTTCTGCTTCCAAGTGAATGCTCTTATTTCTACCTTTTGCTCCAAGCTTGTGCTTCAGTTTCATTCATATGACCCAATATCTACTTATTATGTGTATTATTCTTTGTTCTATGTTAAAAATGTTAATGGGTATGAAATAGTCGATTGATTTTATGTAATAAACTGCTCGGGTCTTGATCTTGGAAGAGGACAGACATGAGAGCCATTATAAGTGTACCTACGTTGCATTTTGGTTAAATATATGCGTTTATAAGCTCTTAAAACCTTTGTTTATGTATCTTTAGCAACCCTACGGGTTAGGAAACTAATGACTTATTTTTCAGAATATCAGAAAACGTAATACAACGCGAGCCTATGAATAATTCGAATACTGCCAATGTTAAACGGCACAGAGCCGAGGCAATAACTTACAAAGTTTGCATTTTAATGATATTGTTTAAGTTTAGTGGCATTTTAATTTATTACGAAAGATTAATACTAGTTTTCATTACACTATCGTGGTTGATTTTACATCCTTTATCTCAGCTACGTAAATTCACAGTAATTAACTTACTCCGAAATGATCAGTGATAAATATGACATACAATAATGTTCCTCTACGCCAACCCGTGACATCAAAGCAGTATTAGTTTCATTGAAACTGTAATGCAAAAAGAACCTGAAATATTTTGTTAACATACGAGTTAGTACGGTGCTTCACATTGGTCTTTAAGTTTTTCCCATAGCGGGCTTTAATACTTCGAATAATATTTCGGTAAAAACAGGGACTGTGTAATTCCCCCCCCCCCCCCAATGAACCATGGACCTTGCCGTTGGTGGGGAGGCTTGCGTGCCTCAGCGATACAGACAGCCGTACCGTAGGTGCAACCACAACGGAGGGGTATCTGTTAAGAGACCAGACAAACGTATGGTTCCTGAAGAGGGGCAGCACCCTTTTCAGTAGTTGCAGGGGCAACAGTCTGGATGATTGACTGATCTGTCCTTGTAACACTAACCAAAACAGCTTTGCTGTGCTGGTACTGCGAACGGTTGAAAGCAAGGGGAAACTACAGCCGTAATTTTTCCCGAAGGCATGCTGCTTTACTGTATGGTTAAATGATGATGGCGTCCTCTTGGGTAAAATATTCCCGAGGTAAAATAGTCCCCCATTCGGATCTCCGAGCGGATACTACTCAAGAGGACGTCGTTATCAGGCGTTCTACGAATCGGAGCTTGGAATGTCAGATCCCTTAATCGGGCAGATAGGTTAGAAAATTTAAAAAGGGAAATGGATAGGTTAAAGTTAGATATAGTGGGAATTAGTGAAGTTCGGTGGCAGGAGGAACAAGACTTTTGGTCAAGCGGATACAGGGTTATAAATACGAAGTCAAATAGGGGTAATGCAGGCGTAGGTTTCATAATGAATAAAAAAATAGGAATGCGGGTAAGCTACTACAAACAGCATAGTGAACGCATTATTGTGGCCAAGATAGACACGAAGCCTACTACAGTAGTGCAAGTTTATATGCCAACTAGCTCTGCAGATGATGAAGAAATTGAAGAAATGTATGACGAAATAAAAGAAATTATTCAGATAGTGAAGGGAGACGAAAATTTAATAGTCATGGGTTACTGGAATTCGGTAGTAGGAAAAGGGAGAGAAGGAAACGTAGTAGGTGAATATGGATTGGGGGTAAGAAATGAAAGAGGAAGCCACCTGGTAGAATTTTGCATAGAGCACAACTTATTCATAGCTAACACGTGGTTCAAGAATCATAAAAGAAAGTTGTATACATGGAAGAAGCCTGGAGATACTGACAGATTTCAGATAGATTATATAATGGTAAGACAGAGATTTAGGAACCAGGTTTTAAATTGTAAGACATTTCCAGGGGCAGATGTGGACTCTGACCACAATCTATTGGTTATGAACTGTAGATTAAAACTGAAGAAACTGCAAAAAGGTGGGAATTGGGATCTGGATAAACTGACTAAACCGGAGGTTGTACAGAGTTTCAGGGAGAGCGTGAGAGAACAAATGGCAGGAATGGGGGAAAGAAATACAGTAAAAGAAGAATGGGTAGCTTTGAGGGATGAAGTAGTGAAGGTAGCAGAGGATCAAGTAGGTAAAAAGACGAGAGCTAGTAGAAATCCTTGGGTAACAGAAGAAATATTGAATTTAATGGATGAAAGGAGAAAATATAAAAATGCAGTAAATGAAGCAGGCAAAAAGGAATACAAACGTCTCAAAAATGAGGTCGACACGAAGTGCAAAATGGCTAAGCAGGGATGGCTAGAGGACAAATGTAAGGATGTAGAGGCTTATCTCACTAGGGGTAAGATAGATACTGCCTACAGGAAAATTAAAGAGACCTTTGGAGAAAAGAGAACCACTTGCATGAATATCAAGAGCTTTGATGGAAACCCAGTTCTAAGTAAAGAAGGAAGAGGAGGAAAGTGGAAGGAGTATATAGAGGGTCTATACAAGGGCGATGTACTTGAGGACAATATTATGGAAATGGAAGAGGATGTAGATGAAGATGAATTGGGAGATATGATACTGCGTGAAGGGTTTGACAGAGCACTGAAGGACCTGAGTCGAAACAATGCCCCCAGAGTAGACAACATTCGATTAGCACTACTGACGGCCTTGGGAGAGCCAGTCCTGACAAAACTCCACCATCTGGTGAGCAAGATGTATGAGACAGGCGAAATACCCTCAGACTTCAATAAGAATATAATAATTCCAATCCCAAAGAAAGCAGGTGTTGACAGATGTGAAAATTATCGAACTATCAGTTTAATAAGTCACAGCAGCAAAATACTAACGCGAGTTCTTTATAGACGAATGGAAAAACTAGTCGACGCCTACCTAGGGCAAGATCAGTTTGGATTCCGTAGAAATATTCGAACACGTGAGGTAATACTGACCCTACGACTTATCTTAGAAGCTAGATTAAGGAAAGGCAAGCCTACGTTTCTAGCATTTGTAGACTTAGAGAAAGCTTTTGACAATGTTGACTGGAATACTCTCTTTCAAATTCTGAAAGTGGCAGGGGTAAAATATAGGGAGCGAAAGGCTATTTACAATTTGTATAGAAACCAAATGGCAGTTATAAGAGTTGAGGGGCATGAAAGGGAAGCAGTGGTTGGGAAGGGAGTGAGACAGGGTTGTAGCATCTCCCCGATGTCATTCAATCTGTATGTTGAGCAAGCAATGAAGGAAACAAAAGAGAAATTCGGAGTAGGTATTACAATCCATGGAGAAGAAATAAAAACTTTGAGGTTCGCCGATGACATTGTAATTCTGTCAGATACAGCAAATGACCTGGAAGAGCAGCCGAATGGGATGGTCAGTGTCTTGAAAGGAGGATATAAGAAAAACATCAACAAAAGCAAAACGAGAATAGTGGAATGTAGTGGAATTAAATAGGGTGATGCTGAGAGAATTAGATTAGGATATGAGACGCTGACAGTAGTAAATGTGTTTTGCTATTTGGGGAGCAAAATAACTGATGATGGTCGAATAAGAGAGGATATAAAATGTAGACTGGCAATGGCAAGGAAAGCGTTTCTGAGGAAGAGAAATTTGTTAACATCGAGCATAGATCTGTCAGGAAGTCGTTTCTGAAAGTATGTGTATGGTGTGTAGCCATGTATGGAAGTGAAACATGGACGATAAAACGTTTAGACAAGAAGATAATAGAAGCTTTCGAAATGTGGTGCTACGGAAGAATGCTGGGAGATTAGATGGATAGATCACATAACTAACGAGGAGGTATTGAATAGAATTGGGGAGAAGAGGAGTTTGGCACAACTTGACTAGAAGAAGGGATCGGTTGGTAGGACATGTTCTGAGGCATCAAGGGATCACTAATTTAGTACTGGAGGGCAGCGTGGAGGGTAAAAATCGTAGAGGGAGACCAAGAGATGAATACACTAAGCAGATTCAGAAGGATGTAGGCTGCAGTAGGCAGTGGGAGATGAAGAAGCTTGCGCAGGATAGAGTAGCATGGAGAGCTGCATCAAACCAGTCTCAGGACTGAAGACCACAACAACGACAAATTGTGTTGTCACTTTAGTGCCTGTGGCGTCATTTGATGCATAACTATCTGTATATGTGCCGACAAATCATATAGTTTAATGAACTGCACATGAATACACAATTAAAGCACATCACTTGACGTACGGAACAGCACACAACAACATACATACTAAAAACAACACAAAGTTCACTCACCAAACTTTAGAAGCATGAAATAACGAAATAGCGCCGATGGGAATTTTGTGCGGCCTATTTATGGCATTTGACAGGGTGAACCACAATAATTTTCTAGACAATTTGAGGTTCTACGGAGTTTGTGTTATAGCCAACCAATGGATGTCATATCTAAGCAAAAGAATGAAGAAAGTTGTACTTAATAATTCAACCGATATAGTCAGGGGAGATTCAGCACAATGGGGAGAAATCACATATGAGGTCCCCCAAGGCTCAATTTACACCAGTTTTTCAGCGACAAACTAAAAATTTCATTTTTCGGTTTGTATAACTTTTCTTGCCGGGGTGCGATTATGTAAACTAGCAGTCGTCAAACGGTTTTGCTCAGGATCCAGTACTGACATTAAGGGACATCGCAGCGGGCCGCATGTTTACTGACCTTATTATTAATTGTAAACCTACATAAGTTGGTATGTTATGAGCCCCCAGTGTACTTAAGGGCAGGGTAATTTGGCCGTTGGCCCCGAGGTCCCGATCGTTAAAAGTCAGCAATATTTGGAACACTTCGCATCGACTGTTCTCTGTTTCGTACTGCTGCCAACACCAGTGACACTGTGGATGCCTGACGAATAGTAGTTGTGTTGTCTGTGTGAACAAATGACTGATTAATAACAGTAATTCTATTTATATTTAAATGATTACGCTGAGACACGATCACAAATCTTTCGAATACAATTTTTCTTCTACTCACTGTATTGTATTACAACAGGTTACTGAATTTCACATGCCTTGCTACAAGGATGTACCGACTTGAAGTGACAGACCCTAATACGCGCATTCATGAACACGTGTTACTTCCGCTTTAAATTTATACCACATTAGTTGATCAGTGCTATGCACGCAAGCCCGCGAGTTGTCAACACTGGAAAACAAACAAGAAAGCATCCCCCACCCTGCAACGACGAACCTCTCCACCCCTGCACCCAGCTTGGCATCGGAGGTGACAGCCCAATTTTATTCGCACCCTATCACACATATAATTCCTCCAGTATATTTGATTCGACGAAAGAGCCAGGTACAGCCAACAGTTGCTAATGCTAAGCATTTATTCTTCATCGGTTATCGGACATCCATACGCTGCTACTAAACATTAACACCTGTTTCAAATGGAAATGTATATTCGAAACTGTAAAACAATAAATACTTACCATTCGAAACTGTTAGCGGTACCTAAATACTTCCTCGCATAAAATTACTGTGTAGTTTCTAAAAAGCATCAGCCATGTTTATGATATTAAAATCCTCCAGTATAGGGGATAGAACTTTCAAATTGCCATGCGCCATTTTGACTACAATTAGATTTCGAGGGACGTACTCACAGGATCCTAGTGTCGACGTGCACTGATTTGACAACATTTAGATTTTTAGTGATGTGTAGATTCCAAAATCTTCTTCAGAAGTTAATGTGAAAATAATATTAGTACGTCTGTATTCTTTTATACCTGAGAAGGTTGTTGTCAAAAGTAGGATCAAGTTAAATTTGGGACTGGATTAAGAACTTTCCGGTGGAAAGGAGCAGCATGTTATCTTGGATAGTGTGTCATCATTAGATGTAGGAGAAGCTTCAGGAGTGCCCCAGGGACGTTTCTGTTCATGTTGTATATTAATGACCTCGCAGAAAATATTAATAGTAACATAAAGGCTTTTTGCAGATGAAGCAGTTATCTATAATGAAATACTATCTGAAAGAGGCTTCATAAATATTCAGTCAAATCTTGAGAAAATTCAACGTGCTGCAAAGATCGGCAACTTGCTCTCAGTATTCAGAAATGTAAAATTGTGAACGTCACAAAACGAAAAAAAAAACATAGTACCCTAAGGCTATAATATCAGCGAGTCACTGTTGGAATCAGCCAACTCATACAAATAGCAGATGAAATGTCAATGGACGCCTCAGTAAAGGAGCGACTAAACCGGCATGGGAAGGTGGAGGCCAATTATCACAAGTCATTTGTTACTTCACAGAAGTTCAACAATGTTTTATTGCACAGACATATCTTATAATTCAACTGGCTGACAAAACACATTACCACTGAATCTTACCACCATAAATATAGAGCATTGTTCAAACATACATTAAAAAGGGAACTCTTCAGTTCAGATTTACAGATAAACAGTAGACTAAATCCAATATAAACAAATAAAAAAAATATTTGTAACATAGGCCAAAGCTAACTCACAATTCTGAAAACATTTGAGCAATCAGAGAAGACTGCCTGGCAAAACACGTTCCTTCTGAATTTTTTTACTCGATCTTACCACCATAAATATAGAGCATTTCTGAAACATACATTAAAAATGGAAACTGCTCAATTCAGATTTACAGATAAACACACAATGTATTCAACATAAATAAATAAAAAACATAAATTTCTTACAACCCTGGCCAAAATGACTCACTTAATTTGAAAACATTCAGTGAATCAGGGAAGGCTCCTTGGCATATTCAAGGTACTGGCGTGGAATAATAATAAAATAACATTTATCAACTGAGCATAACATCAACATTAAAACTGTTACGTTAAAAGAACAAACTTAAGACAGAGTGAAAATCTCATTCTGGAAACATCCCCCAGGCTGTGGCTAAGCCATGTCTCCGCAATATCCTTTCTTTCAGGAGTGCTAGTTCTGCAAGGTTCGCAGGAGAGCTTCTGTAAAGTTTGGAAGGTAGGAGACGAGGTACTGGCAGAACTAAAGCTGTGAGTACCGGGCGTGAGTCGTGCTTCGGTAGCTCAGTTGGTAGAGCACTTGCCCGCGAAAGGCAAAGGTCCCGAGTTCGAGTCTCGGTCGGGCACACAGTTTTAATCTTTAAGACAGGGAAACCAAGGAAGGGACAGGTGCGGTAGGCCAGGTCTGAATAAGATAAAAAAGTAACGGGCACAACTGGGCAAATTAACGCCCATTGTTACAATACAGAAGCTCAACTTATGAAGGATGCCGTAGCAAAATCAGGAGGCCGCAACGTCTCAGAGGCCACGGTGAGACGTGATCGGCGCGTCCCCCGCGCCCACGTACTCAGCCGACGCGGACAGGCTACGCCCGGTGGACCGGCGGGTAACAAACACCCCGGAGCAACGAGGAACGCCTCCAAACGCTACGAACAGCTCAGAAGGCTGAAAAAAAAAAAAACAAGCAGACATGTAAATCATACATAATAATCGAGGAACATATGAAAATGCTCAGATCAAGACCAAAGCTCAACGCCGGGCGGGATTGGCCGAGCGGTCTCAAGCGCTGCAGTCATTGTGCGGCTGGTCCCGGGGGAGGTTCGAGTCCTTCCCCGGACATGGGTGTGTGTCTAGGTTAAGTATTGTGTAAGCTTAGGGACTGGTGACCTTACCAGTTAAGTCCCATAAGATTTCACACACGAGACCAAAGCTCAACGAGAGCGTGGCTCCAAGCCCCGACCAAACCTTAGGCTAGGCGGAAATTGAGACGCGTATAGCACGTGTGACGTGACACGACACTACAGCGCGACACGCTAACATGTTGCATTTTTGTTTAGACTTGGGAGGAGGTGTCTATCTGCCTCCGATCTCGAGAAAATGGATCCTACGTAGGGCGCTCACTTCCGAACTTATACCCGCGAGAATGAAATACTCTCAACATCTCTCATATCTCCCAAACCGCTCGAGACATCGAAACGAAAGTTTGGCGAATGATAGCACACAAGGAGGAGAGTGTTTTGCCAATTCTTAAACACACGGAACTTTCTTATCTATGGCGACATATCAGTACTTATACTTCCCTTTTTATTTATTTCACTCCAGTGACTGTAATTTTTTAAGAGTTATCGACAGCTAGCGAAACAAGAGCTTCCTAGTATGAAAATAAACATGAAATTTCTTCTTTTATTTACTGCAAGCCGACACTATGAGGTTTTTCGTAAGCTATTGAGCTCTGTGATTGCCAGTTACTTGTTTAATGAGGCACTCCGTTTCGGAATTCTGTCTCAATAGCTGCTGTGAGATGAGTTTGGCATATTACACTGTGACAAAGGAAGTACAATTAAACCAGTTACCAAGAGAAATGTGGCCGTTGCTCACAAACGGTGATGCTTCTTCGAATGAGAAAAGGTTAACAACTCACACAAAAATAGATTACCAATTCTGTTGGAATTTTGGTGGAATCCCCGTAACCCATCGTATTTTTAACACTGAACGACTGGAATGGAAACTTACCAAAGGATTTTATTCCTTCTCTTGATCAGAGCAGTATTAAAATAATGACGAGCGTTCCTCCAGGCGGAATGATAGGCATATGCCAGATACTGGTTACTCACCTACTGCTTGCCAAACTGACATTGTGTGATCGCGAATAAAGTAGTTGTTATTGAGAAAAATAAACAATTCATCTGTCGCACAACTCAATGGTCAGTGTATTATCAGCAGCGGAGGATAATGCGCGCGACAGGAATGCACAAGCTAGCCATGTGTGCCTTGTGAGTTGGAGTTCGAAAAACATTGTCATGAAAATAGATCTGCCCTTCTCAGGAGTACATTTCAACAAATTAAATATATCTAATCATGACACTCTTTTAGGATATTCCTACTTTCGTTATAATACCAATCATTTTCTTCATTTGTGTAGCCTGTTGTATAATTAGTTTATTAATGCTGATAATGTGCATGGAACAATTGAAATGCCTTTTCTCATCACGGCGAACCAATTAAAACATTGTTATTTATGACTGCTTTTCGACTGTTTCTAGCTTGCAGTGGAAATGTGATGTTCACATGCATGTGGTACAGTGTGTTGTATTACATCCATATCCAAGTAATCGCATTGAGACTTCTATACTTCACATCTTGGACACTTTTTACCAGGAGCACAAAGAGATCACACCTGTGGAGATTATCCCTTTCTAAATTTTTGTAACCGATAGTACAGATACGCCAACGTACTAGGCAGCGAGAATATAACCTTGTTTTACTTTCCTGCCTTGCTTCTTAATCACATGATTTTATAATATTCTTACTTCATTATTCAATATCCTCTGTCCCTTCTTGCAATCTGAAAACATCACGGAGGCATATGATACAAGTCCAGCGGCCAATGGTTCACCAGTTACGGAAGTATGCATTTTTCTTAACAGAAGAAAAACAAAACAAAACTATACAGATATGTTGTTGCTATTGTGGTCTTCAGTCCTGAGACTGGTTTGATGCAGCTCTCCATGGTACTCTATCCTGTGCAAGCTTCTTCATCTCCCAGTATGCACTGCAGCCTACATCCTTCTGAATCTGCTTAGTGTATTCATCTCTTGGTCACCCTCTACGATTTTTACCCTCCACTCTGCCCTCAAATACTAAATTGGTGATCCCTTGATGCCTCAGAACGTGCCCTACCAACCGATCCCTTCTTCTGGTCAAGTTGTGCCACAAACTCCTCTTCTCCCCAATCCTATTCAATACCTCCTCGTTAGTTATGTGATCTACCCATCTAATCTTCAGCATTCTTCTGTAGCACCACATTTCGAAAGTTTCTATTCTCTTCTTGTCTAAACTATTTATCGTCCATGTTTCACTTCCATACATGGTTACACTCCATACAAATACTTTCAGAAATGACTTCTTGAGACTTAAATCTATACTCGATGTTAACAAATTTTTCTTCTTCTTCAGAAACGCTTTCCTTGCCATTGCCAATCTACATTTTATATCCTCTCTACTTCGACCATCATCAGTTATTTTGCTCCCCAAATAGCAAAACTCCTTTACTACTATAAGTGTCTCATTTCCTAATCTAATTCCCTCAGCATCACCCGACTTCATTAGACTACATTCCATTATCCTCGTTTTGCTTTTGTTGATGCTCATCTTATACCCTCCTTTCAAGACACTGTCCATTCCGTTCAACTGCTCTTCCAAGACATTTGCTGTCTCTGACAGAATTACAATGTCATCGGCGAACCTCAAAGTTTTTATTTCTTCTCCATGGATTTTAATACCAAATCCGAATTTTTCTTTTCTTTCCCTCACTGCTTGCTCAATATACAGATTGAATAACATCGGGGAGAGGCTACAAACCTGTCTCACTCCCTGCCCAACCACTGCTTCCCTTTCATGTCCCTCGACTGTTGTAACTGCCATCTGCTTTCTGTACATATTGTAAATAGCCTTTCGCTCCCTGTATTTTACCCCTGCCACCTTCAGAATTTGGATGAGAGTATTCCAGTCAACACTGACAAAAGCTTTTTCTAAGTCTACAAATGCTAGATATAAATAACAGAAAAGTATAAATTACTAACGAAGAAAGCTGGAGCATTTAAATGGCGAAAAACGAAACACTACCCAAAGGCAATAAAATTTAGTACACAGAAGGCAAATTTATCGTATGGGCAATACTGCCACTGCCCATATGCACCGTTCCGATGTGACCATATGGCCGGGCTACTTCACCGCTCCCCGCCTCAAATTTCCCATGGTGCTAGCGAGGCACGCGCGACGCGAGAAACTGCGCCACAACCACAAAACGCCGCGCGACCTGGCGCAGGCGCGTGTCACGTGCCAATTTTCGCGGTCCTATTTGAACCTGTGAAGTTACAAAAATGTGCGCTGCGCTGCGTCGCGCCACACGCGCTATACGCGTCTCAATTTGTGCCTAGGCCTACGTGTCACAACCAGAATTTAACAAATGAGTTATTAATGACTTACCCTTTTATCTCGCAATAAAATATAACATCTTAATGTAATAATCACACATAAACCTCAGTCAAATTAACTGAACTGGTTTAGAAGGCAACAGGCAAATTGTGAGGGCTAACACTCAAACAACTACAATCATAATCATATTTGAAACAAATGTTAATTTTCCTGAAAGGTTAAATGTCACCAGAGTAAAGGAAACGAATTACGTAAAGAGACTAGATTCACTGGCCGCTAGCGTTTGCTTACCACAGCTGTAGGAAATTTTGTAGTCGCTACATCAGTCAGGGAAGCAATAATTTCCATTAAAAAAATCAGACTCAATTTCGACCTCAGTGGTCGCAAACACACGTGGCGGCCTAAAAATAAAACTTTCAGACACAAATGACCAATAAGCAGACATTGAACAAATTGTATTAAAGGAAATGTTAAAACATGCATATGTGGCACTCAAATAATGTCAGACAGGGGCATGAAAAGGTAAATTCAGTCGTTGAAACAGGGCGATGGAGAAACACCGGCAATGCAGCGTAGCGGGAGCAACTTCAACAAGGGAGCTCAAGTGGAAATCAGGTGATGAGTACCTTACTGCAAGGGCAGACCACACGGCATTAGAAAATGAACAGAACTCCAACGCCTTTATCAGCAACTACGCCTGCTTAATGAAGGGTAGATCGACTGCGTCGACATTAGGCCCAAGTATTACTGACCAGCAGACTTCGGTGAAGACCGGCCGCTTAGACAATCTTGGTCGACTGACCGCCCAGGTGATCAACAAGCTGCCCAAGACGCTACGAAGGGGCCAGCAGACACAGGCGGACCGCGCCAGTAGGTAAGGATGTAAAACAAAGAACGAGCCAACACGGCTCAGCTGAGTGTAACACTTTGTACGGATATGAATTGGAATGATCGAATGATCACATGGGCAAAGCAGGTGGTAGACTTCGCTTTATTGGTAGAATACCGAAAAGTAGAATCAGTCTACAAAAGAGATTGCTTACAAATCACTGGTGCGACCCATCCTACAATATCGCTCAAGTGTGTGGAACCCGTACCAAATTGGACTAACAGAGAGTATTGAAAGTCTACAGAGTAGAGCACCACGAATGGTCACAGGTTTGTTTAATCCATGGGAGAGTGTCAAAGAGGTACTGAAGGAACTGAACTGGCAGACTCTTGAAGACAGACTTAAACTATCCCGAGAAAGTCTATTAACAAAGTTTCAAAAACCGGCTTTAAATGTAGACTCTAGAAATATACATACGTCAAAAAATGTTTTGCATCACGTAGTCTCCGAGAGTTCCGGAAACGGTACAGTAAATTGGAATAGTGATCAACAAAAAAATGGCTCTGAGCACTGTGGGACTGAACTTCTGAGATCATCAGTCCCCTAGAACTTAGAACTACTTAAACCTAACTATCCTAAGGACATCACACACATCCATGCCCGAAGCAGGATTCGAACCTGCGACCGTAGCGGTCACGCGGTTCCAGACTGAAGCGCCTAGAACCGCTCGGCCACTTCGGCCGGCAGTGACCAACATAAACATTATTATTACTCATTATTATTACTCATGAAAACCACACACTGCACGTTGTACCACCGTACAGCGAGACCTTCAGAGGTGGTGGCCTAGAATGCTGTACACACCGGTACCTCTAACACACAGTAGCACGTCCTCTTGCATTGATGAATGCCTGTATTCGTCGTGGCATACTATCCACAAGTTTATAAAGTCACTGTTGTTCCAGATTGTCCCACTCCACAATGGCGATTATGCTTAGATCCCTCAGAGTGGTTGGTTGGTCACATCGTTAATAAACAGACCTTTTCCTTTTCAATCAATGGTCCAAATGGCTCTAAGCACTATGGGACTTAACATCTGAGGTCATCAGTCCCTTAGTAGCGTTCTCGCTTCCCGCGCCCGGGTTCGATTCCCGGCGGGGTCAGGGATTTTCTCTGCCTCGTGATGACTGGGTGCTGTGTGATGTCCTTAGGTTACTTAGGTTTAAGTAGTTCTAAGTTCTAGGGGACTGATGATCATAGATGTTAAGTCCCATAGTACTCAGAGCCATCTGAACCATTTTTTTTTTCATCAGTCCCTTAGACTTAGAACTACTTAAACCTAACTAACCTAAGGGCATCACATACATCCATGCCCGAGGCAGGATTCGAAGCTGCGACCGTAGCAGCAGCGCGGTTCCGCACTGAAACGCATAGAACCACTCGGTCACAACGGCCGGCTGCCCTTTTCAAACAATCCCAGGCGTGTTTGATAGGGTTCATGTTTAGAGAACATGATGGCCAGTCTAGTCCAGCGAAGGAAGGACGTCATTCACAAGATGTGCACGACGGAGGTGCGAATTGTCGTCCATGAAGACGAATACCTCGCCAATATGCTGCCGATATGGTTGCACTATCGGTCGGAGGACGGCATTCACGTATCGTACAGCCATTACGGCGCCTTCCATGACCACCAGCGGCGTACGTCGCCTCACACACATAATGCCAACCCAAAACAGCAAGGAACCTCCACCTGGCTGCACTCGCTGAACAGTGTGTCTAAGGCGTTCAGCCTGACCGGGTTGCCTCCAAAAACGGTTCCGACGATTGTCTGGTTGAAGGCATATGCGACACTCATCGGTGAAGAGAACGTGATACCAATCCTGAGCGGCCCATTCGGCATGTTGTTGGGCCCATCTATACCACACTGCGTGGCGTCGTGGTCGCAAAAGATGGAACTCGCCATGAACGTCAGGAGTGAAGTTGAGCGTCATGCAGCCTATTGCGCACAGTTGGAGTCGTAACACGACGTCCTGTGGCTGCACAAAAAGAATTGTTCAACATGGTGGCGTTGCTGTCAGAGTTCCTCCGAGACATAATCCGCAGATACCGGTCATCCACTGCAGTAGTAGTCCTTGGGTGGCCTGAGCGAGGCATGTCATCGACAGTTCCTGTCTCTCTGTATTTCCTCCATGTCCGAACAACATCGCTTTGGTTCACTCTGAGACGCCTGGACACTTCCCTTGTTGAGAGCACTTCCTGGCACAAAGTAACAATTCAGACGCGATCGAACCGCGGTACTGACCGTCTTGAACTGCGGACAACACGAGCAGTGTACCTACTTCCCAGTGGAATGACCGGAACTGATCGGCTGTTGGACCCTTCCGTCTAATAGGCGCTGCTCATGCATGGTTGTTTACATCTTTGGGCGGGTTTAGTGACATCTCTGAAGGGTCAAAGGGACTGTGTCTGTGATAGAACATCCACAGTCAACGTCTATCTTCAGGAGTTCTGGGAACTGGGGTGATTCAAATCTTTTTTCGATGTGTGTACTATAATCCCCCTACGTATTACTCACATAAGGTTCGTGAGAATGAGATTAGAATAATTATTGCACGCACAGAGGCATTCAAACAATCATTCTTCCCGCGCTCCATGCGTGAATGGAACAGGAAGAAACCCTAACGAGTGGTACAATGGGACGTACCCTCTGCCATGCACCTCACAGTAGTTTGCAAATGGTTCAAATGGCTCTGAGCACTATGGGACTTAACTGCTGTGGTCATCAGTCCCCTAGAACTTAGAACTACTTAAACCTAACTAACCTAAGGGCATCACACACACATCCATGCCCGAGGGAGGATTCTAACCTGCGACCGTAGCGGTCGCGCGGTTCCAGACTGTAGCGCCTAGAACCGCTCGGCCACTCCGGCCGGCAGTAGTTTGCTATAGACTTAAGAATATAGTCTTAAGAAGCTTTTAAAGTTAGTTGACGTTTTTCGATACGGTTGTTAATCGGTGGATGCATATTACTATAAAACACGGCAGAGAACTGTGGGTCGCACTAATAGTTACTTCGTTTTACAATTTGACGACCACTGGATTGTACACGATCTTCCGTTTAACAAGCAGCGTCAACTCCTTTTGCAGATGACACTCGCAGTGTAATCATTCCAAGCATACATACAGAAGCAGCAGAAATGGTAAACAATGTCCATAAAAGTCTCACTGACCAGTTTCCAGCGAATGGTCACACTCTCAAGGTATAACATATTTACCTCTGTACAGCCAGAGGTACTACACCAAAGATAGGTGTAACACATGGCGACGAAATAAAAGATAGTGTGCATACTTCAAAATTCTTAGCTATCTATATTGATGAGAATGTAAACTGCAAAGGCACATTTTAGATCTCCGAAAACAACTTAGTTCAGCCACATTTGCACTTAACAATCATTGCAAATCTAGGGCAGATATAAATCAGTAAGTTTACATAGTTGGCATATTTTCATTCAATAATGTCTAATGAAATAATGTTCTGAGGTAACTTACCTTTGAGAAAGTAAGTCTTTATCGCTCAAAAACGTGCTGTAAGAATAATATAATACGTGGTGCTCACCCACGATCATGTTTTAGAAATTTTTATTAAAGAGTTGGGCATTCTGACTACTATTTCAGAGTATATCCATCCCCCCATGAAGCTTGTTGTAAATAATCCACTGCAGCTCAAAAGGAATAATGATGTAAATAATTACAATACAGAAATAAAAATGACATTAATTAAGCCACATTAAGGTTGTGTTTAGCACGAAAAGACAGTGCACAACGCTGTAACCTAAAACTTTGAACACTTATTAAGTGATATAAAATGTCTGACACACAGACAGCAAGTAAAAACTGAAAACGTTTCTCCTCAACAACTCCTCCTATTCCATAGAAAAATTTCTGCTTTTGCAATGCGTAAAAGGTGGTGGGTAGGTATTACTAAATACAGGAGCAACACGTAGCCATAGGGACAAAATAATTTGTCATGTGAATATAAAATCACTCGTTCCACGTAACTATCAAGCCAATGATAAAATTAAATAATTAACCAACTAACTAGCAGCTTATTAAGATACTGGATGTTGTTTTTCAATGAAAATATACAATGTTTTCCATTGTTTCGACTACTCCAAATAAATTTCTGTCCAGAGGCAAAGTAAGATATATTCAAGCAAAGTTGCATAGCGAACAGGGAAAATAAACCAGCATGACTGCCTTCCTTGTAACTTCGTTCGTTGTGATGACAAGAAGAACAGTGCTTCTTATAAACTGAATCTTACGATGTTTCATCGGATGGTTCGCACGCTGACACTTGTTGGTTGCCCAGCATTGATATCTGCAGCAATTTGCGGAAGGGCTGCACTTCTGTCACGTTGAACGATTCTCTTCAGTCGTCGTTGGTCTCGTTCGTGCAGGATCTTTTTCCGGCTGTAGCGATGTCGGAGACTCGATGTTTTACAGGATTCCTGATATTCAGGGTGCACTCGTGAAATGGTCGTACGGGAAAATCCCCACTCTATCGCTACCTCGGAGATGCTGTGTCCCACGCTCGTGTGCCGACTGTAACACCACGGTCGAACATTCACATCTTGATAACCTGTAGTAACCGATCTAACAACCGCGCCAGACAATTATCTTATGTAGTGGTTGCCGACCACAGCGCCATATTCTGCCTGTTTACTTATCTCTGTATTTGAATACACATGCCTATACCAGTTTCTTTGGCTGTTTAGTGTAGTAGGTACGCATATAGCTTCAGCATCGTTTTTCAGGGAAACTAGGGTCCGTCGCGAGATACTCAGGACAGCTCCCACTACAATGTACCAAAAGATGCATCGAAATCCCTGATTAACAGGTTTGATGGTCGCTTCATAAATATTACTCTACAACTGTCAGTTGACGATGTTCGACCCCATTTCCCGTTTCGTGTTTGTGCCGGCAGTGTCCCTGTGTACGCTGGGCCTCTAGCCGGCGCCACATCGCTCTTCCTACCCGCCACGGCCGTGGTGACCACTCCTAGCAACTACTGCGCAGTTGTGAGAAGTTGCACCGCTGGAATTTGGTACTGGGAGAAGACCACAACATCAATTCATACAACCGTGTATAAGAAAGAGATGGAGTGTATGGTAATTCGTGACTGCCAGTCGCACAGCGCATTGTGGTAATTCAATGGTAGAAGTTGAAAATCTGTGCCGGAGTGGTACTGTAACCTGGATTTAGCACTCCTCATGAGCGACTGTCTTGACCGCTTCGGCCATCCGGACACGGTCCCCGACCGCCGACTCAAATTTCCAACGTATCGCACGCTGCAATGCAGCGCCCCTCGTCCACTAACCCCCTACTCGGAAATTAGATTCCCGCTGGAGTTCGGACGATGTTAGCGCGTTCGCACTTAAACAAACGGCAGAGACCCCTAGCACTCTTAACAGACATGTGTATATTTGAGTGGTGTCTGTTCTGTCGGACATTGCAGGGTGCAATAAGTTGGAAATTTGAGTCGATCAGGGACTGCGTTCGGATGGACGAAGCAGTTTAAGGCAAACACTCACGACAAGCGGTAAATCTGGGTTCCAGTTCCCGTTCTGGCACAAATTTTCCACTTTCGTCATTGCATTACCACAATTACTGGTGGGACTGAAGTCACGAATTCCCACCCATCCCTTTCTTTGCCTTTCTCTATATCCATACACCATTCACACACACACACACACACACACACACACAACCGTGTCATGCTGTGACTTACCCTATTCTGGCACTTAAAATTAATACAGGGCTAGTCACAAAGAAGGAACAGATTTCAAACATTCATTGCTTCCAAACTATAAAAGAGAGAAACAAAATTCCAACGTTCCTGGAAAGACAAAAGCTCAAATTTTTAGACAGTCAATGTGACCACCATGTGTTACACGACAAATATCAAAACGATGACCCATTTCTTGCCACACACGAAGCAGCTAGTCTTTCATTATCCAATGCACAGCTTCAACAATGCATAGTGGAGATAAAAATGTCAGATCTGGGCCGCTGGTTTGGAAAAGGAGAAGCAGAAAATTAACTTCGTCGCCGGTGGCCTCTCAGGTCTCCAGACCTCACACCTTACGACTTTCATCTGTGAGCTTACATAAAAGACCGCGTTTTATCCCCGCTATGCATTGTTGAAGCTGTGGATTCGACAACTAAAGACTAGTTGCTTCGTGTGTGGCAGGATTGTCGTGTAACACATGGTGCTCACATTGAATGAATAAAAATTTGAACTTTTTGCCTTTCTGGGAACGTTGGAATTGTGTTTATCTTCTGTATTTTGGAAGCAATGAGTGTTTGAAATCTGTTCGTTCTCTTTGAATAGCTCCGCGCTTGGGTTCTAACCCTGGTAACGCTTAACTTCTGTTAACTAATGACAGCAGTTTATGTCAATATACTGGGTGATCAAAAAGTCAGTATAAATTTGAAAACTTAATAAACCACGGAATAGTGTAGATAGAGAGGTAAAAATTGACACTCATGCTTGGAATGACATGGGGTTTTATTAGGGAAAAAAAAGTTCACAAAATGTCCGACAGATGGCGCTGGACAGCAAAACGTCAGTGACTGCGCATGACAGTCATGTATAAAAGGAGCTGTAATGAGAGAGAGAGAGAGAGAGAGAGAGAGAGAGAGAGAGAGAGAGAGAGAGAGAGAGAATCAGAAGAGCCAGCAGTCGCAGCATGTTGACACTACCTGAAAAGGCGCTTTTAGTGAAGCTGTATTATCAGAATGGGGAATGTGCTAGTTCAGCGTTACGATCCTATCGCCATAGGAAGGGGATTCGAACGGGGAAAGACCAGTTGACAAATGCAGCTGTGGCGAGAATGATTTCGAAGTTCGAAGGCACGAGTTGTTCAGACGGGTTGGCACTTAGGCGTATCCTCCAATGCAATCCGTACAAAATCCATCGGCATCATGAGCTGTTACCTGGCGATTTAGTGAAGCGGAGGGCATTTGCGGTGTAGGCATTTCAAAAGATGGCGGAAGATGACGATTGGTTGAGTAACGCGTTGTGAATCGACAAGGCTCATTTCACGCTCTGAGGGTCTGTCAATGCCCACAACTGCAGAATTTGGGCTACCAAAAATCCTAGAACTGTCGTGGAAACTACATTGCACGACGAGAAAGTCACGGTATGGGTTGGATTTACCACATTTACCGTTATTGGGCCTTTTTCTTCGAGGAAATGCGTGATTCCGGTTTTGTAACTGCTACCGTGACGGGTGAGAGGTACGCCGATATGTTACAGAATCGCATCATCCCCAACCTGGCTGATAAACGCCTGCTGGGACGTACGATGTTTATGCAGGATGGCGCTCCACGCCGTATTGCTAGACGCGTGAAAGATCTCTTGCGCGCCGTTTGGTGATGATCGTGCGCTCAGCCGCCACTTTCGTCATGCTTCGCCGCCCAGGTCCCCAACCTCAGTCCATGCGATTATTGGCTTTGGGGTTACCTGAAGTCGCAAGTGTATCGTGATCGACCGACATCTCTAGGGAGCTGAAAGACAACATCCGACGCCAATGCCTCACCATAACTCCAGACATGCTTTACAGTGCTGTTCACAACATCATTCATCGACTACAGCTACTGTTGAGGAATGATGGTGGACATATTGAGCATTTCCTGTAAAGATCATCATCTTTACTTTGTCTTACTTTGTTATGCTAATTATCGCTATACTGATCAGATTAAGCGCCATCTGTCGGACATTTTTTGAACTTTTGTATTTTTTGGGTCTAATAAAACCCCATTCCAAGCGTGTGTGTCAATTTTTACCTCTCTATCTACATTATTCTGTGATTTATTCAGTTTTCAAATTTATACTGACTTTTTGATCATCCGGTATATCTTGCACTTCTGCGATTTACGTCATTAAATCAACGGAATTTATATCAACTTCTTATGGCCCCTATCGTCTTAAAATCAATTTTACGTCAATCATTTAAAACATTCGATGCTATTTTTATTCTTTAGACATTTTTTATAGAGTGACTTTAAGAAGAAAAACAAAGAAACTGTGTACATAGTGGGCACTGAATCACTACTGGCCGCAATTTGTGTGTATTTTAAGTTTGTGCACCGATGTTTACTCTTCGTATCTTCTTGGGAAGCAACCGTGACTGGATGCGAGTGGTATATTTTAAGGTTGCACTCTGTACCATACGTTGGCTACTATAGATACGAAATATTTTGTTAATGTTTCTTAAATCGCTGTATTAACAGTGTACAGTGATATTTTTTCATATATATTTTTTCATAAGTACTATGTACAGAAATTGGCAGCCAATATGTAATAAAAAAAAGTTGCGACTATAGACTGAAAGAAATAGTTTTTTTCAAGCAATGAAGTTTTACTACTTTTGGTCTTCGAAATAAACGAAAAATCTCTTGACAAATATTTCCAGTCAATAATGTCTGACAATTTTCTAGGGTACATTACTTAGAAAGAAAGTACCGATTGCAAACAGGAGAGCAGTAAGAATAATATGTGGTGTTCGCCCACAGTCGTCCTCTTCAAGCATTATGCATTTTAACTGCCCCATCACAATACATATATTCACTAATGTAACTGGCCATAAATAATCCATCACAATTTGCCAAGAATAGTGATGTCCACAGCTACAACAGTAGAGGGAAAAATGACCATTATTATCTATTATTGAAGCTGTCGATGGCTCAGAAAGAAGCAACAAAATTTTTGGATAATTTGCCCAAAAGATGGCAAAGCAAGTTTTAAATCTAACCTAAAATGATTTCTTCTCGACAAATGTGTTTCCAAGGACTAATTTTTAGTTAAAAACTGGTAGCCGTTTTTAAAAGTGGTGGCGCGAGTACATGAGTAGAACTAAAGAGATGTGTGTTCATTAATGCTAACACAAATTACGTATATGCAAAGTTCGGCGTTGTGGCCCTGATGGGCCGAATGGGACCGACTGACTGCCCTGTCATCTTCTGCCCACCGTTTCGTTTGGTTGGGATGAGGAGGGCTGTAGGGTCAAGCACACCGCTCTCCCGGCCGTTGTCGACTTTCTTGACGTGGGAGCCACTGCTTCTCACTAAAGTAGCTCCTCAGCTGGTATCACGAGGCTGAGCGCACACCGTACCAGTCTTCCCACCAAGGAAGAATCCCCGGCAGTTCCGGGAATCGAACCCAGGCCGCCGCTTACCAGCCAAACACACAGCCCATTGAACTACGGAGGCGGACAGTCACGTGACCCACCATCCAACCAACCAGCTCCTCAAGACCTGTTCAAAAACAAGAGTACCGTTCACCTAAACATGAGATTATTAACTTAACATAAAAATTGCCTATCCTGTACTAATACACAGTGGGCGAACCTGAAAGTGTCAGTAAAAAATTGGAAACACAGGGAGAATTCACACTACTCATTTAGTCAGTAACTGATATGTGTAGTAAGCAAGAATTTTACTTCATGTGAACTTATCCTGACTGTCTCATAATGGTGGTGTATGTAACTGAGGTAGACATGAGCACTGAGGCTTCAAATCATTTTACTGATAACTACTGTTGTGCTTACAGCGTGTTACCCACCTGAAAATGACCAAAAGTTTGAAATTGCAATAAATGTAGAGTCAAGGGTGAAAATGAAGTATTTCAAAGTTTTTGATACACTGAAGGCATAAAACATTCCCTCAAACTCGGGACAACACACCGTACAATAATTAATCATTCCTGACGAATTTTGTTTGCGTGCTCTATATTACTTCATGATTCATCAATCCACGCTCCATCTTTACTTCGAACACACAAAACTCAGGCTACAATAGGTGCAGAATACAGCCTATCAGTGTATGAAATGGGTATTATACCATGTTACTGTAGAAATCTGGCTTATTTTTTGATCAGAAGTGGGGTCACATATGCATTACATGATAGCTATATCACTGTGGGCTTCGACACTAAATACAGTCCCTTCCTTTGCTTGTTAAATGGCTTACCATTCTGTGGATTATGAAGATACAGAACACAAGCACACTTCCCACGTCACCTAAGGATGTCCTGTTCAATCCACACCAGTGAAACACTTATATTAGGACTGAAACCACGTGGCAGCTGTATGCATATGGCATACCTTTTAGTGACTTATATACTTATCATCATCATCATCATCATCAAGAATAATAATAATAATAATAATAATAATAATAATAATAATAATTATTATTATTATTATTAACATCAAAATTCTCTTGATTACAGCAATGGTACATAGAGCGAAAAAAATTTTTTGACAACCGTAAACAAACACTTCAAATTACAATGAGAGTAAGGTATATTTTTTCCTTATGCCATTAGTAATCAAACAATAAAAAACATGACCCACCCCCAAGAACCATGGTCCTTGCCGTTGGTTGGGAGGCTTGCGTGTCTCAGCGTTACAGATAGCCGTACTGTAGGTGCAACCACAACGGAGGGGTATCTGTTGAGAGGCCAGGGTAAAAATCGTAGAGGGAGACCAAGAGATGAATACACTAAGCAGATTCAGAAGGATGTAGGTTGCAGTAGGTACTGGGAGATGAAGAAGCTTGCACAGGATGGAGTAGCATGGAGAGCTGCATCAACCCAGTCTCAGGACTGAAGACCACAACAACAACAAAACATGACATGTCATTTCACAGCACTGGTTGTCGACGAAGTCTAAGCATATGTTTGTTTCGATGGCTATCTTCTGCAGCAGCTGCTATAATTAATTTGTTATTGGTGTTTCTGTCTTAAGCTTCCTACTAAAAGAGTATTTTGGTATCAGATACGTTTCGCTTCTTATTTATAAAGCATCTTCTGTGGTCATTTTGGAAATACGGATACATAATATGTCTTATCATTTTCGTATTAATACTGTATTTCTGTTTGAAATTTGTATTCAAATTATTCAGTCTTTTATCTTTTATTTATATATTCCGCCAACCACTGCTTTTTCGTTCGCGTTAAGAGGAGATTAACGTCAACAGCAACTTTGTTTCACATTAAATTTTGTCAGTTTTTCGGGGTTTTTCTTTAAATCACCTTTCGCTACAGTGGTGTTTTTACTACTTCACCTCACTTTTGAAAACCTCACAAGTGCGGCAAACTGACAAAATTTAAAATGACATCAAATTGCTTTAGACTTCAACCTCCGTTAACAAGGAAGGAAATACAGTGGTTTGCACAATATATAAACATAAGATAAAAACATCGGGAGTAAATTTTACATCAATTTCATAAAGAAATACTAATTTTAAAGTAGTAACGAAAATCTTAAGACATTATATTTTAACCTCCCCACAAAATATAAAAATGAAAATGAGCCAAGAGTAACCTCCCCACAGAAAATGTAAATGAAAATGAGCCAAGAGTAACCTTCCCACAAAAAATATAATTTATAATTAAATGAATTTTTAATTATTGTGAGCTCTGAACAAAATTAGTTTTAATGTAACCTCTGAACAAAAATGGCTCCCATTTATAGTCTGTGTGCAGAAATGCATTCACATTTAACGCAACCACAAACTTCTTTTCTCATTTTATGTCAAGTTCGTAACAGAAATATTCCTAAACACCAAAATAATAAAAAAATTTTGTAACCTGATAAATTTTATGAGGACAGCAGCGCTGGCCTTCGGCCCTGTACTCTGAATTTTAAAAAATCAAAAATTCTTACCTCAATAAAAACCGCAATTATATCTGCTCTTAATTTGGAATTTTTCGACACAACTTCGTGCAATGCTGGCGTATATATTTTTTTTATTATTGGAAGGAATGATCATGCATTTGAAATATTCTTTAAATTGAAATGAATGCTTTTCTTTAAAAGAGTTCCTTTATATTATGAAATTATTATTGGGCCATTTTTTTGGAACAAATTAAATTACAATTAACATACATTATTAAATATGCGCAAGGCTGCTTCTTTACCTTCTACAACAATACTCATCGTCCAGAGTCCTGACCAGAGTCGCGAGCAGACCACACATCCGACACCACCAGACTACAGCTTACTAGCACGGACTCAAGACTACTACAAATGACTAGTACTGTCGACTCGCGCAGTCAAGCGCAGACTAGCGACAAGTAACAACTAACTACATACTACTCTCTGGTCAGAGATTCTGTCATGCCTCGCCCATCGCTGGCAATGTATACGTCTTACAATATATCCATATTTACAGAATGACCACAGAATATGCTTCATAAATAAAAGCGAAAAGCTTCTGGTGAAAAATACTCTATTTTCCGACAGCTTAAGACGGAAAACGACAACAATAATTAATCTAATGGTTGCGACCAGACAATCACATTACTACTATAAAACTTATGCCTACTTCATTAGCTTCCCATTGTGAAGCCCTCAATAAATACCCTCGTATAACAATTGTCTGTCATAATTGCAATACAACATCTCACTTCTTCTGTATGCCAACTGTTCCCATCCTTAAAACAAGAACACTCTAACTCCTCGAGTTCTGAACGAATTACTCTGCAGGCTCCACTCTACACAAAATTCAATTTCCTGTTGCATTTTATCTTAAAATAAAGCACTTCCTATTGTCATATTTTTAACTATTCTTCTAAAACATTTGAGATAGCAGCATTTTTCTTTTTCTGGCACGGAAGCAAACGTTCACGTCATCCCCGTGGTTTTCTGTTTCAGTCACTCGATTCACATAGTATTTCTTCTTGTTTATTCGTAACTTCTGTTACACCCCTTCACCAAGTTTAATTATTCCTCTACCTACATATATCTGCCTGTGAAGAGCTTAGCTCTACTTTTCTACGCTTTATACACTGTACGCTTACAAATGTGAATGAAGTTCTTTTCTCCATAATCTTTTTACTCGTTCACTCAACACTGTTTCTAAATATTAGATTATATACATATATGTGTCATAATGAACGTAATGGTAAAATATGAAGAATACATAGATATCACACACACCCCTAACCTTGAAAGGAGAAATAAATAATATTACTTTATGATACATGAGGGTTAAACAAGCAGTACTGAACAGCAATTACGTTGTATGTGATAGGACCGATATGTCACTTAACTAGTAAACCTTTCTGGGACACTTGTATAAACTA
This sequence comes from Schistocerca cancellata, assembly GCF_023864275.1. Lineage (NCBI taxonomy): Eukaryota > Metazoa > Arthropoda > Insecta > Orthoptera > Acrididae > Schistocerca > Schistocerca cancellata. The sequence continues at coordinate 1,096,828,197 of NC_064627.1, forward strand.
CTGACTGCAAATGATAACAGAACTTCCTCGAACGTGTTTCCTTAACTCCGTATACCACTTTCACAAGTACATTTTCATAAACTTTTCAGTTTTCCATCTTATCTACGGTAAAATCACTGAAAATAAGCTAACAAATTATGAAAGAAGAAACAGCGCACTAGGTGGGATTAAGCAGGAGTGTCAGAACAACCAAGAGGACCCACGTCATTCGAATTCGTTTAAGGGCAGGTTTACTATCTTTTGGTTCAAAAAAATCGATTTTTTTAAAACTGCATTTTTGGATCCATAAAAGTGTTTAGAATCCACCCTTGAAACGAGTTTTCCGAATAAGGAACGGAAATGTTTGTTATTCGCTGTTGAACAAAAAAGTGCACCTGCCTGAAATCGGCCTTTTTCACGCACCAGTTTTTTTCGGGAATTTAGACTTTGTAGCCGCGAAAAATTATTCTATGTGCTTGCCCATGACTAAAACTGATAAAGTGAACAAGGAGCTTACAACGTACTATGGCTTAGCAATTCGATGGCATTCCAGTTCGGTGGAACAGATGAAGAAGGCAATTTGGGCAACGTATTTCCACAAGTGTTTGACGGATGACCACCCACAACACCAAAATTGTCCGGCTGGGGAAACAAGTTGGTGCAAGTGGTGCATTACAGAGGCTACCGGACATCTGGATGAATATCAACACGACCAGCCGCTCTCCAAAGAAGTTCAAAAAGTGATTCATCCTATCTACGAGGCCCTTTCGGGGGACGAGTTATTGTACCGGTACTTGGGAAGGAAACACACAAAATTCAAAAGCATTCTGGTGCGAAGACTGTGGAGATTGCGACTTTAGTGAACAGCTTCAACGAGGAGTATTCAGCAATACTGAAGACCATGAAAACGACGGATGTCAGCCTGGGACTATTCCACGCAGTTCGCCAAGCATTCGGACGACCACCGGATTCAAGCGGCCGAAAACTGCTTGTCACCGGCCGTACGATTGCTTCTGGAGCAGCGCAGGATGGTCCAGATCGAACAGAACGAACTCTATGAGGAAGAGGAAGTACTAGTTTACGGACACCCGGAATAGCAGATAGAACGTAAGTTGCATAATATTGCATTTATATGCAGTCAAAACTTCAAACGCGTTTTTCTCGAAACGACTTTTTTTTATCGCGTGGTATGGTAACTTCAAATCTACTGAACCGATTGGTGTGATTCTTTGTTTCCGACGAAGCTAACTAAATTGTCTAGGAGTTGTATCACTTTTATTTCGATCCATCAACTATAAATATTTTTACTTGGCCAACGAAGTCGAAAAATCAATGAAAAAAACACAATTTTGTTTCAAATGGCCGCCATTGTGTTTCCTCTGGTCCAAATAACTTCAGCGAGGTACAACTCCTAAAGAATCTTATGTACTTCGCTAACGTCAGCTCAATTTTGATTTCAGACGAGTCGGCTGACATACCGTGCGTGGTGGTCTACATTGAAATTTTGTTTCGTTCCGACGGCACTTGCGCCTTTGCTCTTCGACATCTCCAGTCGAAAAAATTCTAGTTTGTAGAGGAAATAAACCTCTTGACTAAATTTGACAATGAGAATTTTTTTCTCGGGATGTGTTATAGAAATGAAAGAACATGCTTTATTAGAAGAGCATAAGATGTACATGATGTGCTTATACACTCCTGGAAATGGAAAAAAGAACACATTGACACCGGTGTGTCAGACCCACCATACTTGCTCCGGACACTGCGAGAGGGCTGTACAAGCAATGATCACACGCACGGCACAGCGGACACACCAGGAACCGCGGTGTTGGCCGTCGAATGGCGCTAGCTGCGCAGCATTTGTGCACCGCCGCCGTCAGTGTCAGCCAGTTTGCCGTGGCATACGGAGCTCCATCGCAGTCTTTAACACTGGTAGCATGCCGCGACAGCGTGGACGTGAACCGTATGTGCAGTTGACGGACTTTGAGCGAGGGCGTATAGTGGGCATGCGGGAGGCCGGGTGGTCGTACCGCCGAATTGCTCAACACGTGGGGCGTGAGGTCTCCACAGTACATCGATGTTGTCGCCAGTGGTCGGCGGAAGGTGCACGTGCCCGTCGACCTGGGACCGGGCCGCAGCGACGCACGGATGCACGCCAAGACCGTAGGATCCTACGCAGTGCCGTAGGGGACCGCACCGCCACTTCCCAGCAAATTAGGGACACTGTTGCTCCTGGGGTATCGGCGAGGACCATTCGCAACCGTCTCCATGAAGCTGGGCTACGGTCCCGCACACCGTTAGGCCGTCTTCCGCTCACGCCCCAACATCGTGCAGCCCGCCTCCAGTGGTGTCGCGACAGGCGTGAATGGAGGGACGAATGGAGACGTGTCGTCTTCAGCGATGAGAGTCGCTTCTGCCTTGGTGCCAATGATGGTCGTATGCGTGTTTGGCGCCGTGCAGGAGAGCGCCACAATCAGGACTGCATACGACCGAGGCACACAGGGCCAACACCCGGCATCATGGTGTGGGGAGCGATCTCTTACACTGGCCGTACACCACTGGTGATCGTCGAGGGGACACTGAATAGTGCACGGTACATCCAAACCGTCATCGAACCCATCGTTCTACCATTCCTAGAGCGGCAAGGGAACGTGCTGTTCCAACAGGACAATGCACGTCCGCATGTATCCCGTGCCACCCAACGTGATCTAGAAGGTGTAAGTCAACTACCCTGGCCAGCAAGATCTCCGGATCTGTCCCCCATTGAGCATGTTTGGGACTGGATGAAGCGTCGTCTCACGCGGTCTGCACGTCCAGCACGAACGCAGGTCCAACTGAGGCGCCAGGTGGAAATGGCATGGCAAGCCGTTCCACAGGACTACATCCAGCATCTCTACGATCGTCTCCATGGGAGAATAGCAGCCTGCATTGCTGCGAAAGGTGGATATACACTGTACTAGTGCCGACATTGTGCATGTTCTGTTGCCTGTGTCTATGTGCCTGTGGTTCTGTCAGTGTGATCATGTGATGTATCGGACCCCAGGAATGTGTCAATAAAGTTTCCCCTTCCTGGGACAATGAATTCACGGTGTTCTTATTTCAATTTCCAGGAGTGTATATTTCATTGTTGTATTTTTTTGTTGAGTGTCATAAAATGTACTGATGAAACTGTTGATTTGTTTAAGGAGCCTTGCTGGCCACAACTTAAAAGCAGGGGCTATGACTAAAGTTCATGCAGTCTGTGCTGCTCAAATTCATCAAGCAATTAGATAAGGTAGAGAACAGTCTCACTATAATTATGTCTAAATTAAGAGAGAGGAAGTGTGTGCTTTGAAATGATTCTAAATAATATCCTATGAGTCCAGAACGTTTCGAGACTGGATTAATAACAATAAAAAAACAGAAGAGTGAAGATGGTTTTAAAACTGTCAGAAAAGTCCGTCTTTGTGATGTTTAACTTGAGCGTCAACTGGCTTGAATGTTGCTTTCGTCATCAAAGCAAGTCAAGTGAATTTCTGCACTTGTTTTGTTGTAGGTTTGTATAAATACTTGAAGCCTCGTTACTCTTTATGACTTTTCTCCAGAAAGAACTGTCCATGTTTTGCATTCCAATTACATAGTGGCAGACGTCCATTTGTAGTCGTTTTAGTTCGGGAGTCAAGGTGTGTGGGACATATTTTGCACACACTTTTCTCTCCTTCAACATTCTTCAGAATGTCTTGAACACTTGATTTTGGGATGTCGCTCCATTGCGATTTGTGACAACGTTGACACACTAACGGCCACACATCCACTACTTCACACTTACCGCCCATGACTGACTGTTCGATTGCAGATTTTATTTACAATTCTTAGTTCAAGCTGCCACTGTAGTTATACACCACGAATAAAATCTGTCTCGGAACTTCTGGAACAGATAGTGTAACTGAGGTGACCAACCAAGTGGAACATGTTTTGGAATGTACGAGGGTATGCAGAAAAGTAATGTCTCCGAACCTTTCATGTGAAAACTCATAGCTTTTTAAATAAAACGAGTGTTATCAACATTCTACATCGCTATTCTTCATTTCTACAGTTTCCAGCCTCTACCGCTACAAGTCTTCCAATTTTAGCGTGTAATATGGCGATGTGTAATGTAATTATGTCAGCGCTTAAGAAAAAGTGCTGTCATCCAGTTTCGAATTCGAAAAGATCGTCCACACATGGAGCACCCTCTCCTTCAATATGACAATGCCAGACTACACAAGAGTGCTGCATCAGCAATAATTCGATGGCTTGGGTTCACTGTCATATACATTGAGGCGCCAAAGAAACTGGTATAAACATGTGTATTCAAATACAGAGATATGTAAACAGGTAGAATATGGCGCTGCGTTTGCCAATGCCTACATAAGACAATAAGTGTCTGGCGCAGTCAGATCGGTTACTGCTGCTACAATGGCAGATTATCAAAATTTAAGTATTGTTATAGTCGGCTCACGAGCGATGGGACACCGCATCTCCGAGGTAGCGATGAAGTGGGGATTTTCCCGTACGACCATTTCACGAGTGTAGCGTGAATATCACGAATCCAGCAAATCTCCGACGTAGCTCGACCGTAAGCAGATCCTGCAAGAACGGGACCAACAACAACCGGAGAGAATCGTTCAACGTGACAGCAGTGCAACCCTTCCGCAAATTGCTGCAGATTTCAATACTGGGCTATCAACAAGTGTCAGCATCCAAACCATTCAACGAAACATCATCCATACGGGCTTTCGGAGTGGAAGGCCCACTCGTGTACCCTTGATAACAGCACTACACAAAGCTTTACGCCTCGCCTGTGCCCGTCAACACTGATATTGGACTGTTAATGACTAGAAACATATTGCCTGGTCAGATGTCTGCGTCGAGCAAATGGACGTATAAGGGTCGATGGACCCTGCATGTCAGGAAGGGACTGTTCAAGCTGGAGGCAGCTCTGTAATGGTGTGGGGCGTATGCAGTTGGAGTGATATGGGACCCCTGATACGTCTGGATGCGACTGATAGGTGACAAGCCGGCCGCGGTGGTCTAGCGGTTCTAGGCGCTCAGTCTGGAACTGCGCGACTGCTACGGTCACAGGTTCGAATCCTGCCTCGGGCATGGATGTTTGTGATGTCCTTAGGTTAGTTAGGTTTAAGTAGTTCTAAGTTCTAGGGGACTGATGACCTTAGAAGTTAAGTCCCATAGTGCTCAGAGCCATTTGAACCATTTTGATAGGTGACAAGTATGCACGCATCCTGCCTGATCACCTGCATCCATTTGTGTCCGTTATGCATTCAGACGGACTTTGGCAGTTCCAGAAAGATAATGCGACACCCCACACGTCCAGAATTGCTACACAGTGGCTCCAGGAACACTCTACTGAGTTTAAACACTTACACTGGCCACAAAACTTCCCAGACATGAACATTATTGAGCATATCTGGGATGCCTTGCAACAAGCTGTTCAGGAGAGAGCGCCACCCTCTCTTACTCTTACAGATTTATGGACAGCTCTACAGGACTGATGGTGTCAATTTCCTTCAGCTCTACTTCAGGCAGTAGAGTCCATGTCACATAATGTTGCAGCACTTCTGCATGCTCGTGGGGTCCCTACACGATATTAGGCAGGTGTATCAGTTTCTTTGGCTCCTCAGCGTATAAACCCCCACACGGTCCAGACTTGATTCCAGCCGATTTTCATCAGTTTCTGGAACCTAAAGAACTCAATAGAGGACTTTAGTTTGATAGTGATGAAGCAGTGCAAGCAGAGGTGAGGTTGTGGCTCCCTCAACAAATTCAAACATTCTGCAGTGATGGTATTAAGAAACTGGCCTCTCGGTGGGAGAAATGTGGTCATCACCAGGGAGACTGTTGACAAACATCAAGAATAAAGATGTACATTTTTAATAAGATTTATCTGATTTAAAAAGCGAAATTTGGAGGAATTTACTTTTCAGCAAACCTTCATAGAAAACTTTTGACAATTTACATGACTGTCAACTGTTAAGGCAGTCCTTTAACTTCATCTATATTTACGCTAGAGAGTGTAATGTGCTTTTGCCCATCTCATCAGCCAAACTTCTGTGAGGCATGTCAGGAAGTGATCACGCAATTGGAGCTGAGGAATTTATTCGGAGCGATTGGAATGGAGACATGTTGGTTCTTAGGTGTATCTTAAGGATCCAGGTTCAATGTACTGACAACATGCGCAACTACCAGCAACACACTTACCAGTGGGATGTAGTATACTGAAACAGTTAAAATTGCAGCACACTTAAGAATCAGAAATCCATGAAAGTCTCTCAACAAAATTTTAAGACCTAATATTATATCAGGAATCTACAAATATACTATAGCCCTTACATACTGCAGCCATGGGAACTGCAAAGACAAGTTTAATTACAACATGCACAGAGTATTTGAGCAGTCATTCTTTCCATGCACCATATACAAATGGAAAGGGAAGGAAATGTAATATGTCTTACAATAGGAAGGGCTTTGTGTCATTCAATTCACAGTGGCTTGCAGAATATGGATACGACTCGAAGTGTAAGGAGGCAAAATCATAGAAATGAGCAGATGCTATGGATTTAATTACAGTGTTATGGAAAAATAGTAAATGATGTGGATACTTTTTGACTCGTCACATCATATGAGATTTTATCTCACTGGAAAAAAAAAAGAAGACATGGTTACAAATGCGATACTGACAAGACTTTTTCGACAAGGTTGTTAAAATGGAATGTAGGTTCAAAAGTTTTTGGCTAGGCTTTTTATCTGCGTTATCAAACTTTCTTTAGTCATATGCTCAAAATACACAAAATGGCAAAAGATAACAGAAATCAACAAAAATATCTTCAGCCATGTTCCACTGCTCCTGCTATATGCATTTTCTGTGTGTCTACACACACAAATCTTTCTGTAACCTGAGATTGGAACTCCAGGGTATTTGCCCAGCTCATGCCCAATTACCCACACTGGCAACACATTCCCATACTAGATGAAAGGAGGAGCCTTACAAATAGTTCATAAAAATAATATGCACAAAATGGTTGAAGGTAGATCAAAATTTGGACAAGAAAGGCTCATGTGACCCCAGCCACCCATTTTTAAATTTTTTATATAAAGGCTTGTTTACCTACTTTTTTCTGTTCTCTGGGCTAGTGCAGTGTGAAGGAGCCACTTGTCAATATAGAACACTACATTGTCCCTTATAAATTAACAGAAGTAGGTTCAACATTAAAATACGCAATATAGGTAAGATACACTATTACGTTATAGCATATAGTTTTTTAACTCTTATAAAGAAATTAGTGTTCCATTCATCCTATAACCAACAGAGATTCACTCTGTACATATTTCTCCATGTATAAGAGCCCATATAAAAAACTTGAATCATTTATTATATGATTTCAAAAAAAGCGTTACAAAAATTATGGTATTTCTACATACAATACAGAACAAAACAGGGATGTGGACAATATTTCATGGATCATCATCCCCTCCATACATCAGCAATTGACAAGCACACACACTTTTCAGATAATTATAGTGACATTCCTGCATGTCTGTGAACTAGGAAAAAAAAAAACACATTCTTTCACAGCCATTTTCAGTCCAGTATATCAACAAATTAAAAATAAAAAGAATCCAGAGAAAGTGTAAGATGAGTGACTGCTTTCCAAAATCGATAGAAATGTTAGGACAAAGCATTAGCTGTTGACTAGTTGAAAAGCTGTGCAGTTGACAATTGAACAGGACACAAGTTTAGGTCCTTCCTCTGCTGGTGCTTGTCAGGAATCATGACACACAAAAGAGCAGAAAACGCAAGGCCAAGAAGGCAGGTGCAGGTAGCTAGTACCCCATCAAATCCAACAACATGTCCACACAAGGGTGAGACGGCGGGAGGTAGGAGAGATATTTTTCTATTACTGGATCTGCACTTACACCACCTCTATAACAGCCTTCAATAATACTGAAGCAGAAGTGGCTTATGATGGCAAAATATAAGGAACAGTGGCTGCACTTCCATTCTGTGACTAACAGTACAGACCATTACACAAACCCTATGGAAGATTGCCTCCTTGTCCCCGTAACACTGGATGGTATTGCGGCTCCTGGTAATCTTTGGTCACTGCTTCCAGTGTGCTATTTCCTCCCTGCCATGCTCTTCACTGCACTTCTGGTCACTCTGCCTCTTGTTCGGACCCTCCGGTCACTGTTGTTGCAGCAAATGAGCCAGATTTGGCATTTTGTTCTGCAATTGCCATTTGTCGTCATCGGAGATACATTCCTGATGCTGCGGATGAACTATTACTCTTTCGCTCTCCTGTTCTAGTCCGCTGTTAGTGGAAGGAACCTTTTTACCGGGGTCATCTTTAAGATGTTCTTGCTTACAATCACTATTATTTTTGACCAGTATCTGAAGTACTGATTTGTTACTCAATCCTCGTTCACCATTCGCACTCTCCAAATGCTGCCTTTCCAGGTGCTGGAAACCAATCTCTTCTTTTTTTATCTCCAGCTTCTGATCGCTATCCTCTGAATAGACCTGTTTCACCTTTTCTTCAGAAGTGAGTTTCTGTAGCAATTGCTGGCAATGACCATCCAGAAGAACTTCCTGCAGGAGACAGTTTTCATTTGATTCTCGCCCGCTGTCTGCATCCTCCAGTTTATCAGTTGCTGGAACTGCCTGATAATTTGCCGTCAGCTGCTCCATCCTGCAGTTGGATTCTTGCTGTCCTCTACCTTCCAGATGCAGACCCAACTCACGTGTCGCCTCTGTGAGTTTTATCCTCTTCTGCACGTGGGTGGTCTCGAGGTCTCCCGAAGACTGATCTTGAGCCTCTGTCGACGTCTGGCCATGCCTCTGCCTCTCAGCCAGCTCGTGGTCCGACAGCTCCTGCCGATCCCCAAAGATACGGCCGCAGCACGAGCAGAGCAGCAGCCGCTGCAGCTCGACTCTGGCCATGCGCATCAGTGTGGACTCGTCGACACTGGGTGACTCACACTGGGCGTAGGCGTGGTCATTTTGGATGCGCTGGTAAACACATTCGTTTAGTGTGTGCAGCTCTAGCAGCACCCTCGAGCAGAAATCCTTGTGGCAGAGCTTGCAGCTGAGCCCGGACGAGTCTGCCACACCGGTGACGCTGTCGTCGTCGGTAAGGGAGTCCGCAACTGTCTGGGAGTAGCCGCTGGGCCAGCCGCGCCACTCCATGCGGTCTTCTCCCGGAGAGGACTCTGTGCCAAATGGCGCCATTACTACTCCACCTCCACCACTTCCCTCTAGTCGCTCAGGTACGGCCCGTGTTGATTTCGCTTCCCCGTTCAGTTCAGCCGCTTCAGCCACAACAGAAGTGCGTGCCCTGCAGACTTTCCAGTGATTGTGGAGCTTTCTGCGGAACTTGAAGGCCTTGCGGCAGAGAGGGCACGTGAAGAAGGTGGGTGAACGGTGGGGCGGGGTGCTATACTGGTAGGCAGCAATTGCACCGCATTTCACTTCGTGGGTACGCAGGCACTCGCGGTACTTGAAGGCCTTATCGCAATACCGGCACATACAGACATCCATTTCTTTGGCATTAGCAGCTGACGGTAGACACGACGGGCTGTCCACATTCTTCCTCTTCCGCTCTGACTGTGACAGTCCTGGAAATATTACTTCCCGTTCGTCCGTCAATCCGCCACGTAACTGTGCGCTGTCACAGGCAGTCGATCCTAACTGCTGCTCTCGTCTTTCTGGCACAACAGACACAGCTGCACGACCGACTGTACGGTCTGTCGCCTGGGGACAGTGACGCTCGTGCATGACACAAGAACAACGTCTGAGGAAGACTCGAGAGCAATACGAACACTTGTACCACCTTCCTGCGATAGTCATATGAAAATTGCGCGAGCAATATTCCTCGTGCACCTTCCGGCCGTGCTTGGTCTTACACCACTTGTGGCAACGACTGCAACGATTGAGTGAGCCCTGCCTCTTGTCCCCAGACGCAGTGCTGCCAGAAGGACTGAAGCTCTCGTCCTTATCGTTGTCACCACTGCTGCCTGTATCACCAGGTGGTGCTGGTGCCTCCGCCACCTCCGGTGCTGGTGCCTCCGCCACCTCCGGTGCTGATGGCTCCACCACCTCCACAGCCGCCTCAGTAGCCTCCTGCGTGTCCGCCTCCGCAGCCACCTGCGGGCCCGCCTCGCCACGCGGCGGCGCCTTACGTCGGCAGTGAAACTCGTGGGTGAGCAGCGACCGCCACTTGAGGTGGCCCTTGCCGCAGTAGCGGCACTTGACAGCATCCCTCCCACCGGCCTGCAACGCAGCGTCCGCCTTCGGCCCATCCAGCCATCCGGAGGCCTCGGAGCACGAGAGTTCGTGGGAGAGGCGGTGCGACCGCGAGAGGTAGCGCGCGTGGCAGTAGCGGCACTGGTTGGCGGCCAGGTTGTGACGCGTCGGGAGGGAGCGGCGCCGGCAATAGTACTCGTGCCCGTTGCGGCCCGCCAACGTCTTGAACCGCTTGTCACAGTAGGAGCACTGCCTCTCGCCGGCGCCCTCACAGGGAGGGCTGGGGACCGTCTGTGGCGGCGTCGTCGTCGTTGGCCGGTAGCCGAAACGGGGGCCGCACTGGGCCTCGTGGAGGCGGCGCAACGGCACACGTGGGAAGTACTTGCGGCAGAAGCGGCACTGGTTGCAGTACTTGGGCGTCGGCGGCAGTCTGCGCAGCGCTGTGCTCTGGGACTGCGGCTCTGCGGCACCGGGCGCGACGGGCGGCAGCTCGCCACTCTGGATCTGGCGCTCGCGGCGGAAGCAGTGGTACTCGTGGATGCTGCGGCCAGCTTTAGACAGGAAGAGCGCCGAGCAGGAGCGGCAGCGTTTGCCGGAGCCGCGGCCGCTAGCCAGCTCGGGCGCCGCGTAGCCGTGCAGAGGGCCACACTCCCTCTCATGGACGCGGCAGACGCTCGTCTTCTGGAACCACTTAGTGCAGAAGCGGCACCTGTTGGAGTACTTGCCCGGCGGCGGCGGCCGCCGCAGCGGCACCGCCGCCGCCGCTTCCTTCTCCTCCTGCTGCTGCTGCTGCTGCTGCTGCTGCTGCTGCTGGTCGTCTGCGCCGCTGCGGCGCGGGCAGCTGCGCTCGTGCTCCTGGCAGGTTTGCGGGTCGGGGTGCCACTTTGCGCAGTACCTGCAGATGCTACCGCCGCCCTCCCTACTGAGGTCGGAGCAGCGACCCTCCGCCCTTTCCTCCCCCTCCTGCTGCTGCTGGGGCGAGTTCCTTTCTGTCGAGCTGCCTGACTCCGATGCAGAGTACGTCGCGTCAGACGCGACAGACGGCGACCGCGGCGGAGTCAGCTGCAGGCAGCTACCGTTCCCCGAGACCACCTCCTCCCCCCCGCCCTTTTCCTTCTGCTGCTGTTGCTGCTGCTCCGTCGCCGTGGTGCCCTCTGCCGTCCTGTCCTGTGCCACGGCCACCACCTCTATTTCCACTTCGGCATCCTCGAATTGCTCGTCGGCCACGCCCTCTACCGCCGCCTCATCGTCGTCGTCGTCTATAGGCTCTTCTTTGATGTCTATCGTCTCCACAGGACCCTGCGCGTCCTTGTGGCTATTTGAGACGGCGCAGTGCAGAGCCGTACCCGGAAGTGCCTGCCGAACAGAAAGAAGGAATTGCTTTCATTCTTCTTCAGTAAATCGGTACACATACTGGTTAAGGATGTTGATGATGAATATAACGACGACGACTATTTCAGACATCGTGGTATTCATCGCCCCCACTCACTGCCTCAGTGCCAGGTTACAGATCCACAGGTCTGGGCTTCAATCCCCATTCAGTCCTAGAATTTTTATTCGTCATTTACCATTTTTTTCTCTTCTGGTAATGTTCGTAAACATGAAAAACACCGTGTGGCTGCCAGTATTTTATTTCGCTAGAAGCTCGCCTTGATGCAGCTTGATACACGTGAAGTAGCATATGGTACAAAAGTGGAGTGAGGTACAAGCGACAGGTGGTACAGTACGTAGAAGCCCATGGGAGAGTATGCCTAATTGTACTGAACTTACTTCTGATTGGTCGGCACGTTTGGGTGCTAGGCGCCAAAACGCCCAACTTCTCTAATTAACTATATTCTATACCTTTCATTGTATTTAACCCAGTTTTTAGTACGACAATCTCTCACGGTCACTCTTTGAGTTCATCGTTTCTTTTTATTAAATTTCACCAGTTTTGAGAAACATAAGAGAAACGATATTGTAACGAAAGTGCTTCAGACACCTTCGGGTCGCTTTGGTGTGCCTGGGAGACGAAGTACTTTGGCTGTGCTAGTCACTCTGTTCCGGGTGTTCTGGAGGGTCGGACACGTGTCTCAGTACCGTGCGTTACTTAGATGTGAACATGTAATAGTCACTCTGTTGCCGATGTTCTTCAGAGCCGGACATGTGTATTATACTTTGGAAGTTGGATGGAAAAGTTACCATACAATTAAGAAAGCTATGTCGAGTGTTGTAAAAGAATGTGTAAATGTGTGAATGTTTCAATAATAATGAGAAGTGTCGCCTACCATCATTGTCAGTACCACAGATCTTGCCCTCTGTAGATACAGAGACTAATCTGGACAAGTGGCATCCCGCAAAAGGCACAGTCACAGGTTCGAATTGACAGCATTACAGCCTCCGCCGAAGAAGATCCTACGACCGACGAGCTGTCTTCTGCGCTGGGGACACAACTTTGGAAGACAACAGGTTGGTGGAAAGAACGGTCAGAGACTCTTATTCAATCTCTCCAGGTATCTCTAGCTTCCAGATCTGACTTCCAAAGGGATTCATAACCGAGAAGCGCTATCCCCCACCCGTACAGCCAGCTAGGCTGAGGAAACCATGACACACCACACTGCATCGAACCGTGATTGTTATACACCGAAGAAAAAGTGACTTGCACTCGAGCATGTGAAGCGGCAATGTTGTCGGTTCACGTTTTCTGCAGCAGTAACAGCTGGGCGTTCCTTGCTGTATACATTCGCACGTTGGCCGTTAACGTGGAGTACTCCGTTTGCTGGCAGATGAGTAACAGAATTATCACTTTTCTGCTCACTTTCACAACGCAACTGACGTAACAGAGCGATATGACAAAGGTGAACAGGATAGAAGCTGTGACCAGTGCTTAATTTCTAATTATAGTTGCCCACCCCAGGCATAAAAATCACAAGTTTCGTTTTTTGAAAACTTGTGAAACAAACTTTTAATGAGAAATCATCCTTTTACAAAATATTGTGAAATTCAAGCTTTTAAAACAATTTTTTATAATGAAAACAATGAAATCAAGAGATTTAATATAAACAAGTGGTACAGTGTTGTTTTGCTTCCTAGCACTGCTCGGTACATGTAGTTTGTAATCTTCGTGACTATCGCGTCATGTTGCAACTGCTGCCAGTCGCAACGTTCAAACAGTTTCACTGTAGTTGGTCGGTGAACGTGAATGCAGTATTAATAAAGCATGTAGCGTTGAATTACGATGAAGATGATGTGACTCGTCGAGATCGCATAAAATTTTCACTTCCCGAAACGTTAGGAAAAATAAAAGATGATGTTGCATGAGACATGGAATCAGATGTTTAGTAAATGCAGAGATATCATTTGCCTTCTATTCTGTGAGTAACTCTAAAGAACACACGTTATAAGAAACTACAGAAAATGTAATGTTACACTTCATCGAGTTTGAATGCGAATGACAATTGCTCAATTACTTTTCCTCTGTGGACATTTAGCATTAATAACTCACATAACCTGTTTTTCACTCACTACAGAATACAACCAAAGTTGTACTCTTCCTGGAGCAGTGAAGCATAGTTGAATTGTGCATGCAGTATCAGGATAAACAAGAACTAATACAGCCTTTGTCATAACTGGAAAAAAAAACTGTACGTTTACCAATAATATCAGTGATTGATAGACTTGTAGATACTTGTGCTCTCATACAAAAATGATACTACAGTGTTACTTCAGATAAGAAGTCACCAATATTATAATATTTTTTAGCAGATTTGGCCCAGGAAAAGCTTAGCTTTGCCAAGCTGTATGTTATCAGATACGAATGTTGCAGCGTACTAAATTTCTTGCGTAGTTTTGGTAAGAGAAATACTGCTACCCATTCAGTGCACATCCAGACGTCAGGTACATGTCGAAAATTGTAGAGTGAACCTAAATTTAAGAAATCCTCTGAAACACAACTTAGAAGTATAATTTGGTAGTTCCCTATAAGTCTATACCTTCGTCCCACGAACCTAAATCGAGAATATCTTATGCCGATGTTTCCTGTGGTATAGGTATACATCCTTCTATAAGTTCGAATCATTTACAAATGAGTTCAGCTGAAGACTTGTGACGAGTTGTTTACTGTTTAAAAGCATCAGTCGCTGACTCCCGACAGACCACGCCAGCTCTAAAAATGTGAAGGAGTATTGTATCCACAAGATTAGCCTCATTTCGAGTTTGAATTTCTGGACGTGGCACTAGCGTTCTCTTGTTAAATATACGAGGAGCATTCGATAACCAATGCAACACTTTTTTTCTCAGCCAGTTTCGGTTAAAAAAAGAGGAATTTGTTGTGGAGAATTGTGGACCGCTTCAGCCCCTGTAGTTCCATTAAGTTCCGATAGGTGGCGGCGTCATATGTAGCTTTCAAAATGCCGTCTGTGACGGAGGTGCTTTCAGCAGAGCTGTCTTAATATCAGCATCGCAGATATTCAAAGACGCTTGCGGAATGTCTACGAAGACCTGTCTGAGAAACATACGGCGAGTCGTTGAGCGAAGCGTCTGTCATCACCTCAACACGGTCGCGCAAACCTATCCGATCTCCCACGTGCTGGTTGGCCGCTCACAGCTGTGACTCCTGCAATGTGTTCGTAACCACAAAAATCCAAACGAACTTCTCCTTCTTCATGTCAACGCAAGGCCTCAGCCAAGTCTGAGCACCCGACAGCAGCTCACAAAACTTCATTGGACTGTTCTTCCTAATCCATCTTACAGCCTGGATGTTGCATCCTCCACTTCCAACTGTTTTTTTCCACTGAAGGATGAACTCCGCAGGAAAATGTACGTGGACGATGGGGGGCGATTATTGTTGCAGCAAGACGTTTCCTTCTATGTCGACCAATAGTGGTACTACGCGGGCATACAGGCGCCCCCCCCCCCCCCCCCAGAGAGGTGGCGAAAGGCCGTCGCACTGAAAGGAGATGATGTTGAAAAATTGGGTCGGCTAGACTAATTTATAACTTCAACTATCAGAACAAACTGTATAACATTTCCAGTGTTGAGATGGCCGTATGGCCAAGTTCTGGACGCCAATAAATAAATAAATAAATAAAACCGGCGATACGTTCAATTGGAGGTCTTCTCCTGCGGAAGACGATAAAACTGCTGGGAAAGCGATGATTAAGACACAGCGCAGTCGCACACGTTACCGCACGTGACTTTCTGTGTATCCAAACAATGCTCCACAAGTGCTGTGTTTAGCTATTGTTGAGGCTGCGACGGGAAAACTGATATCCCCAAAGCCTCACAGCAACTTGACAACACTACTCCGCAGAAACCCATAAACGCAATCCCTTAGAAACAGGAAAGCTTCTGGACTGGATGGTATATTTCTAGAGACCATTAAACAACTAGGAAAGAAAGCACGATAGTGGCTACTAAAATTTTACAATGCAATACTGGACAGCGGAAAAATTCCTCCGCAGTTTAAAACTGCAAAAACTACTATTTCCAAGCCAAGAAAATCTAAAGAAGATCCAGTGATCTACTGTCCAATGGCACTACTAAGCATTTGTTATAATGCTACTGGAAAGGTTTCTATGTAATCGAATATGTTCAACAACTGCTGCCACAACCCTCCTCCCCTACATCAAGCATGATCTCGTGCTAATCGAGGCTGCTGAGAGCAACATCCTGACCTAACGCCACTTGCAGAAGCAGGCTTCAAAGAGAGAAAAAAAAGAATCCTCAGTTGCATTTATTGACCTCACAGCATCGTAGACACCTTGTGGCTGCACAGATCAATGTATACGCTAAATCAAACCGTGTCCAGCTCAAAGATCACAGAACTAGCAGAAAACATGCTTAAAACCGTTCTTTTAAATTAGCATTGGAGACACCGCAAGTAAATCCTATACATAAAGACTGGTGTCCCACAGGGTTCCGCTTTTATTTAAATTTTACATCAGCGACATAGACACCACTGATTCTGTAAAGCTTAGCTACGTCGACGACTTAGCGATTGCAACTCAAAACAACACATTCGAAGAAGGTAAACAGACACTCACTAACGAGCCAGAGAAGCTCGATCAGCATTACAAAAAGCGGAGGCTTTGCCCGAATCCTAATAAAACAAACCCAGCTCATTCCACCAAGCCAACTGACTGGCAAACAGAGAATTGAGTGTAATCTCCGGCAACAAAAAAATTACGACATTGTCGACACTCCACATATCTGGGTGTGGCTCTCAACAGAGCCTCGACATGTAGGAGAAACCTAGAACTAACAGGACAGAAGCTAAAATCGAGAAATAGTATCTTAGGGAACCTCGTTGCTGCTAGCTGAGGATCTAATGCAAACATGTTAAGAACTACAGCACAAGCACTTGTGTAACCTGTCGCCGAAAACGTTCTCCTGTTGGGAGAAGATGATGTCATGTCAACAAAATAGACTTCCATCTACAGGGTGACGGTTACTGAACTATAGAAAATTAAATCGTCAAAACTTCTGAACGGTTTACGTTAGGGCGTTCAAACCGCACGTTTGGCCGCGGGGCGGGATGGGAAATAGTATGCGCATACGCAAGCGCCTTGTTGCTGTCGGCCATTTGCACCTGAAAATGTCGCGGTACAGAGAACCTGCATCTCTTCCCATACAAAATTCAAACCCGTCAACCATACTATTGACCACAGAATTGACAAACAGGACTTTAATGTGAATATGGTTTGGTTTAGCGACGAAGCCCACTTTCATTTGGATGGGTTCGTCAATAAGCAAAATTGGCGCATTTGGGGGACTGAGAATCGGCATTTCGCGACCGAGAAGTCTTCTGACACTCAACGGGTGACCGTGTGGTGTGCAATGTCCAGTCACGGAATAATCGGTGCGACATTCCTTGATGGCAGTCGCTACTGAATGGTATGTCAACGTTTTGGAGATGATTTCATCCCCATTATCCAAGGTGAGCCTGATTTCGACAAGATGAAGTTTATGCAAGACGGAGCTCGACCCTATCGAAGCAGGAGTGTGATGTCCTGGAGAAGCACTTTTGGGGAGTTATTCTCCGTATCTGAACACACGCGACTCCTTTTTGTGGGGCTATATTAAAAGGCAAAGTGTACAGCAATTACCCCAAAACCACTGCTGAGCTGAAAACAGCCATTCAGGAGGCCCCCGACAGCATCGATGTTCCGATACTTCAGCGGGTCATGCAGAATTTCGCTATTCATCTGCGACAGACCATCGCCAATGACGGAGGCATATCGACCATGTCACAACCTAAATCCGAATATCTACAGTGACGTTTATATGATGAATTAAGTGTGTGCACACCGTTTTACTTTTTTTTCATATGGTTTAATAATCGTCACCCTGTAAATGATGAGATGAGTATCGTGACAGGGCTCGTAAATCCACACCAACACCACGGCTGTCAATACTCGCCAATTCTGGCCCACCAAATCTCCGAAGACGACAACAAGCAGTAACACATGAATGGATGAAACTCAAAATGATCCACAATTTAAGAGATGAATGGAGAAAACAATGGACGTCCCTCCAGGGTCATTAAGACTACTAGGCAACATAGATGCAACCAACCAGCTCCCAGGTGCGAACCAACCAAGAAAAATATGGCGGCCCCTCAACCGTATCTGACCTGGCAACGCCGTGACGAAACAACGCTACAAAAGTGGGAAAATTCCAATGATGGCCAATGCGACTGCGGAACGTGGGAACACACTGTCACACATTGTCCACGACTGCCCAGTAAGAAAATTGATGGGTACCTGAAAGACTTTGTAGACGCAGCACCTGCAACAATTAACTGGTTGGAGTCTTTGGATATCCAACTACGACGAAAAATGGAGCTCTCAAGTTCCTTTTATTTACTACCGGTTCTCCAGGTTTCTTTATTAGCTACACATCTGTATATATCGATCAACAGATGTATCTGCTTCTACTGATCCGTACCATTTTATCTTATATCGACTTCACCATATGTACTTTTAAAATATAATTCAAGCCATACAATAAATAAATAAATAAATAAATAAATAATCGTACAGGAATTTCATGAACATTATTATAACGAACGGAGACTTTTCGGTGACAGAATCCCTGATGTTCTTGATGCTGATTACGTTTCGTTAATGATGAGCGATGTCGCTGTTTTACTTGCGCGGTTTCGTAAATAATAAAAACTGCTGTTATTGTGCAGCAAACACCCAAAACGTATTGCATCATAAAGCACTAAGGCGTCCGTGCGTGTGGAGTTTGCGAAGTGGGTATCATTGGACATAATAATAATAATAATAATAATAATAATAATAATAATAGAGGTGACATATCAAGCTAAAACTAAACAAAGGTCGCTACACTACGCATACATTGATTACCAAAAAGCTTTTGATAGTGTACCCCATTCATCGTTACTATAGATATTGGAAATATACAAAGTAGATCCTAAATTGATACAGTTCCTAAACATAGTAATGAAAAACTGGAAAACCACACTTAATATCCAAACAAATTCAGATAATAGCACATCACAGCCAATACAGATTAAGTGTGGAATATACCAAGGAGACTCATTAAGTCCTTTCTGGTTCTTCCTTGCTCTGAACCCACTATCCTACATGCTAAATAATACAAATTATGGATATAATATTACTGGAACATACCCACACAAAATCACACATTTGCTATACATGGATGATCTAAAACTACTGGCAGCAACCAATCAACAACTCAACCAATTACTTAAGATTACAGAAGTATTCAGCAATGATATAAATATGGCTTTTGGAACAGACAAATATAAGAAAAATAGCATAGTCAAGGGAAAACACACTAAACAAGAAGATTACATATTGAATAACCACAGTGACTCCATAGAAGCAATGGAAAAAACAGATGCCTATAAATGTCTAGGATACAGACAAAAAATAGGAATAGATAATACAAATATTACAGGAGAACTAAAAGAAAAATATAGACAAAGACTAACAAAAATACTGAAAACAGAATTGACAGCAAGAAACAAGACAAAAGCTATAAATACTTATGCTATACCCATACTGACCTACTCATTTGGAGTAGTGAAATGGAGTAACACAGACCTAGAAGCACTCAATACACTTACACGATCACAATGCCACAAATATAGAATACATCACATACATTCAGCAACAGAAAGATTCACTTTAAGCAGAAAGGAAGGAGGAAGGGGATTTATCGACATACAAAACCTACATTATGGACAGATAGACAATTTAAGAAAATTCTTTATAGAATAAG
The DNA here is from genome assembly GCF_023864275.1 of Schistocerca cancellata. Taxonomy (NCBI): domain Eukaryota; kingdom Metazoa; phylum Arthropoda; class Insecta; order Orthoptera; family Acrididae; genus Schistocerca; species Schistocerca cancellata. The sequence continues at coordinate 1,096,847,704 of NC_064627.1, forward strand.
CAGAAACTAGTAAAATACACAAAGCAATCACTTATATAAATACATCAGCTACACCACTGCAATTTCATAACCACTTCTACAACCCTTTAGATCACATAACATCAACAGATACGAAGAAAGTAAATTGGAAAAAGAAAACACTAACACAGCCACACATCGATCAAGACGCATCCAACACATGGCTAAGAAAAGGCAATATATACAGTGAGATGGAAGGATTCATGATTGCAATACAGGATCAAACAAACACCAGATATTACAGCAAGCATATTATTAAAGATCCCAATGCCACAACAGATAAATGCAGACTTTGCAAACAACAAATAGAAACAGTAGATCACATCACAAGTGGATGTACAATACTAGCAAATACAGAATACCCCAGAAGACATGACAATGTAGCAAAAATAATACATCAACAACTTGCCATAAAACATAAACTAATAAAACAACACGTTCCCACATACAAGTATGCACCACAAAATGTACTGGAGAATGATGAATACAAATTATACTGGAACAGAACCATTATAACATAAAACAACACCACATAACAAACCTGACATCATACTCACCAATAAAAAGAAGAAATTAACACAACTAATCGAAATATCCATACCCAATATAACAAATATACAGAAGAAAACAGGAGAAAAAATTGAAAAATACATCCAACTGGCTGAGGAAGTCAAGGACATGTGGCATCAGGATAAAGTTGACATTATACCGATTATACTATCAACTACAGGAGTCATACCACACAATATCCACCAGTACATCAATGCAATGCAGCTACATCCAAACGTATATATACAACTACAGAAATCCGTAATTATTGATACATGTTCAATAACCCGAAAGTTCCTAAATACATTGTAACATACACCATACAGTTAAAAGGACGTCACGCTTGATCAAGGTCCGCGTCACGTTCCATTTTTAACCAGACCTAAGGTCTGAGAAAGGAAAGAATATAATAATAATAATAAACGGCAGAAATGTGGTCCCAACAAGATGGGAGCCACAGTTCACACCGCTAATTCATCCAGGGCAGTTAGTTGTTCGAGAAACGATTGCTCAACACTTGCTCTCACGTTTCGGCTATCTCCACTGTGCTGCACGCTCGGCAGACATGTCGGTTTGGGGCTTCGTCTTACTGTGTCATTTAAAATGTAAAACTTATTGCCGCAAACCTTGTTGTCACCGATCTGAATGTTGTAATACGACACGAAATTACTCTTGTGTCACAGGACACTTTGACAAACAGGTATGCTAAAAAGGGACTTTAATGTGTGTGCACGAAAAAGGGCGCCTGGTTTCCAATGTTATCTTTAAAAAACTGGAATTCTTAAATTGGGTAACTGACAGATTGTACTGGTGTAAATACTTCTGACATGTGATCAAAATAAATCTAATCACAGTAGTTTGAAATTAAGGCATTCTTTTTGCGCCACTCTCTACAAACCAGTTGCACCCCGAAAGCCTGCTTACTAAGAGTGGCGAGCACCAACCAGGGGTAAGTGAAACGGAAGTACTAAGGAAATCGGCAACTTCAAATTGAGAGGGCTGAACTAAGGGAGTAAATTACCATAGGAGTAAATTTTTCATTTACTCGCGAAGTTAATAAATTAACTCCATAACTGGTAGAGGGCACCACCAAAGAGAGTTATAGGCCCTTTGCTGTTCCTTATCTATATAAACGATTTGGGAGACAATCTGAGGAGCCGTCTCAGGTTGTTTGCAGATGACGCTGTCGTTTATCGACGAATAAAGTCATCAGAAGATCAAAACAAATTGCAAAACGATTTAGAAAAGATATCTGAATGGTTCGAAAATTGGCAGCTGACCCTAAATAACGAAAAGTGTGAGGTCATCCATATGGGTGCTAAAAGGAATTCGTTGAACTTCGGTTACACGATAAATCAGTCCAATCAAAAGGCAGTAAATTCAACTAAATACCTAAGAATTACAATTACGAACAACTTGAATTGGAAGGAACACACACAAAATGTTGTGGGGAAGGCCAAGCAAAGACTGCGTTTCATTGGAAGGACACTTACAAAATGTAACAGATCTAATACGGAGACTTGTCCGTCCTCTTTTAGAATACTGCTGCGCGCTGTGGGACTCTTCCCAGATAGGACTGACGGAGTACATCGAGAAAGTTCAAAGAAGGGCAGCACGTTTTGTACTATCGCGAAATATGCGAGAGAGTGTTACTGAAATGATTCAGGATTTGGGCTGGACACCATTAAAAGAAAGGAGTTTTCGTTGCAACAGAATCTTCTTACGAAATTCCAACCACCAACTTTCTCCTCCGAATGCGAAAATATTTTGTTGACGCCGACCTACATAGGGAGAAACAATCACCACGATGAAATAAGGGAAATCAGAGCTCGTACGGAAAGATATAGGTGTTCGTTCTTTCCGCGTGCTTTACGAGACTGGAATAATAGAGAACTGTGAAGGTGGTTCGATAAACCTTCTGCCAGGTAGTTAAACGTGATTTACAGAGTATCCATGTAGATGTAGAAGGCCACGACGTCAGTGATTTAGGAATTCGTTTCTAAGTGATAAATATCGAATTCTGTGGATTATATGTATGGAGATGGTGGAAGAGGTAGACATCGCAAGAATGAGGATTTCAATGGGGAGAAGAGATCCATTTGCGATGTATCGCGAAACTGGTTTCAAGGAGCAGTTTTAGCTTCGTAAAGAATCTTTTCGGCAGCGTAATTTGTAACCGTCCTTTGTCTCCTAGTCTGGAACTTCTTTGTGCACCGCGAATCTTTCCCAATGGTACTTTAACAATCGTAGCAGAGGATCTAATGTTCATCGTACTACTTCTAGAAGAGCTTTTAACTGTATGATAAACAGATTAATTGGCTTAAAGCCACCATATAAATCAAGGAACGAAAGGAATTTATCGAATTGGTGGATTCCCTAATGTCACAGTGGCCATCGATTGTGCACACATACTTTGGTTTTCTGGAGCACAACTATACAGAAATCTCAAGAATTTCTTTTCTATCACGACACAAGTTACCTGTGAAGCCAATATGAAGATTTTGAACGTGGTAAACCGCCGGCAGGATTCCAGGCATAATACAAGCATTTAGGACAACAGTAGAGTTGCTGCAGAATTTGATAATGGACAACATGATGGGTTGCTTGTTTAACGGAGTGGATATGCTCTCTCCAAACATCTGATGATTCTTGTGTTTCGACCGCACACAGGACCTGAAGGGAACAACGGATCCCACATTGCTACCAGTTTCAGTGTTTGGAAGAAACATTTCCAAATTCTCATAAAACAATGCGATATAAACAAAACAATAATGTGAAATGTTATTGTGGCTGATTCAGTTCTGCACAACTTTGGAATAGAAGTTATAGACGTGTTTCATCCTGATGTGGAGGTGAATGACATCGATCAGTATTCATTTCAGCCAGAAACAAATGCTGTCAGGTCTATTATACTTTTATTTTAATTATAATTGTACTTAATTTGCTATTAAAATAATACATGTAAAGAATAAAATAAACAAAATAAAGAAAGTAATAAGTGTAAAGAATAACAGGGTGAAGAACTTTCCTTCTTAAATGAATGGATAAGGCACTGGATGTTCAGTACTGGAGAGAAATGTGACCCACTTTATTTATGTATAATTTTATACTAATGTTTCTCCTTGTCTTTTTGTTTTTTTATATGTTTTTGGAAATTTCATATTCATTTACAGTAACCTGAATTTCTCGAGGACATTGCCTGAAGAATTGGAACCGGAAGCCTGCTCCTTTTCGTTCTTGAACTTATTCTTAACTTCCATTTCAAGGTTATATTCTTCTTCCATGATTTCTCTTTATAATTATATTCATCTCGTATTGAACGCATTTGTAACAAATGAAACTTGTCTGCTCTTTACAACAACTACCTGCTCTTCACTACAACCGCATGATCTGTCTTTTCTCATGGGCGCATCTTCTGATAAGCTCACACCAGAGAATGCAAGCCGAGGGTCATGTCTATGGGATAAGGTTTCGCCTTCAGCAGTTGCACTGCCATCTTCATCAAAATTATCACTGATGTTGCTTGAAACGACCACATTATCTTCAGTTGTTTCACGGTAGTTTTACTCCAGTTATTGCCTCGGAAACGTTTGGGATCACGACAACCATTTGGTTTACATTGTCCAGTTATTGCCTCGGAAGCGTTTGGGATCACGACAACCATTTGGTTTACATTGTCCAGTTATTGCCTCGGAAGCGTTTGGGATCACGACAACCATTCGGTTTACATTGTCTATCTTCGTCTGAGCTACTCCACAGAAGATTTGGAACTGTTGTCGATTACATTTAGCTTTCATTCTCTTTGCTTTCGCTTTCATGTCTTTGAAAATTACTTTAAGCTGTTCTTGAGATTTGTGTGTGCGTGCTTCAGTTTTGTATTCAACGTGTATTTTTTTCCCCAAACATAATCTTTACCTCTTTTGACGACGTACCTTTTTCATTCATTAGTAGTTACCTACTCTCATTATTTCAGCAAACCGCTCTTTTTCATTTTCTGGTATGTTTTTTCGAACCTTTCATAATACTGAAATTGTCCTTGGTTACCTCCATGTTGCTGTGAGCTCGCATCTCAAGCTGCACACGAACTGTATATGGCGCCACTCAAATTAACGCGATTCAGGCATCTATGATGGGCGGTGGTACCTGTAGATGGCGCGGTTAAAGGTTGAACAATACGTTCATCCACTGACTGCATTTCGTAATATACCGACTTCATCACTTGTAAAAATTATACTAGCACGGTAGATTATTACTGTCAGAAGGTGTGCATTAATGTATGCCGACACTCAATAGTTTCCAAGAGGAAACGCAATGCACGTGCTAGCAGTGTGCACGAATGTCTTACTTCTTTAGAAAAATGGGGTGTTACAACTAGAAAGGTAAACAGAAATTGAGCTCTACAACAGTTAATGAAAGTAATTTCCTAAAGTAGTCACGACTAACGCAGAAAGAGTTACTACTACAAGAGTAATTTATACTAGGTTCGTGCTCGCCACCCGAAGTGTCAACGTATGTTCAGTGAAGAGTCTAGAGATGTTCTTCAGCCAGCTACACGTCGCTCCGCTAGGGATCTCCAAGGCTAGGCTGGACCGGACTGGACTGGACTAGCGAGCGCACAGAAGCTTTTAAACAGTCATTATTGCTGCTGCATGCAGTTCACAGAGGTTTGCACAGTGATACTTCAACTGCGGTGCTCTGTGGCAGGGATTCAACGAAGTCCTGGTACGTGCCACCGGATATCTATACACACGTCGCGCAATTCCCTTACATTAAAATTACGGGCCGATGGTTTGTGGACGCGGAGCTGATTGCGACAGCATGTTTCATGTCTGGGGTTAGTGTTATTTTGTAGGGAAACACATCAAGTTTTTTTTTACCTTAAAGATGTATGTGGCTTCCGTGTTTTATCTTGCACAAATCTCATCGGAAGTCAATTTCTTCCCAAACTCGCTGAAGCACTGCAGGTTAACATGCTCAGTGGCGGCGTAAACTCTTGCTCGAAGTTCAGGTAGACAAACCGTCACAGGAGGTACAAATACAATATCCTTGGGGGAAAAAAAGAGTGGTGTCTGGTCTCGGGCACGTGAGGGTCACGCAACTGGCACATCACGGCCAATCCATTGACCTGGAAGCGGTCAGCCAGGTAGTGGTATAGTGCACCATCTTGCATGAAGTAAACATTTCGTTCTTGGTCATCCTCATCGATCTGTGGTATCAAAAATTATTGTAACATATCCAGGTACACTATCCCATTGAAGGTTCTCTCATGGGAAAAAGGGGCCGTACACTTTGTTCTCCCTCAGTGCACAAAAAAAGTTCATTTTGGAGCTATCACTAACATTTTGCAATGTTTGATGTGGATTTTCACTGCTCGAAATCTTACAGTTATGCGTGTTAACCTTGCTACTTAAGTGAAAAGTCGGCTCGTAAGAAAATATGATTTTGTCCACGAAATGTTCATCCTCATGTAATCGATTTAACATATCCGCAAATAAGTTCTTGAGAGCAATTTTATCAGTGTCTTATTGCTTGTACAATCGTCATCTGTACTGTTTCAAATGCAAACGGTTTCTCAAGAAACGTCAAACAGTCGTATGTGAGATAGAGTGCGTTACGTAAGTAATGCGACCATTTTTTTTTCTGACGCAACGGTACGCCACAGCGGGTTGTAACCGGCTGGGCTAAGTGGAGGGGGGTGTTAGCTTCAAAACGCTCTTTGTCTCATTCGGCTGCGAGCTGCCGGAGAGTCAGGACATGAGTTTCCGTCAACCCCGTTTTGAGTTTATGTAAAACGGCACAATGGATCATTGTGTAGAGCAACGGTACGCTATCAAATTTTGCGTTAAACTTGGGCTGTCCGCCACCGAAACGTTTCCATTACTTCAGCCTGCCTTTGGGACTGATTGCTTGTACAAATCACAAGTTTTCCGATGGCACAACTCGTTCATGGAGGGCAGAGAGGAGATCACCGACGAACCTCGCAGTGGCCGGCCATCAACCGCACGAGTCGACGAAAATGTGACGCGTGTGCGCGATTGTTTGAACTCTGACAGCCGGCTGAACCTTCAATTGATAGCACAAACTCTAGACATGTCAAAAACAACCGTTTTCCGCATTTTGACCAAAGACTTGAACATGAGAAAAGTGTATGCTAAACTAGTCCCAAAAGAGTTGACCAACGAACACATGCACATGCGAGTGCTTCGGTGCCGAGAAATGTTGGAAATGTGTGAAAATGATCTTCACTTTTTAAAATCAGTTATCACTGGTGATGAGTCATGGATTTCTGAGTACGACCCTGAGACAAAACGGCAGAGTTCAGAGTGGCACACCCCATAGTCGCCCCATCCCAAGAAAGCACGCATGAACAAGTCCAGGATCAAAACCATGCTCATTGTCTTCTTTGACGTCAGACGCATTGTCCACCACGAATTCGTACTTACTGGGACTACAGTGAACTCAGCTTTCTACTTGGAAGTGCTAAGAAGACTGAAAAGGAGGGCCTCGCACTGCCAAAGCGACAAAGACATGTGAAAAGTTCACCACGACAACGCGCCGAGTCACAGCGCCTTCATTGTCAACGACTTCCTGGCCAGGATCAAGACCCCATTGGTTCCCCAGTCTCCCTACCGTCCTGACTTGGCTCCCACTGACTATTTTTGTTTCCTCGGTTAAAAGGAGTTATGGATGGAAAATATTTGGACACGATTGAAAGCAGCCAGGCGCATGTTACATCAACTCGGAAGGACATTCCGGAAAATGTATTCCAGGATGCCTTCCAGGCATGGAAACACCGCTTCCAGAAGTGTATCGGCGCAAGAGGGTGCTATTTCGAAAATTTTTGGTTATTTGTACGAATATATTCAATAAATGATTTTTTATGAATTTGGTCGCATTACTTATGGAACGCACCTTGTATGTAGTTCGCGAGATGCACGTCGGATCGATTTCGTAGGGCTGTTGACAAAAGTTGTCTCACTCGCTCAACGACATCGTCAGATGTGCTTGGACGACCTGACGATTTTCAATGTCTTATCGAGAACCCTATTTCTACAAAACATTTATGCCACTCAGAAATTGTAGGCCTGCTAGGACGATCTTTAGCGTACTTCGTACGGAAATTACGCTCAACTATTGTCGCCGACTTAGATTCTTCAAGCCAAAACGCACAGCTAGCACGCTCGGTCCAGTGAAGGCAGTCATCTTTAACGAACTGCCGCTAGGGCTTCTTACGGTGCGATTCAGCACTAGCGAAGTACGCGAGACAAAACTTGATGTATTTCCCTACAAATTGACACTACAGTCACCTCTGCAGATACTATGAATTAATTTATACGAATTTACAAAGCTGTAAAATCCTTTTTGAAAACGCCCTGTATATCAGGGACCCAGGTGTGGATCGGCCTTGAGGCGTGCAAGATAGTCCGCGCAGCTGCGATAACGAGTGGTTAACGCGCCTGCTTATTAAGCACGAGATCCCGGTTCGCTACACATTTTCCCTCTTCGCTGCTAAATCTGCTAATGTCCCGCTGCAGCTGACCCTTAAATTTATACATGAATAAATATTCAAGTAGCTGACAGCTGTCGTGGCGCCTTCGACTACCATCACAGATCCCATGAAATTCCAAGTCAAAGGCCTTGCCGGCGTGAGTCCTTGGGGTTAGAACACTCGCACGGAGCCCGGGCGTAGAAGAAGTCCAGCAGCTACTCGTGCGAGGTGGCCGGCGCTCGCGCAGGGTGTATACGCGGACAAGGAAAAAAATTCCCGGATTTCCCGGTTAAAGATACACTTTCTCTCGGGTGAAAACACACTTTTTCCGTGTTAAGTGATAGCATATTTTCCCTTGGAACTGCAAAACTTATAAATCCTTTGAATGGTTATGGTTTTATACACGGGCGTAGAATTTCCCGGCACTTTAAAAAACGAAACTCGGGGGAAAAGACATGTTTTGGAAATATCTTTGATGTGCGTACTTTCATATTACGAAAGTATACACTGGAATTTCACCAAACACCGCATGTTACTTTCCGAATCATTGAAATCGAGATTTCGATGCGCTTTTGTAAGCCAGTCATAGCCCTTGTCACGTGATCTTGCCAGCCGATGACAGCGGATACCCAGAGCATAGGAGACGTGATGTAGTCAGCCAACAGTAACATCATTGTTAAGTAGCTCGAACACACAAACAGGGAAAGTTAAGGGTTTAAATTAATATACATAGTGTTGCTACAAGAAAAGTGAATCTTTCACATACAATATTGGTCTCTACGGTTAATAAGCTGCAAGAGAAGCTAAGCTTTCGCATATAATGTTAATCTTTTTTGCACGTGTTAGACTTTAATATATATCACACAAATGTGCCAGTAACATTTTTAATAATGACATAAATGTCTGATCTTCAGGGTTCGAAATTCTTCTAAATGGCTCGTCATCGAAGAGTTTATTTTTAAATGAGAATCAAGCGCTCTGCAATTTAAGAAATTCATGGTACATTCTCGCACACAGTTCAACTTACGTAAAAGGTAACGCTTTCTAAACCACCATTCGCAATATTTTCCCGCGACCTGTAAGAAATATGTTCGTTTCAGCAGTTGCCAGAGCGGAGATAACAGGCGACACCGCGCTGCGCAGCTACCATGACGTAGGAAGCTCGTATGCACGTACGTGTGAAACATTGAAAGATCATACATTACGTCATAAAATAAACAAATCAGAGGATACTCTAAGAGCATTGAAATTTCGTGAACCATACTAAAAGGTGCACATTTAAAGTGCACATTCGTATGTCCACATCCCCAATGAAGTAGACCTCAACCTGATATTAAGATTTTCTGTGTGGTTTTCGGGATGTAAATTTTCTCGGAGCACCAGTACTGTATTATATAATGTTTAGTTCTTTATTATGGCATAATGCCATACGCGCTAGAAGAAGAAGAAAACGTGCACTTCAAATGCAGCAAACAGTTTAAACTAGCTAGTACTGTGGAATTAAACATTTCGTTCCAAATACATTGACTGCCTCTGCGGAGAAAAGGTTAATAAAAGTCAAATTTCTTTAGCAAACAGAAAACAATAACTTTATTGTTCTGCAAGGCGATTAATATTTGACTGTCAGAAAGATGGAAATAAAATCTAAAATTAATAACATATTTTAGCCTTCCGTAATTATGTGAATGTATTTTAATTCACTTGATAGTTCCCACGAAGGGAAACTGCAAAATCACTAAATGTAAACATGGGTCACGTAGAGACTATCCACTATAGCTCAGACTGCTCTGTGCATCAGTCCCGGATCTACGAAATATGCGAACCGGGTCAACACTTAAAAAAAAAAAAAATCGAATTTTGAAATATATATTCATCTTGTAGCGCCCATCATCCTGAAAAGTCAAACATAAGACATACGTGTTCGAGGAAATGTAAGACATGTTGTTTGGTCGTAAGTGTGCCAAAGTGCAGTACCACGCCTCTTCATACAGCATTCTTCTATAGCACGTCACTGTATTTCGCTCTGTGGAATTGAAACGTGTATATTTTGTAACGGATGCCATCAAATCTACACTGGGCAGTGTAAATTGAAATGTCCTGTGGTGCCTCTCCTGCTCCCAGTTGGCCTGTTTGACAGCCTGGCCCTGTTTGCTGTTTTGTGTCAGATAAAATTAAATACAGGATACATAAAACCAATGAAGACAAGAGACAAGCAAGAGAGTACACATTTCTTCAATCCTTAGCTCCAAGCATTTTTTTCCTCTCTCTAATCTTGCTACAACTTTACATGGCGTGCTTTCCTTCCCGCGTAAGAATCAATTACCTCATCAAGGTTCGTCAAACGTTTTGCTACAAGAAAAATCGAAATGTCGTTATCTAATACTGCAAAAGCTGTTAATACAAATAATACCCAAGACTGGTGTGGTTTCTCGAACTGATTACGTATATTTTGTCACTGTCTGCTAGATAAAATAGGCCTTTCTGATACTGCAGCAATTTTGTAACACACACCAAATAAAGGAGACTATTTTGGCATAAATGGCCATTTTTATAACACGACAGAATATAATTCACGAAGTACCAATATCAAATGCCTATTAGGCCTACTAAAAGCAAAAAGCTTTATGTTAGGAAATAGTTTCACATTTCATTCAGATGCACCAGTTTCTCAAGCATGAGATCGAAAAGTAGTATTATGAAGTTATTATATAAATTTGGAATCATCTTATTCTTCCACAGTTTGTGTGATGTCCCAGTTTCTTCTCCTTCCTCGTTCGAACAAACTATCTCATCACCAATTCTGTAGCTGTAGCTATATTCCTACCATTGTCAAAATTTGCTCGCCGATTAACTTCACTAACCCAGCCAGAATCACAGGTTTAGTTATCCAGCGATTATTCTCCGGTTAGCCGTTATTACGTGTTCGTACAACACGTTTTCCACGTTACTTCCAGAATAGAACTTAAGCGGCTGCTAGCCGTGGACTGTACAACTGGTTCTTATTGGTGTTGCGATCTGGCCAAAAACTTTGTCAAAATTTCATTTTCTTGAATACACCGAGAAGATAATACGTTATCTTTCTCACCTGTTAGTCCTGTCAGTCGTTTATTTCCATTCTGGTAGTCTACAACGCTGATCATTCGCAAACCCAGTCAACCTAATAATCAGAAAGCGATCGGCATTCATCCGTTCTGCTTTACTCCGCTCAGCTCGTATAGCCCCGTCCTCTTTTGTCTGCAGGAAAGTTTATTTCTCGGTGCGACGAGGATTCCCCTGACAGACATCCGTACGCTATGCACGCATTCAAAAATCAACTTATGATTCATTCAGGAATCAACTTCAAATGTGTGCACAAATGTTCAAAAACCTACAGGGATGCGATTCAAAATCATGCGAATAATCGATAGAACAGCGTGCGCTGGATGCTAGGCGCTTTGTGAAACAAGTTTGTTTTCCTCAAGAATATGAATTTGGCGCGCCCTTTTCCCGGTAGCATCTAGCTGCTTTGCTGAGACTGCTTTTACAGCCAACAGCCACACATTCCTGTAGCCAGAAGCGGGAGAATCTACTACTCAAACGCGACTCAACTGCTAAAATCTAATGTAAACAGTTGTGACTTCACGCTCATCGGAGGCAATTTGTTATGAAGCTTTGCATAGTCTTCCTAAAGCCTTTGACACATTTTGCGGTTGATAGACTCTTGCATGAGCACTGTGTGTCGTCGTTGTATATGGCGCATTTCCTTTCCAATTTAAGTTATTTTCGTTTTTTTCTCTTCTCTCGTTTATGTTTCATTGTTGAAGTATTGTTCTGCAGTACCGGGATACAGTAACATACTTTGGTAGAGTATCGGTTCTTACCAATTAAAACTAAAAAAAATTAACTGAAAACTAAAACGATGAGAAATTCCCGGAATGGGTCTTTCCTGGATCTCCCGGGACGTATACACCCTGAGAGAGCAACCGTGTATCGCTTCAGGGTGACTCATTAACGCGTTTCGTGGCAAATGTATTTTTAAGACTTATATTAATGAGAAATCGCAGTGAAATTCAACACAATGAGAAATGGCAATGAAATTCAACAACTCTTTTAGTACTTGTATGATGCAATGAACGGGGGGTGTGGCAGCTGAGTAAGAAATAAAGTATTTCTTACGACTATTGCAGCCTTATGACGACTGCTGTTTTAGGACAAAATTTAAATTGAAAACATATTTCATTACCACTTTCTTTAAACGTTAACAATAGAAACACAGAATGCCAATGAATACTGCTTATTTTACTTTTCACTACAGGATCAACTTCTGGTATAATTGTTTTGAGTAATATTAATTCGAAGTCACGCTGTTACGTCTGCCAGTGAGCTTCTGTGTGCGGATTCCGTTCTCTTCACTACGCAAAAAAGCATCATGTACATATAAGTCTAAATATCTACATAATCGTCACTGCAGACTTTTAAGATCGTGAAAATTTACACTGAGGAAACAGGAGTAGACGCGATCAATTTTGCTATGAAACTAAAATCACCCAAATATCACATTGCAAGTGTATAAGTTCTAGCTGTAGCGGAGTTTCTGCACTGCCAGCATAACCTGAAAACCACTGAAAGTGCGCGACCCTCTGCAAGCTGAAAATCAGTTATGGTAACCTGGATCTAACTGCAGATTCATTCGTTGAGTGTTCCTCCACAAAAAACAATTTTTTTAGTGAAAATGATGGGAAAATTATTGAGATTTTCATTTCTCCTCTCCCGTATGATGAATACTTTTTTCAGTTATGTCGCTTAAAAGTTTTTTTTTCCTTCTTTATTTTTCGCATCAGCTTCTCCCTGTTCGACTTCCAACTGTGCGTAATCTTATGTATGGAGCTATTGTAATGTTGTTGTACACTGAATTTTTTTAGTTGTGTTCGAAGTTATGAAGCACATTAATACAACGCTAGGCATATCAAGATATCATTACATACAACAAACATGTGGAGTAGGCATCCCGCACTAATACATTGATGCTGATGTGTCTGACTGCGTTGAAGTTCCTAACCCGACCATTATGCTCATTTTCATCCGTTTTAAAACAGCTTCACACAATTTTTAGGGGACGCTCCACCCTAAAACTTCAAATTTTTTTCTAAAAGAAATTTGATGACTACTATCCATCTTTTGAGTGTTTAGTCGTAGATCCCAAAACTATTTGGCTGTATTTCAATTACAGGTATGTCCAAGACATGTTTGAAATACGGACTGCATAAGGAGGTGTGGCACACCGAGACATGCCAAAGATAATTTTTGATTTTTATCTCGATCAAACAGAACCAGCTCAAGACCAAACTTGGCATAAACTCAAATTGGGAAAAACAAGTTGCAAGATTTCCAGGAAAACTGAATGGAAAGAAGTGGCAGTCAGTCGTTGGAAATCAGTTCATTTGCCTGTTGACTGTGTAAATATAAATTTAAGGAATAGAATGAAGTCCTGTTCAGTGCAATCAACAATCTCCAAGGAAATAGGCATTGGCTTACGATCACACATCATCCCTACCACTGTGCCTCCTCAACATGACTGTGAGTAGACTTTTATTCAGAAAATTCAAGAAAATGGCTACCTTGATCTTGACATTGCAAGAAGTAGCCTCATATAAGCAAGAAGAGAAAACGTTATGGTGCTGGTGAATGTTAATGGATGTGTGTCATTCATTTTTGATAAAATATTAAAATTCGTTTTACCGTAAGTTTGTTGTTATACTCTCAGTGCGAATTTTTTATTTAGCATAAATATTAACCAATCTGAACGAAATTTTTGCAGGAAGTAGTCTTGATGTGTTTGCGTACTTCTATGCACTAATATTACCGAAAATGTAATTTCTTCATTTTATCATCACATTTATGTGCCGGTAATTAAAGAAAATTTAGGCTGAAATTAGCAATAAACACTGAAAACAAAATTATCAATATTTCTCATAAAAACCGTTGAAATATGTCTAGAGAATGTACCTACAAAACCTGTCACGTGAAAATTCTGCTGTGAGTATCAAAAAGTTGGTTTTCCGGAATACGATTAACATCATATTAAAAATTCAATATTCGAAAACCAATGAAGTTATGGACTTCTAAACTTTGGTATTTTTACACAGTGGACACGATTTTAAGAGCTGGTTTCTATCGGAAAGGTAGAAGAGAATTTAAATTTTTGTGTGGAATTTCCCCTGAAGCACTGCGCCGTATATACGTATGTACGGCGAACCTAGTTGTGGTCACTGCTCTACCTCTCCCGCGCTACCAGTCAGCCGTACTGAGCCACGCAACGACGCCTGACCGCCCCATTTTACCGCGAGTGCTCACAAAACAGGCGACGAGCGAATGTGACCGCTATTGTTCGCCAAGCCGTTTCCTCAACAGGCCTGCTGTAGTCTACGACGTGTTCAAAAATGGTTCTAATGGCTCTGACCACTATGGGACTTTACTTCTGAGGTCATCAGCCCCTAGAACTTAGAACTACTTAAACCTAACTAACCTAGGGACAACACGAACATCCATGCCCGAGGCAGGATTCGAACCTGCGACCGTAGCGGTCGCGCGGTTCCAGACTGTAGTGCCTAGAACCGCTCGGCCACTACGACGTCTAACTAGAAATTAGTTTTAACATATTATGTTAAAACGTTGCAAATCTGTGATCAGTCACTTTAGAATTTATTTTGCCTTTGCTAGTTTCATGTTGGTTTTCTCATCTTCCAACGGAGCGAGAAAGTATGGATTTCACTGCATGACATTTGCCTGAGTTTCAGCTGCAAAGATCTTGTATTCAGTGTCCTCCCACACAGATTTTGATTCTAAGAACGTCTCAAGACGAATACTGCGATTATTCCATTGAAAAAGCTTGGTCTTGTCAGTCTTCATTAGGGAATATTTTACAAATTTCAAGAGACATTTAGCTGACTTTTTGTCGTTTCCTGGAAACACCTCCAGAAGGTAGTCGCTTTTCGTCCCCTATTACATTTATTTACAAGATTGCAAATGATTACATTAAACTACTTTTCCATGTTTACAAGTGTTTCGATGATTCTCACGTTTTCCTCGTCGTCGTAATTTCTGTGAGTAGGACACACAAGTCAGAAATGGTTTTTAAGTTACCACCAGTTTGAAGTTTCTTTGAAGCCTTTACATCATTTCGTCAATCTTTGCTGACTTTTTCTTCTGTTCCCTCAAGGTTTAAAATTAGTCGGTCAACTGGTGGCCGTGGTACTCTGCATCTTTTCGAAGAGTTTTCCTCTAACATTCGGACGAACTTTTGATATTAATGTGTTTCTTCTTCGGTTCTATGCATCTGAGACGTTATTAGTACGATGGCGCCTTCCACTGGAATTCCACATCTGTCTTACGTTCGTTATCACCCACTGACCTACAAAACACTCATAAAAATGCTGAGGCTTTTAGCTTTCAGGCGTGCTCTCCTGAGGACATAGCCAACCGTCATCCAACATGTCCAAGGGAAGACGTTTTCTTATGTGGCGGCGTATTTTCTCGTTTTCCTTGTAGGCTGGAACGAGCCCGCAACACTGATCTTGTTTCCACAAAAAATAGCGTCAACCAGTAATCTCTGTTCTAGGAAACAAACCGTTAGCTGCTTGAACGATGGAAATTCAGAAATCCATCATCAGACATGCAGGGTTCTATTCAGGCACGTTAATTTCAAATGTGTGCGAATTCCTAAGGGACCAAACTGCATAGGTCATCAGTCCCTAGACTTACACATTACTTAAACTAACTTATGCTATGAACAAGCTATGAACAAAACACACACACACACACACACACACACACACACACACACACACACACACACACACACACACACACACGAGACTGACTCAAACCTCCGGCGGGAGGGGCCGCGCAGTCCGTGATATGACGCCTCAAACCGCAGGGCCACGTTAGCTTCCATAGCTTTAAAAAACGTTCATACGTTTCTCGCTTTTTATTTCGCAACAAAGCGTAAAAAATTGGAATCATGTTAGTTTCCTCCAAAGAACTGTTAAGGTCGGCGTGGAGTATAACCAACTATCCAAACTGCTTGTTCGAGCTCGTGAACACGCCATCCACAAAAAACGATTCGTAGTTTCATAAATGTGTTTTTCCCTTTTCGCTAGCAAACACCAGTATTCTGTCATTCGGCCCCTGTTATCATCTACATGCACAAAATTGCTATCATCATTAATCAGTAAATTCTTTTCTTGGTAGAATATTCCTCCAGAATCGATGGGATCTCGCTTAGTGTCCGTGTATTTTCGCCTAATACGATGTAATGTTTGTTTCGCACTTCTGTGTGATGGTAGCGATGTTACTAAGCCGTCGTGTCGGTTGAAGTGCTGCCCTACTTCAACGTAAATTGATGGAACAGTAGCGTCTATTTCTTTTGCCCGCTTCTTTGCACTGACAAAAAGCTTTCGTATTTCATTTGCTGCATCATCTGGACTACAAACATTGCAGCCTTCTCCTAAAACTGTGTTACTTTTTGTGGATAGTCTTTCTTTCCATTTAATCGTTTTAAAGCTTACAAACGCCAGTAAGTCACTTCTTACTTGTATGTACAGTCCACTATATACTGGCGCCCGCTGTAAATCAGTAAAGGTTTACCTCTGTTGGTCTCGGTGAACTCTATTATCTCCGCACTAAAATACGAAACACTACTTGT
The DNA here is from genome assembly GCF_023864275.1 of Schistocerca cancellata. Classification (NCBI taxonomy): domain Eukaryota; kingdom Metazoa; phylum Arthropoda; class Insecta; order Orthoptera; family Acrididae; genus Schistocerca; species Schistocerca cancellata. The sequence continues at coordinate 1,096,864,443 of NC_064627.1, forward strand.
CAGTCTGAGGTCAACTGAAGTACTGAACTCTTGAAGGAAGACACACACACACACACACACACACACACACACACACACACACACAACGAACTGGTGCGGTGACAGGGAACTTTGTGCAAGAAATGGGCTTTGGCCTCTACCCGAAAACGTCGCTGTCACTACTTCTGGAACACCCTGGCCACTACGTACAGCATCCTGGGCTCCGTGCAAATGTCAACAATTTTCTCTCCGTACGAGTGTGTCTCCGGGCGAGTGTCACAAACTCTGCGGCCTTGGCGCTGTGCATGTTTTAAGCAGCCGTTAGCCTGGATGACGGTCACTTTCATCGACTTGCATGACAAGAAACATGATTCATCCGGCCAGGTGACTCGTTTCCAATGATTCACGGTCCAATACCGACGATCTCGTGCACACTGCAGTTTTAGCAAACCATGTCATTGGCTCAATGTAGGAACACGTACGGGTGTTTGTGTATGTGAAATCTTATGGGACTTAACTGCTAAGGTCATCAGTCCCTAAGCTTACACACTACTTAACCTAAATTATCCTAAGGACAAACACACACCCATGCCCGAGGGAGGACTCCAACCTCCGCCCGGGACCATCCGTACGGGTGTTCCGTGATGGGCCTGGACCTGCAATACTTTGTCGTCTATCTGTGGTTTTACTCCTTCAACCACTTTGCAAAGGCGCCCACGACAGAAAGCACGAGAATAGCAGATCAATTTCGCATTTTCCGAGATGCTAGTTTCAGCACCGGGGATTGCAGTCTGCCTTTTGTTAAAACCCGACTGCATCAGTGGATTTCCCCACTTGTGGCCCATCGTCGCTACAATGACCCCCCATTCGTCTCCACTCCGCTTATAAGTGCACTTTACTTATATCAACACGTGCCCCAACGAAAGCAGACTGCATCAAATAGATTATATCCGTCGTCGATGACGAGGTGCAACTGTGATTTAAATTCGCGGTTTATGCGGGAAGGATGTGCTACCAGTCGCTTTTTAAATTCAATGGATTTATTACACTATTAACTAGTTTTCGAGCCAGTGCAGGAACATTACTTTCGGGTCGATGTGCAGCTAGACGGTAGACAATGTTCCTCTAATACCTCCATCTGATGCGTAGCCTGCAATGGCTCGAAAACTAGTAGATACTACCACCAATTTCAACAAAATAAACGACTGGTTGCTCAACATACATAAACCGCCAAGATGCCAATCTCTCGGCGGGGAATGATCCTGATGTTTTCGGCCAGCAGTATATGTACCAACGACATGTATACCTTCTTTTTTCCCACTTAAATATCCTGAAATTTTCGTTTACCACTGCTGGTAATCTGTTGCTAGTATCCACTCTCCTTGTTCGACACCGCCTCCAATTTTTGCAATATCTCTCTATCGCCATGACCGCCTCTGTGGCTAACACATGCGTATACTCTGGTGCTCGACTCGAAGTTGGTCACTATTTACACGACTATCAAGGAAAACCTCGGCTGTCGTGTACTGTTTACAAACATGGTACCAAAAATGCTTAGCGACCAGTGAATCAAAGCACAGTCAATGCAGTGGCGCCGTTCCGCTACAGAAAAATATTCAAGCAGTCTCCTTACTCGAGTCGAAAGGGTCGCTACCATTTTGTGACACGGATAGGGCGTTCTTTACACTGATTGGATGGAACGTGCGTCAACAAACCAACTTACAGTGCGAGACGCCCACCAAATAGACCAAATGGACCAAATGGACGGCGCAGGAAAGTGTCGTCCGCAACAGCGCTGCTCCACTAGAGGGGCGCACCAACTGCTGCAAGGTTTGTAGTTGGTTAGATCGGTGCAGGTAGTCCGTACCCAGGTGTATCTAAGATGCTCTTTGGAAGAAAGGCTGCGCTGTTTTCACGAAACCTTGTCGCGTAAATTTAGATACGCGATATTCAACGGTGACCACGCGACAATTTCGATTCCGCCACCGTATGCCACGCTTGTGGATCTTTAGAGTACGATAAATGATTAACGAGCGTGCAGAGGCATATGGGCAGTTTTCCGTCGCTCAAAACGCGAAAGCAATAAGGCAGGTATCGGCTAACATTTGTACTAAGTATCAACCGCCAGTTCCTTTTTTTCTGCACATTCCGGTAATCAAAATTATCAGTTCTCGCTATAAAGTGGAACGATTCGGTTTTACATTTATAGTGAACTTTCTCAGTGACCGATACGGAAAAATGGTGATCAGTTAAACAACAGTCTTAACCAACTTTTCATACACTGCATACACCACACTACTGGCCATTAAAATTGCTACACCAAGAAGAAATGCAGATGATAAACGGGTATTCATTGGACAAATATATTATACTAGAACTGACATGTGATTACATTTTCACGCAATTTGGGTGCATAGATCCTGAGAAATCAGTACCCAGAACTCCACCTCTGACCGTAATAACGGCCTTGATACGCCTGGGCATTGCGTCAAACAGAGCTTGGATGGCATGTACAGGTACAGCTGCCCAAGCAGCTTCAACACGATACCACAGTTCATCAAGCGAAGTGACTGGCATATTGTGACGAGCCAGTTGCTCGGCCACCATTGACCAGACGTTTTCAATTGGTGAGAGATGTGGAGAATGTGCTGGCCAGGGCAGCAGTCTAACATTTTCTGTATCCAGAAAGGCCCGTACAGGACCTGCAACATGCGGTCGTGCATTATCCTGCTGAAATGTAGGGTTTCGTAGAAATCGAATGAAGGGTAGAGCCACGGGTCGTAACACATCTGAAATGTAACGTCCACTGTTCAGAGTGCCGTCAATGCGAACAAGAGGTGACCGAGACGTGTAACCAATGGCACCCTACACCGTCACGCGGGGTGATACGCCAGTATGGCGTGACGAATACACGCTTCCAATGTGCGTTCACCGCGATGTCGCCAAACATGGATGCGACCATCACGATGCTGTAAACAGAACCTGGATTAATCCGAAAAAATGACGTTTTGCCATTCGTGCACCCAGGTTCGTCGTTGAGTACACCAAATGGTTCAAATGGCTCTGAGCACTATGGGACTCAACATCTTAGGTCATAAGTCCCCTAGAACTTAGAACTACTTAAACCTAACTAACCTAAGGACACCACACACACCCATGCCCGAGGCAGGATTCGAACCTGCGACCGTAGCAGTCCCGCGGTTCCGGACTGCAGCGCCAGAACCGCTAGACCACCGCGGCCGGCGTTGAGTACACCATCGCAGGCGCTCCTGTCTGTGATGCAGCGTCAAGGGTAACCGCAGCCACGATCTCCATGTTGCTGCAAATGTCGTCGAACTGTTTGTGCAGATGGTTGTTGTCTTGCAGACGTCCCCATCTGTTGACTCAGGGATCGAGACGTGGCTGCACGATCCGTTACAGCCATGCGGATAAGATGCCTGTCATCTCGACTGCTAGTGATACGAGGCCGTTGGGATCCAGCGCGGCGTTTCGTATTACCCTCCTGAACCCACCGATTCCATATTCTGCTAACAGTCATTCGATCTCGACCAACGCGAGCAGCAATGTCGCGATACGATAAACCACAATCGCGATAGGCTACTATCCGAACTTTATCAAAGTCGGAAACGTGATGGTACGCATTTCTCCTCCTTACACGAGGCATCACAACAACGTTTCACCGCGCAACGCCGGTCAACTGCTGTTTGTGTATGAGAAATCGGTTGAAAACTTTCCTCATGTCAGCACGTTGTAGGTGTCGCCACCGGCGCAAACCTTGTGTGAATGCTCTGAATAGCTAATCATTTGCATATCACATCATCTTCTTCCTGTCGGTTAAATTTCGCGTCTGTAGCACCTCATCTTCGTGGTGTAGCAATTTTAATGGCCAGTTGTGTATTACACACTTAGTAATACTATGGAGTAGCAGGAGCTGTAAAGCAGGGTATAATTTCAGTTTTTGTTTGAAGTTATTTTTATTATTTATTAGATTCTTTACTTCGGGGATGGCAAATTATGGAAGAAATCAAGTGCTGAAGGAGGACGTCTGCAGTTGTATAGCAGACACTTGGGATACTGTCGGTAAAGTCGCTGAATTACCAGCCCTGCAACGGGTTTTATGTATCCGCCGCTTGCTATGCATTCGTTAGTATTGTGCCAGATATTTTACAGGTAAACTTCAGTCTAGCGGGAGATGACTAATGCTGTACCTGAAATCTACTGATCTTTTCCTTCTGCTCGTGCCCATCATCTTGCATTTATAGCGTGCTGTCATTCATTGCACTGTGCGGATACACAGACCAAGTCATTCTGACTCTCAGGACGGATAAAGAACGACGAAACTTTTATTATAGGCTGGGCGCGGTGCTCAAGCTGCCAGGCATGTCAGGAATACACGTTGGTACCACCCTGCTGTAAATGAGCAATGCCCGAAACCGGTAGAAATAAGCAGCCCTCCGGGAGTATAATTACAACGCATTGTATACAGAAAACCAGAGGCACCTAGAAGACACAATTCAGACCGGACACACCACTTAAGCGGTTATATAAATGACTAGGGCTGTAGATCCCAGTGCCACGTAGAACGACCACAGGAGTGCGTTAGTGCTGTTGTTACCAGGCCCGGTAGGGTATACAGGGTGATTCAAAAAGAATACCACAACTTTAAAAATGTGTATTTAATGAAAGAAACATAATATAACCTTCTGTTATACATCATTACAAAGAGTATTTAGAAAGGTTTTTTTTTCACTCAAAAACAAGTTCAGAGATGTTCAATATGGCCCCCTCCAGACACTCGAGCAATATCAACCCGATACTCCAACTCGTTCCACACTCTCTGTAGCATATCAGGCGTAACAGTTTGAATAGCTGCTGTTATTTCTCGTTTCAAATCATCAATGGTGGCTGGGAGAGGTGGCCCAAACACCATATCCTTAACATGCACGCTGAACAACTGTCGTCGATTCACTTCTGCCGTACTCAATAACACAAAAAGCTTTCTGTTGAGCGGTCGCCATCTTAGCATCAACTGACGCTGACGCCTAGTCAACAGCGCCTCAAGCGAACAAATGTACAACTAAATGAAACTTTATAGCTCCCTTAATTCGCCGACAGATAGTGCTTAGCTCTGCCTTTTGTCGTTGCAGAGTTTTAAATTCCTAAAGTTGTGGTATTCTTTTTGAATCACCCTGTATAATGGGTCGTGAGTAGCGTCAAATGTTGCGTCATCACTGAGACGGACACGGAGGTATCTCATACTCAAGTGACACAGCTTCATCAGCAGCTGACAGAGCTCAAAATCCACCTTACTGTAGTTCCCCATTTGGCCATCTGGTCGAATAATGCAGTATCCAGATTTCTGCGGTACTCGGATGGACGGAGGCTCGAAATCTAACTGCATGGGAACGTGAGGGCATGCATACTCGTCGTCAATGTTGCGATCGACCACGTCTGTCCACCACAAGGTAGGACCGCCGTATTGTGCACCAACATCATTGACGCACCCAATCCGAGGGCAAGTAATGCATTCCCTGCGCCATTCTGCAGCACCCGCATCGTTGGTCAGAGTCTAGCGGGACCCAGACTGGGGAATTACAGTCCCATTCGTACGCTGTCGTTAACAACATAACACAAACGACTGTTTCGAGTGGTGTTGTGACCGGGAAACATGGACTGCTGATGAATGTTTGTAGATCCATTGGACGTGGGACAGCGGCTACTCAAATATTTAACAAAGAAATTCGCATCTGCAGTGAACTCTTCGAAGGAAGCTCTTGAGAATTCACATCCGGAAACATTTGGCACAATATGCCAATACCTTGAGAGGTGCATATGGGGCCTGAAGATGGCATAATGAATTGCCGAAACTGGTAGTGAAAATAAAAGAACTTCTCACTTTGTACGGCTGTTTGGCGAATTTCTTTGCTAAATAAACTGATGAATGTCGTCGTGGAGTACTGCTGGATGAGGTCTCATTGCGTTCAGCGATGAACCACCGTGCTGAACTACGGCAGATCACCATCGTCGACCAATGTGGGAGCATTCTGGGGACAGGACCAGTTTTTCCAATCTGTAGGAGAGGCGCAGCGGTGTTAATCTTGCCAGTGACTGAGCAAACTCTCACGGCACAACAGGACGTCACGGGTATCCAGCGTGCTTATATTTTACCTCTGATGGAACACTATCCTGGTGCCACCTTTCAACTGGACAACGCTCGTCTACGTATGGCAGGTGTGTCTATGAACTGTGTACGCGACTTCGTGGTACTTTCGTGGCCGACTACACGTCCAGATCTGCCCCCGACAGAACGTAACGTGCTTGGGACCAGCTCGGACGAAAACTCCCTCCCACTGCCAGTATGCAGGATATCAAGGACCAGTTGCAACAGCTGTGCGCTAGCTTGCTTCAGGAGAGGATGCAACGGCTCTATGACGAGCTTTCCCACTGTGTCAATGCATGACCAGAGCAGATGCAGTGCCGTACTCATAAGTGGGCTGACGTTGCCCTGTTCCTAAGACAGCTTAGTTTTCAACGGCCTACAGACGATCTCCCCCCATGAACCATGGACCTTGCCGTTGGTGGGGAGGCTTGCGTGCCTCAGCGATACAGATGACCGTACCGTAGGTGCAACCACAATGGAGGGGTATCTGTTGAAAGGCCAGAGAAACATGCGGTTCCTGAAGAGGGGCAGCATCCTTTTCAGTAGTTGCAGGGGCAACAGTCTGGATGATTGACTGATCTGGCCTTGTAACATTAACCAAAACGGTCTTGCTGTGCTGGTACTGCGGACGGCTGAAAGCAAGGGGAAACTACAGCCGTAATTTTTCCCGAGGACATGCAGCTCTACTGTATGATTAAATGATGATGGCGTCCTCTTGGGTAAAATATTCCGGAGGTAAAATAGTCCCCCATTCGGATCTCCGGGCGGGGACTACTCAGGTGGACGTCGTTATCAGGAGAAAGAAAACTGGCGTTCTACGGATCGGAGCGTGGAATGTCAGATCCCTTAATCGGGCAGGAAGGTTAGAAAATTTAAAAAGGGAAATGGATAGGTTAAAGTTAGATATAGTGGGAATTAGTGAAGTTCGGTGGCAGGAGGAACAAGACTTTTGGTCAGGTGACTACAGGGTTATAAATACAAAATCAAATAGGGGTAATGCAGGAGTAGGTTTAATAATGAATAAAAAAATAGGCGTGCGGGTAAACTACTAAAAACAGCATAGTGAACGCATTATTGTGGCCAAGATAGACACAAAGCCCATGCCTACTACAGTAGTACAAGTTTATATGCCAACTACCTCTGCAGATGATGATGAAATAGATGAAATGTATGACGAGATAAAAGAAATTATTCAGGTAGTGAAGAGAGGCGAAAATTTAATAGTCATGGGTGACTGGAATTCGTCAGTAGGAAAAGGGAGAGAAGGAAACATAGTAGGTGAATATGAATTGGGGGGAAGGAATGAAAGAGGAAGCCGCCTGGTAGAATTTTGCACAGAACATAACTTAATCATAGCCAACACTTGGTTCAAGAATCATAAAAGAAGGTTGTATACCTGGAAGAATCCTGGAGATACTAAAAGGTATCAGATAGATTATATAATGGTAAGACAGAGATTTAGGAACCAGGTTTTCAATTGTAAGACATTTCCTGGGGCAGATGTGGATTCTGACCACAATCTATTGGTTATGAACTGCAGATTGAAACTAAAGAAACTGCAAAATGTGGGAATTTAAGGAGATGGGACCTGGATAAACTGAAAGATCCAGAGGTTGTACAGAGTTTCAGGGAGAGCATAAGGGAACAATTGACAGGAATGGGGGAAAGAAATACAGTAGAAGAAGAATGGGTAGCTCTGAGGGATGAAGTAGTGAAGGCAGCAGAGGATCAAGTAGGTAAAAAGACGAGGGCTAATAGAAATCCTTGGGTAACAGAAGAAATATTGAATTTAATTGATGAAAGGAGAAAATATAAAAATGCAGTAAATGAAGCAGGCAAAAAGGAATACAAACGTCTCAAAAATAATATCGACAGGAAGTGCAAAATGGCTAAGCAGGGATGGCTAGAGGACAAATGTAAGGATGTAGAGGCTTATCTCACTAGGGGTAAGATAGATACTGCCTACAGGAAAATTAAAGAGACCTTTGGAGAGAAGAGAACCACTTGTATGAATATCAAGAGCTCAGATGGCAATCCAGTTCTAAGCAAAGAAGGGAAGGCAGAAAGGTGGAAGGAGTATATAGAGGGTTTATACAAGGGCGATGTACTTGAGGACAATATTATGGAAATGGAAGAGGATGTAGATGAAGACGAAATGGGAGATACGATACTGCGTGAAGAGTTTGACAGAGCACTGAAAGACCTGAGTCGAAACAAGGCCCCCGGAGTAGACAACATTCTATTTGAACTACTGATGGCCTCGGGAGAGCCAGTCATGACAAAACTCTACCATCTGGTGAGCACGATGTATGAGACAGGCGAAATACCCTCAGACTTCAAGAAGAATATAATAATTTCAATCCCAAAGAAAGCAGGTGCTGACAAATGTGAAAATTACCAAATTATCAGTTCAATAAGTCACAGCTGCAAAATACTAACGCGAGTTCTTTACAGACGAATGGAAAAACTGATAGAAGCCGACCTCGGGGAAGATCAGTTTGGATTCCGTAGAAATGTTGGAACACGTGAGGCAATACTGACCCTACGACTTACCTTAGAAGAAAGATTGAGAAAAGGCATTTGTAGACTTAGAGAAAGCTTTTGACAATGTTAACTGGAATACTCTCTTTCAAATTCTGAAGGTGGCAGGGGTAAAATACAGGGAGCGAAAGGCTATTTACAGTTTGTACAGAAACCAGATGGCAGTTATAAGAGTCGAGGGGCATGAAAGGGAAGCAGTGGTTGGGAAAGGAGTAGGACAGGGTTGTAGCCTCTCCCCGATGTTATTCAATCTGTATATTGAGCAAGCAGTAAAGGAAACAAAAGAAAAATTCGGAGTAGGTATTAAAATTCATGGAGAAGAAGTAAAAACTTTGAGGTTCGCCGATGACATTGTAATTCTGTCAGAGACAGCAGGGGACTTGGAAGAGCAGTTGAACGGAATGGACAGTGTCTTGAAAGGAGGATATAAGATGAACATCAACAAAAGCAAAACGAGCATAATGGAATGTAGTCAAATTAAGTCGGGTGATGCTGAGGGAATTAGATTAGGAAATGAGACAAAGTAGTAAAGGAGTTTTGCTATTTAGGGAGTAAAATAACCGATGATGGTCGAAGTAGAGAGGATATAAAATGTAGACTGGCAATGGCAAGGAAAGCGTTTCTCAAGAAGAGGAATTTGTTAACATCGAGTATAGATTTAAGTGTCAGGAAGTCGTTTCTGAAAGTATTTGTATGGAGTGTAGCCATGTATGGAAGTGAAACATGGACGATAACTAGTTTGGACAAGAAGAGAATAGAAGCTTTCGAAATGTGGTGCTACAGAAGAATGCTGAAGATTAGGTGGGTAGATCACGTAACTAATGAAGTATTGAATAGGATTGGGGAGAAGAGAAGTTTGTGGCACAACTTGACCAGAAGAAGGGATCGGTTGGTAGGGCATGTTGTGAGGCATCAAGGGATCACCAATTTAGCATTGGAGGGCAGTGTGGAGGGTAAAAATCGTAGAGGGAGACCAAGAGATGAATACACTAAGCAGATTCAGAACGATGTAGGTTGCAGTAGATGCTGGGAGATGAAGGAGCTTGCACAGGATAGAGTAGCATGGAGAGCTGCATCAAACCAGTCTCAGGACTGAAGACCACAACAACAACAACAACCGACGATCTAATATGGTTAGGCAGTGGGGCTATTTTGTTCAGGTCAGATTTGCTGTCGGTCCGTGTCTAGCTGTGTCGGCTGTCTTGTTTGATCCTTGTCACGTGGCAGCGCTGCCCACGGCGTCAGACCGACTGTAGCGCTGTCATACGATCAAGCTCGTGCTTTTGGACTTCACGTGTCAAGGTCGTGCGTACGTGCATCACAATCGTCACTCTTCCTATTAAGCGACACGTCATTCTGGCTTCCTTAGATCTCCATCAGTAAATTAAATGTTTGTGCAATATTTCTGCAACAGGGATGCTAGAAATCAGGCACTGCGAATGCTTGCAGAGAAACAAAAACCAGTTGCAGGTATCTAAAAAACACAGATAAAGGAAACACACGAGGTTATATGCAGAAAAAGACGAGCTACAGATACAAGAAAGCACGGAAGTTTAGTCAAGACGGCACAGTCATTACTTTCAGCTGAAAAAAAGAAATTTAGGTGGGTTGTTGGCCTATGACTACGAGAACTGAATGATGTTCAGCGATGCACTGCAGAAAAATCAATATCTGATGCTCGCTGTACAGCCATCTGTAGCGAATTTAAGTGATACCGTCAGCATCCCGTGCCCTCGCCGACACAGTCACCGCCATCGCCATCATCAAGCAAGTACAGATTCAGTCTTTCCAGCAGTACGTGCAGTTCTCCCAGTTATTTCAAACGCACGCAGTTCTGCTGCACAACATGCAGAACAACACGAATCCGAGACCAGTGCTTACACTGTCGAGTTCCTTGTATTTAAGAATAGTGGTACTCAGGAATAAAAGGCCTTTTCACGTGAAATGATTTGTAAACAAATGATTTTAATTCTGAGAAAGTATTTTCTTTACGTCTGCGTAGTTCCTCAGAACTCTGCATATTGATTATCACGTTTCAGCAATTGTTTCTGAACATGACTGTTGAGAAACTGCAGTACTAAATTTAAGATCTGGAGCCTCTTCCAGTAGCGAAAAATCTTACTGTGGCAACCAGTCTTTCTACAGCATGACACTTCTGCTTCGAAACTAACGCTATCACCAAGCGCAACAATGCAATAAAACTGTCGTAGTCCGTTCTTAGATAATTGCCAAACTTCTGTCTATCCAGTTCTTTCAACGTCATATGACAAATGTTTTCGTTTCAGTAATCATTATTGGCCCACATTGTTCTGTTTCTTACGCGATGAGTTTTTTGTGATGCTAACAGAGCAGTGTCTACTATCGTTTGTTTCGCTATAGCAAGAGGCATGTTGCGCGTAATGTATTCTCGACAGAAGACTTTGAGGTCGTCTATAACCGCCTTTAGACACAGGCGTTTCCGCCTTCGGCGAACTTCTATGTGCTGTACCCGTTCTACAGTTTATTTTTTCACACGTTCTGGCCAAGTACCAATTCATTAACTAGGTATTGGCTTGTCCGATTCCACTGTAAAAAGTATTTATGTAAATGAGACTATGCCATAGCAGAGGTTTTTTTAGTAAATGCATTACACTACTCATATTAAAAAATAAGACACATTTTTAATTTCGCGCCGTTTTTTTTAGGTTCTAATGTTCCTGACTCAACTTTAAAATAAAGATTTCCTAAAAATGTATTTTTAACATCTAACAGGCTAACATCTTACGTTCTTAACGAACACTTTATCGTATAAGGGTTTATCATAGTCTTTGCAGTGAAATCTCGGCAACAGTCAAGCACTAAATTCACGTATTTTGTGGTACACAAGTGTGACTGCGTGTAACTTCCCTTTCACTACGCTTTACTCTACAGACTGCACTGTAGGAAACATTCGAAACAATTTTTGCACTTGGAAACGTATTGATGTCAATCTCCGCTGAAGAATACGGATGGTGTGTGTGTGTGTGTGTGTGTGTGTGTGTGTGTGTGTGTGTGTGTGTGTGTTCGCGGCATTTCAGCTGCAGTCTGAAGACTGGGAAGCAAGAGGAACAAGCTACTTAAAAAAATCTGCTGTATCTCTCTTACCTTTTTCGAAGAGCTGCACTTTCGAATGAAGAAACAACTACAAATTCTATGATGAATAGTGATATGTAACTTAGTTTGACGAACAGAAATGAACGTTTTTGCTTTCAGAAGACATATACTGAACGAAGAAAATGTGATATTGCTTTTATTGTAAAATGAAGGTAATGAGTAGACGATATTAACAAGTCTTTTTTCCTTGTGGCTAGGGCCTCAAATCTCTCGTTGGAAACTTTATGTACTTCTCACTATGCTTTCGCTCTGAAATATTTGCTTGTGTTGGAAAGTCTTGTTCCACAGTACAGACTTTTCCAGTACCAAAGTGATTAATTCCTGTGTCGACTTCAACATTTTCCCACTAAACCATGATAAAAGCAATATGGAACGCAAATAGTAAGTAGCGTACTGTAAAAAGTGGAAACTTTATGTACTTCTCACTATGCTTTCGCTCTGAAATATTTGCTTGTGTTGGAAAGTCTTGTTCCACAGTACAGACTTTTCCAGTACCAAAGTGATTAATTCCTGTGTCGACTTCAACATTTTCCCACTAAACCATGATAAAAGCAATATGGAACGCAAATAGTAAGTAGCGTACTGTAAAAAGTGAAGTCGCTGGAAGACACAGAGGGGGCAAGATCACCCATCCAACTGGAAAGCACACTGGCACCTTTCCTTTCCGAAGTGCGAGATTTTCTTGGCGTAAGACACACACACACAAAAACGTACTTGTTGGTGCTTCACATTTGTTCTGTGCGCCAGTGAAGTTTCGAACCGTTTTGGCACATGGCAGAGCCGTAGTACACCTTCAAAATGATGTCTACATACGACTCCGTTACAAGCAGCGTGCTGTTATTGAACTCTTGTGTGCAGAAACAGAAACCGTGGTGAACATCCGTAAACGTTTGCGTGCAGTGAATGGTGAAACTGCAGTTGATAGGAGTACAGTTGGGCGAAGGGTAAAGAAAGTTATAGCCTCAGGAAATGCAGAAACTGAGCTCCATCATCAGCAACGCTCGGGACGTCGTGTCATAGCCACTGCTCCAGACATGCTGAATCGTGCGGGTGCCTTTATTCGTGTCGAGTGGCGCAACGTTGTTGTTGTTGTCTTCAGTCCTGAGACTGGTTTGATGCAGCTCTCCATGCTACCCTATCCTGTGCCAGCTTATTCATCTCCCAGTACTTACTGCAACCTGCATCCTTCTGAATCTGTTTAGTGTATTCATCTCTTGGTCTCCCTCTACGATTTTTACCCTCTAAGCTTCCCTTCAATACTAAATTGGTGATGCCTTTATGCCTCAGAACATGTCCTACCAACCGATCCCTTCTTCTAGTCAAGTTGTGCCACAAACTTCTCTTCTCCCCAATCCTATTCAACACCTCATTAGTTATGTTATCTACCCATCTAATCTTCAGCACTCTTTTGTAGCAACACATTTCGAAAGCTTCTATTCTCTTCTTGTCCAAACCAGTTATCGTCCATGTTCACTTCCATACATGGCTACGCTCCATACAAATACTTTCAGAAACGACTTCCTGACATTTAAATCTATACTCGATGTTAACAAATTTCTCATTTTCAGAAACGCTTTCCTTGCCATTGCCAGCCTACATTTTATATCTTCTCTACTTCGACCATCATCAGTTATTTTGCTCCCCAAATAGCAAATCTCCTTTACTACTTTAAGTGTCTCATTTCCTAATCTAATTCCCTCAACATCTTCCGACTTAATTCGACTACATTCCATTATCCTCGTTTTGCTTTTTTTGATGTTCATCTTATATCCTGCTTTCAAGACACTATCCATTCAGTTCAACTGCTCTTCTAAGTCCTTTGCTGTCTCTGACAGAATTACAATGTCATCGGCGAATCTCTACACCTATTACATGATTACTCTGCAATTCACATTTAAGTGCTTGGCACAGGGTTCATCGAACCACAATCATACTATCTCCCTACCATTCCGCTCCCGAACAGCGAGCGGGAAAAACGAACACCTAAACCTTTCTGTTCGAGCTCTGATTTCTCTTATTTTATTTTGATGATCATTCCTACCTATATAGGTTGGGCTCAACAAAATATTTTCGCATTCGGAAGAGAAAGTTGGTGACTGAAATTTCGTAAATATATCTCGCCGCGACGAAAAACGTCTTTGCTTTAATGACTTCCATCCCAACTCGCGTATCATATCTGCCACACTCTCTCCCCTATTACGCGATAATACAAAACGAGCTGCCCTTTTTGCACCCTTTCGATGTCCTCCGCCAATCCCACCTGGTAAGGATCCCACACCGCGCAGCAATATTCTAACAGAGGACGAACGAGTGTAGCGTAAGCTGTCTCTTTAGTGGACTTGTTGCATCTTCTAAGTGACCTGCCAATGAGACGCAATCTTTGGCTCGCCTTCCCCACAATATTATCTATGTGGTCTTTCCAACTGAAGTTGTTTGTAATTTTAACACCCAGGTACTTAGCTGAATTGACAGCCTTGAGAATTGTAGTATTTATCGAGTAATCGAATTCCAACGGATTTCTTTTGGAACTCATGTGGATCACCTCACACTTATCGTTATTTCTTTTCCATGGATTTTAATACAGACTCCGAATTTTTCTTTTGTTTCCTTTACTGCTTGCTCAATATACAGATTGAATAACATCGGGGAGAGGCTACAACCCTGCCTCACTCCCTTCCCAACCACTGCTTCCCTTTCATGTCCCTCAACTCTTGTAACTGCCACCTGGTTTCTGTACGAATTCTAAATAGCCTTTTGCACCCTGTATTTTACCCCGGCCACCTTCAGAATTTGAAAGAGAGTATTCCAGTCAACATTGTCAAAAGCTTTCTCTAAGTCTACAAATGCTAAAAACGTAGGTTTGCCTTTCATTAATCTAACTTATAAGAGAAGTCGTAGGGTCAGTACTGCCTCACGTGTTCCAATATTTCTACGGAATCCAAACTGATCTTCCCCGAGGTCGGCTTCTACCAATTTTTCGTCTGTAGAGAATTCGCGTAAGTATTTTGCATCCGTGACTTATTAAACTGATAGTTCGGTAATTTTCACATCTGTCAGCACCTACTTTCTTTGGGATTGGAATTATTACATTTTCTTTAAGTCTGAGGGTATTTCGCCTGTCTCACACATCTTGCTCACCATATGGTAGAGTTTTGTCAGGTCTGGCTCTCCCAAGGCCGTCAGTAGTTCTAACGGAATGTTGTCTACTCCCGGGGCCTTGTTTCGCCCCTGTATAGAACTGGGTTTCCATCTGAGCTCTTGATATTCATACAAGTGGTTCTCTTTTCTCCAAAAGGTCTCTTTAATTTTCCTGTAGGCAGTATCTATCTTACCCCTAGTGAGATACGCCTCTACATCCTTACATTTGTCCTCTAGCCATCCCTGCTTAGCCATTTTGCACTTCCTGTCGATCTCAATTTTGGGACGTTTGTCTTCCATTTTGCCGGCTTCATTTACTGCATTTTTACATTTTCTCCTTTCCTCCATTAAATTCAGTATTTCTTCTGTTACCCAAGGATTTCTACTAGCCCTCGTCTTTTTACCTAATTGATCCTCTGCTGCCTTCACTACTTCATCCCTCAAAGCTACCCATTCTTCTTCTACTTCTTCTTTCCCCCATTCTCGTCAATTGTTACCTTATGCTCTCCCTGAAACTCTGTGCAACCTCTGGTTCAGTCAGTTTATCCAGGTCCCATCTCCTCAAATTCCCACCTTTTTGCAGTTTCTTCAGTTTTAATCTACAGTTCATAATCAATAGATTGTGGTCAGAGTCCACATCTGCCCCTGGAAATGTCTTACAATTTAAAACCTGGTTCCTAAATCTCTGTTCTACCATTATATAATCTATCTGAAACCTGTCAGTATCTCCAGGCCTTTTCCATGTATACAACCTTCATTTATGATTCTTGAACCAAGTGTTAGCTATGATTAAGTTATGCTCTGTGCAAAATTCTACCAGGCGCTTCCTGTTTCATTTCTTAGCCCCAATCCATGGTCACCTCCTACGTTTCCTTCTCTCCCTTTTCCTACTACCGAATTCCAGTCACCAATGACTATTAAATTTTCGTCTCCCTTCACTATCTGAATAATTTCTTTTATTTCATCATACATTTCTTCAATTTCTTTGTCATCTGTAGAGCTAGTTGGCATATAAACTTGTACTACTGTAGTAGGCGTGGGCTTCGTGTCTATCTTGGCCACAATAATGCGTTCACTATGCTGTTTGTAGTAGTTTACCCGCACTCCTATTTTGTTATTCATTATTAAACCGACTCCTGCATTACCCCTATTTGATTTTGTATTTATAACCCTGTATTCGCCTGACCAGAAGTCTTGTTATTCCTGCCACCGAATTTCACTAATTCCCACTATATCTAACTTTAACCTATCCATTTCCCTTTTTAAACTTTCTAACCTACCTGCCCAATTAAGGTATCTGACCTTCCACGCTCCGATCCGTAGAACACAAGTTTTCTTTCTCCTGATAACGACGTCCTCTTGAGTAGTCCCCACCCGGATATCAGAATGGGAGACTATTTTATCTCTGGAATATTTTACCCAAGAGGACTCCATCATCATTTAACCATACAGTAAAGCTGCATGCCCTCGGGAAAAATTACGGCTGTAGTTGCCCCTTGCTTTCAGCGCATCACAACTCGACAATTGGCTCTACAGTTGTCGGTCTAATTGGAAGTGCGTTTGCAACGATCGAGACTCTTGGATATTCAGAGAGGTGTTTACGATGGGTTCCATGAATGCGCACAGCGGATCCCAAGATGCAAAGGAAGTCTATTTCATCTGAACTGTTGGAGCTTAGAGATTCTGTACGAGGAACAAAGTTTGAAAATGACGAGAGTGTCAGTCTTGCAGTGAAAACATGGCCACGCCAACAGGACAAGAGCTTTCACTAGCAGGGAATACATGCTCTTCCACAACGTTGGCGTACGGCCATAGAACGTGATGGAGACTACGTAGAAAAGTAGGATACGGACAAGACATGTTGATGTATATTGTCACCAAATTCTGACTAACAACAAATATGTTCCGAGAGAAAAAAAAAAAGTGGGGCCATTACTTATTGAACGACCCTCGCAGATGACTAATGTGTGTCATGTTTTCATTGTATGATGATGAGAGAAGGACGAGGTGGTAACCCGCTGCAGGCACATAAGCTATTCCTCTCGAATTACACCAACGGAAGCCCGCCAGTCCTGGTGCCCCCATACGACGGACGCGCCACCACCAATCGTCTCGCGAGAGCGTTCGGATGTGATAAGTTGATCTTTTGCATTTCAAAATGAGCCTTTGTTTTCTTGTCAGAGCCTCAATAACGGAATCGGCCACCCATTACTGTTCAATATATTTGCAACTCCGATTATGGGCAACCATCAGCTGTAGAATGGAATTATGAAAATGAAAATTTGTGCCAGGCCGTGACTCGAACCCGCATTTCCCGCTTACCGCGAACGGTGGCCTAGCCATTTGGTTGTGTGTGCACGACTCACGACCAGTCCCAAAACTTCCATATGTCGTTAACCATGCGCTTACAACCTGTAATCGTACATCCGTTTTGTGTATTCCCATAAAGGGCGACATTTTACTTAAAAGTCGGTTGTCCGGTGTCTGCGGATATATACGATATTGCAGTCCCTGTGTTATTCAGAATTACGATGCAAAGTTTCGTACAAGAAGAAAGGCACCCTAGGTCCGCACCAGAACCGTACTGTGGTGATCGGGCGCCTTTGATAAAACTGTCAAAACTATTCTCCGCGCACTCGGAAAAACTAAGTTTACGCAATTTTTTTCTAAGCATATTTCAAAACTTCAATTTAATAATAAAAGACGCGCAGCAAAACCGACTGTACAGCGAAAACTGACACTCTTAATTACACGAGTTAAACGTTCAGTAAAGAACATTAACATGTTCGATTCTTTAGCAGTTTTCAGTTTCATTCGCACCAGAACAACAAAATAACTGATACAGGCTGAACAAGAGAGAACTGGCCCGGAAATATTTTTACAGTAAAACTGACGCAGGGCTGGCCCTTGTTTATGATCACTACAGTAAATGCTAGAAATGTCCATCGTTTCGCGCCATTCTGCCAAAAGTTTTGCATTGCACACTTTACTGGAGGTTTTGTCAAGTCGCTTCCTTGCGCAAACAGTTCCGCAAATGTTTTCTACGACTCGTGTTTCGCATAAAACTCGACAATGAATATGCGCCGTTCTATCGTGAGCACTATTCAACCGTCACTATAATGAATTAGGCTTACCCGGGACAGAGCTGGCGGAAGATGGGCGAGGGCCGCCATTTGACAGCAAACGGACTGGTGCATCACGGTTTACAGCATTTTGTGTGATGAGGCAGTTCTCCTGTTCATTAACAAGAGTAAATTCTGCGTAAGTCTTAAAAATAAATACTGGGCCAGCATCATTCTGCTTATTTAGTTTAGGAAAACATTTAAGATACGAAACAGCAACTTTTGGACTTTCCGTCTGGTGTAGTTCACGTCTCTTCATAGGATTGTTCGTTTCACTGCTTATAGATTTATGAAAAGATGAAAGTAAATTATTTAATTATTTCTGAATCAGTGTCCAGTAGTTTGATGAGTTGATAGCGAAATTGGAATCATCCCTCAAATGCAAAAACAAAGCGATGAGGCTTTCAGTGCTGCTGAATCTGTTATTTTGTTGTGGGACCATACACAGGAACTTTCCTCTCCTACATGAAACGGACCTTTAATTACCCAACGTGTATTTGGAAGTTTAAAGAATCGGTGGAGAATATTTTACAGATCTATCAATGTTGAGCAGAACTTTACTGTAGGCACTATCAAATGTTGCTTCGTCCGTCGTTCCAGAGATAGTTCTAACTTTGTAAACACTAAGTATACAGAGGCTCTAATCTGTACAATGAAATCCCACCAACCCAAGGCAGAAGTTCACATAACAAAAGTAGTAATGTTTTCACCGACTGCTTTACAGACAATCCTGGCAAAGTATCATGAAAAGACGAAAGTATCTAAATGTGGCTGGCAGCAATCTTAGTGAACACTGAATCAATTTATTGTCGAATGTCAAGGACTATTTCATATCAGTATTGAAATATGAGTGATTATGTATTTTGTGGCTGTAATACAGTAAAGCATAGATTTCACTTAAGTTTTGAAAGGAATTTATTTTAATCTGTTATTATTACCTCAAGATCTGCTCATTCGGCTGAAAGGGCTTACGCCAGGGATCAAAGCATTTTTTGCTGAACACTATTTCAAGTTTTGAACGGCCACATTCGAGTTATGATGCTACCATTAGGGCAAAAACACCGAAACAGTGATACCTCAATCATTTTTCTCCTTGACAGATGTCTCCCACATTTAACGGTCTTCCTCCACCTCTTCAGTGAACACGTTCCACGTCCAAACCAGCTGCATCCACGGTGGCTGACGCAGCAAACACGTTCGCTTACATCGATTGCTGCTTCGCGGCGAAAGGACTGCTGATGTTTTTAAAAATATCGGGAATCCTACATATTTATATTTAGTAAGTATTGATGTATTATTAGATATTCTGTAGATCAACAAGCTAGCAGCCTGTTTATTCCCCCTTAGGGCATGAATTTAAAGGAAAACAAAGCACTTCCACGCTTGGCAATAACCACTTTGCTAACAATGGTAACTACATGTGAGTGGCACAATAAAAGATGTCCGACGGATCCGTCGTGCGGTTTCGTCGTGTATCGGATTTGTCTGGAACACTTCATGTCGACTTCCCCTGTTCTGCCAACGTCAGCGACCTTGCAGTTGTAGTATCAAAATGGCATGGTGAAGCTAAGCGTTGCAGTTTCTGCTGGAAGCGCCGACTAGTCAGCGTTTCCTCTCACATGTCTTTGTCCACCGCAAACCAATCTTGTCATCATTTAGATTTTAGTTTTTCATTTTCAGCAACTGTTTCTGAAGAATGCCATATGAAGAAATGGCACAGTAGTTGCGTCAAAGCAGTTTTTTTTCTCTTTTAAATAGCGAAACTGGTGCGCTATTTCTTCACGTCGGATATTTTGTTATTCCATTCGCACCTTCCCCCCCCCCCCCCCCCTCCAGTGCAATGAGACTAATACTATGTACACCTAGACTTGTTTCACACGGTCAAAGAGGAGGACTGGACGAGATGAAATCTCAGAAAGTAGTAAGACTCCTTCGCATAGTAAAAGTAGAATTACGTTGTTCTACAATTTCAAAACAACAATTTCAAATATTTAGCGAAAATTGGAAAAAAATATAAAAATATCGACATTCGATACCGCCTTTTAGAAATCGATATATACGGGAAAATAACGCTGATACATGTCGATATTTTTTGGAAAGAATATCGGTATTTTACCAACAGCACTAGTTCGCGAACAAAGTAATTATCATGTCGCCTTCTCACCCCAAATTCGCAGCCTTGCCGCCGTTGTGTGCGCGGCTCAGTTGTTTCACACGCACTGCTGACGCGCGAGAAAATGACGCAGCGAACTCGCGGTAATCAATTACCCGTGTGCATCGAGCCTTAGTGATACCCATCTGGTAGTGGCCTTATTGTGGCATGCAGCCAAAATCTTGCTGAGCACGCTCAACAAAAGGCTATATGGAAAGCTGAATTGCGTAATAGGAAATGAACAATTTGGTTTCAGGCGAGGAGTGGGAACTACAGATGTCATTGGGCTACTGAGAGTGATGGGGGAGAGGTACATGGAAAAGAAAAGGAAGGTGTATGTTGCGTTCATTGATCTTGAGAAGGCTTTTGACTGTGTCATATGGGACAAACTGATGGAAATTCCAAGGAAACATGGAGTTGACTGGAGGGCTAGACAGCTAATTAGAAATTTATATTTGAACCAGAGAGCAAGAGTGTAAGAATAGGAGGCGTGGTGAGTGAAGAAATTGAACTAGGGAGAGGTGTAAGGGTATGTTGTTTATCACCAACGCTGTTCAATATATATGTGGAGGAAATTATTAGTGAACGTTTTGATGGAAGGAGAGGAGTTTGTATAGGGAGTCGAAGAGTGGAGTGTATAAGATTTGCAGACGACATGATTGTGATGGCAGAGAGTGCAAGAGAGTTGGAACAAATGTTAGATGATATAAACACAAAATTACAAGAATACAGAATGAAGATTAACAAGAAGAAAACGAAAAGCATGGTAATAGGAGGAAAAGGGGAGAATATGCCATATGAAAATAGGGGGAGAGGAAATAGAGCATTTGAATAACTAATTACTTGGGAAGTGTAATAATGGATGATATGTATTACTCAACAGGAATTAGGAAAACAATTGCAATGGCAAAAGAAGGACTCAAGAGGAAACAGAAATAACTTTGTGGACCACTAAACAAAGATCTGAGGAAAATACTTGCCAGATGTTACATCTGGAGCATTGCACTATGTGGTGCGGAGACCTAGACATTGAGGAAGGAAGATGAGAGAAGATTGGAGGCACTAGAGATGTGGATATGTAGAAAAATGGAAAAAGTGAAATGGGAAGACCGAGTAAGGAATGGAGAAGTATTGAGAAGAATTAGAGAAGAAAGTAACATGCTGAAAGTTATCAGAAACAGAAAACGGAACTGGATTGGACATTGTTTGAGGTGGGACTGTTTATTGAAGGAAGGAATAGAAGTAGTGGTGGAGGGAAAAGGGGGAAGAGGAAAATAAAGATATCAAATGCTGGACAATATCAAAGGAGGCAAATATTCAGAAATGAAAAGACTGGCTACGGACAGACAAAAGTGGAAGAGGCTTAACCCATGACAAGACCTGCCGTAAGGCAGAAGACCGTACATACATACATACATTTTTTTTTTACTCGAGGTAAAGGCTTTTCTCAATAGGTGAGAGGGTAAGAGAACTCACGCATCCCTCCAGGTTAATCGCAAACCTTATGTTTCTTTCGGGCTGGTCTTGCACCCTTGGCGGCAGCCTAACTCGTCACGCCCTCCGTACAGTCCTAGTCTTCATATCGTCTTGAAAGAAACAATACTGTGTAACTGTCTGTCAATCTATTGCTGCGTAATTGCAAAATCGCGCGCAGTCACGCCACTCTGGAAACGCTTGTTATATACAGATCGCATACATTAACTAAGCCCTTCTCTGATTGGTCAAAGTCCGCTGACTTCGTGCCGCTCTGGAAATGTAAAAAATGAGCGAACAAGCTGTGCTTGGCCCTTCTAGCGACTCACCATCAACTTTCGTGTCACACTAGGAGTACACCATGTTAATGATTTACATGTCCGTTTCTTTTGTAAACTATAAATAGCTGTTCTGGGACAGAATGAATAGCTGGACTTCTCTCAGCAGCCAATGTGCTAGGAGCAGATCGCAAACTACCGCTCCCTCCATCCTCCGCTCAAGGGCCAAGGCGATGAGAGCGATCTGTTTACGCACGAATTCAGTGTTGCGTGCTTTCTTTTTTGGAGGGGGGGGGGGGCGCAGGCAAGGAGGGAGTTTCACAGTTTGTAATATACCACGCCTTCCCTTGCTGCGATATAATTCTTACCGTTTAGTTTCATGGTTTTATGTCGGTTTTCTGCCGTTATTTTTCTCGTCAAGTATCCTTTATTATCGATCGACTAGCGGACCCGTAATACTTCACACTTGCTAAATACGGTAATGTATGGGAGCTGGATATCTATAATAATAAACCGCTGTCGCTAAACCAGGGATCAGTTGCAGAAAGAATCGCTAACGACTTCCACGGACAACAAAATTTTTATTTTAAATATTTCGCGTAATTAATGAATGAATTTAAAAAAATTAAAATACTGTCAATCCTTTCATAATAGATATAACCTTACGTCAAGTTCAACACTATAAGATACGTGTTAGTGTTGGAAACTGTGTGTTTGTCTAGAGACAGCGTAATTAATGGCGCGCAAATACCAGGACTGTATTCGTCCACTATTTCTGAATGAGCGCTTAGCGACTTTCGACAAACTTTGATTTCAAATCTTCCTTGAACTTTTTCTCGTTTACATTTTTGAAGTCAAATACAGGGTGTACATAAAGCCCGGATCACTTTCAATTATTTATTGCGCAAGAACTAAACACTGCACAGATGTCATGCATATTGCATTTTGAAGAGAAACTCCGAAAGTTTATTATTTTTTTTAAACAAACATTCGATATGCGAACCATGGGTGATCCGTCAGACGTCAATACGGTATTCGAATTCTTGCCATACCCGTCCCAGCATGGCATCGTCGACTGTGACAGTCGCTTCCCATATGCTCTCCCGGAACTCTGCTACATCACTTGGTAGAGGCGGTACACAGACCAGATATTTAATGTGTCCCCAAAGAAAAATGTCACACGGAGTGATATCTGGTGATTGGGGAGGCCATTTCATGAAACAGCTATCCCCTTCTGTAGCACGGCCGTTCCATCGATGCGGCAGCTCCGTGTTCCGGTACCCACGAACATAACGATGAAAATTGGGTGGAACCCCTTCCTGCTGAAAGATGAACGGAGAGTCCGGTTGTATTTGAGGCATCAGCCATTGCTGCAACAGGTCCAAGTAGAAATATCCATTGCCATTGCTCTCGGCGAAGAAGAATGGCCCGTACAGCTTTCGACGTGACAAGGCACAAAAAATATTTACCTTTGGGGAATCACGCTCAAATTCAATGCATTCGTGTGGATGCTTTGTACCCCAGATTCGACAATTATGCCTGCTCACTTTCCCATTAGTGTGAAAAGTGGCTTCGTCGCTAAAAATTAAGCGATCAACAATGCCATTCCCATCCTCATTCAGTTGTTGCAACTCGCACAAAGCTCCAAACGCTTGTCTTTTACGTCGTCATTTAGCTTCTACACTAGCTCCAATTTGAATGGTTTCATAGACAGCTTCCGTCACAGGACTTTCCACACTTATTGGAGCCATTTCGAGTTCACGGGATGCACGACGCATCGATTTTTTTCGACTCTTTATGAATGTGTCTCGTACGCGCTCCACATTCACTTCTCTCACACTGGGACGTCCGCTTCTCTTTGCCGGACACAAGCAACCCGTCGCAACGAATTTGTTGTGCCAGTGGTAAATGGCCTT
This sequence comes from Schistocerca cancellata, assembly GCF_023864275.1. Classification (NCBI taxonomy): domain Eukaryota; kingdom Metazoa; phylum Arthropoda; class Insecta; order Orthoptera; family Acrididae; genus Schistocerca; species Schistocerca cancellata. The sequence goes on from NC_064627.1 coordinate 1,096,888,334, forward strand.
CCTTGTAGGTGGCTTCTTACCGTACTTTCTTCTAAACACCCGTTGAACAGCTGTAGCACACTTGTTTTTGTCGAACTCCAGCACACAGAAAGCTCGCTCCGCACATGAACTCGCCATGTTTGCGACTACCGCTGACTATCGGCAAATTACCAAACTACGCTGTGGCGGTATACATGGAAAAGCGTTCAAGGTTTCTCTTCAAAATGACATATCTATGACACCTGTACAATGTTTGGTTCTTGTACAAAATATAACTGAAAGTGTTCCCAGACTTTATGTACAGCCTATATTTAACACGTTAACACATTTGTAATCAGATTTTTGGAGCTGTTTTACACATGGGAGACAAGATTGTTCAAATAATCAGGGATTTACTGATACATCCTAATTTGGGTATCCCTGGAAATAGTACCAGAACGCAAATTCCGGCTCCTCATTGAGACTTCGTCCACTCAAAGTATAAATTTCGAAATTCTAATAAACCATACGGAATATGAACTAAACAGACTCCTCTGTTTTCGCTTTGTTTTATGGTTTTCTAATTTTTTGTACACTATAACAAAACTTCGATATGAGTTTACTACCAGTTCGTGACAACAAACAACCGACCACGACAGAATCACTCTGCTCGTAAATCGATTCCAATGTATTTGAATGTTCCACCTTGAGCCATCTATATTGTTACTGCACAGGAAACTGAATGGGTAAGTTGGCATCACTGGTACACAGAGTATGAGAGATGCATCTCCAGCACCTGTAGTAGCTTCAGGACATTATTTCGCATAGTTTTAATCTGTGAACGGGTAGTACTGCAAAGTTCCGAACGACTCATGTAGTGTAGGAGTATTCTAACGATACGCCTTCACCACTTTTAACCACTGGATCCAATTTTCTTTTAGTGCGGGCGCTTTTAGTGTCTTGCCTACTTAATGCTTGATTGTTTCGTTTACTCTTTCCCTTTCGTTTTTGGTATGTCTGTTCTTGTCGTCTATTTTTATTACAGCTACATTTACTACGCGCTGTTACACAAGTAGTGGGTCGGACGCCTGTCCATAAGCCATAAATACAACTTTCCTAATATAAAGAAAGGATAGTTGCTACTCAACATGTAGCGGAGATGCTGGGTCGCGCGAGTGTTTTGTTGTGCCTATCTGCGGCCCAGCATATACACTATATGGTGAGCAGCAGCTATGCTTTTCACCGTATATGCCATCCTGGATTTCCCGTTCTATAATTTTTCCTAACATACAGATTGCTAAAACCGACTGCGTGGAAGAAAACGGCACATTTTCTTTCTCGTAGTCGACTTTTACGGAAAACCTGGAGTGTTGTTTAAAAAAATTATAGCCTACATCCTCCCGAATGTTTATTTGGGTACCGCAAAAAAATCTGACGAAAGTTGGTCAGGAAATTTTCGAGATTTTTACTAGTAAACATCAGTACAGATCCGACCCTCACTTGAGCAATTTTATCTCTGCTGCCGTGTGATTTTCAGCTGTCTTGAAATAAAGGAAAAATGTGAGAGGCAGATGTTAGTGTTGTTCTGGGAGTTGTGAAGTGGGGCGGAAGTAAAGAGGCGCGCTCGCATTTCTTTAATATATCGCCGGAATAAACGGTGAGTTAGCGTGGGCTACATTACTCACTAAACTTGTTGACGACTTTGTATTTATGTTGAAAAACAGACACAGTGAATATCGAACAAAGCAACTCAAAACGCCAAAGAAAGTTGAACTAACGTAATTTGTGGTCGTGATGGGTTATGTATGTACCAGTCGGTTGTAAGGATTCAACGCAGCAAGATTAACTCGTTAGGAGGCGTGGCAGAAAGATCTACCATGCTGAACGTACCGATGAACACACCGTGAATGCAGCTGCCCGCTTTGTTGCTATATCAAGGCGGACGGTCCAGCGGTGTACCACTCGAAGCCACGCATCACTGCGTAAAAACACAGGTCGCAAAAAGATCGGAGATGTGTCTCGTGCAGTGTCCGCTACAGTCCGTTTCAAACCTGACAGCAATTGCTGCTGAAAGTGAATCCCCGTCCATCCCAGTCCCGCGCAAACACTGTGAATGGAGCTGCATGCCACGGACATTTGGAGTCGGGTATCTCGCAAAAGACCATTGCTCACAGCGGCACGTAAAATTCCACGTCTACAATGGACCAAGTAGCACAGAAACAGGACAGTAGCTGACTGGTGAAATGCAGGGTGGGCGAGAACTCCCCGTATCCCCTAGTGTTAACTCATTTGATTTGTTTTAGCACAAACTTCATCGTAAATCGGTACGTTCCCCATCATGTTATAAACATTTCCATATCCTCCTTGTTGCTCTTGACTTATTTTTGGGCATATGCGGTGTTATACTGCGAAATACACCATCAACAGCAGTTCTTGTAGCATCACGTCGTCCGGATCCATGCGTCTTAATGAGTCGTCAGGTATGGTGAGATCAGGTCATATTGGTGGTCATTACAAGGAAGCTGGTGTTGCTGATAAACCACGACCTATACACCGTCCTGGAAAGTGTTCGTTTAGAAACTCGCGCATTGCAAAAGCGTGGTGAGATGGTGCTCTTTATTAACCATGTTTGTAACATTTGTAAATAGTTAGCGCCATTATCAGTCTCTTAAAAAAAGTAAAAGGAAAAAGTACGGCCCAAGCAGATGTGCTGTAATCGCTGCCAGTATCATTACGTGAGGTAGGTTCATTTCTAACTCGACTGTATTATGTGGATTCTCCTCGGCCCAAACAGCAATATTTCTAACACGTGAGCTGCGATAAATGGAACCTTTATCTAGGAACATAATCTTGGCACGGTTCACTGCATTTGGAAACTGAGTTAACCAAGCCCGGCATTCCGAAACGCGCTCGTTTCCGGTAGGTATCCGATAACTCTTTTAGGAACGTTAGTCGAAAAGGTCTGACTTTAAGCCGTCGGCACACGGACCGTGCATCCGAACGTTGAGAGTGCCGAGTTTCTGACGTGATAGCGTGGAATGGCACGTTCGGGAGTCTTTCCGAACGTGCAGAGCAATTTCTGGCATGTCAGATATTCTGAGCGTGCGTCTGAGCGTTGACGCCACCCACGTCACACACAGGCATTCTCTCTTTAGTACAGAGTTGTGAGGCGCCATATTGGAATTCATTTCAAGCCTATATGTATATATGCCGTTTCTGAGCACCAGCAAATTGAGAATCACTGGAAAACCCTTTGTTAACTGTGCGATTCGTTCCAATAAAATTATGAGAAACATCATATTCGTAGCGAAAGAATTATTGTATTATGCATATTATGAGTGTACGCTATTTGAAAGCAGCGACACACTGAAGATCCACTCAAAACGCATTGTTTTTGGTACAATTTGTTATAATGAAATTACGATTTGTAACATATCTTCGATTAAGGTTTTCAGCAAGTAGGAACGTAATATGATTTTGAAGAAGAGGAGTGTTGTTGGCTTAGCGTAATGAGTAGAATCTTCGTCTCCGACCGAGTTGTATGTCAGGGCGGTGGTTCGCGTCGTGACACCACGTTTTTATTAGGTTCTGATACTTTATTATTAGTTTAATATAAGTATATCCTATAATATTTGATGTTATGTAAATATAAATTGACCATTTTTTGAGGAGTAACTTTTTTCAATTGGCTTAATCTACTAGACAGCTTGCGCTACTTGTATAAAGATATTTTGCTCCTTTTTCTTTTACGATTCATAATTCACGTGTTGCATAGATTCTCCTACTAGATAGGAACAGTGATCAAGTAAGACTGACCTTGGGGTTTTACTAAAATGTGGGAATGATGAAATAATAATCATTATGTGTTATTCTTATGCGGAGAAGTTTTCCAAATTTGTACCGCACTGTTTGTAACGGAACATTTATAAGCCTGTGTCCTTATTGACTGGACATGGTACTTTCCTTTAAGTGGACGACGGAGGAATAAAGCTAACGTGGGAATTTTACGCGGGCCCATTGATTAGAGTGATTTACGAGCTAGAAACATCCCTCAACTGCCGCTGGAGTGCGTTGCGATCGCGTATACTACGTTGAGGCCAACGTACCGTATGCACAAGTCGCATCGTTTCTGAGCGTTCAGCTGCACGTTGAACTTGGCACGCTCAACGTTAATGTTCGACAGCACGGTCCTTGTGCCGACGGCTTTACGATCTTTTTTGGTGGGCGACTCCGTCACATGTTTGTTCTCGCGTCTTATTCCTTCCACTCCATGGCCTGTCTTTAACATTGCCAAAAGTAAAATAACGTCTTTCCCGATCCAGAAGTGTTGCCTTTCACGGCGGATCCTTATTGAATCTTTCCTATAATGTCTAATTTTCCGCTCTGAGTGTTGTTCGTGCACCGAAACACTTGTTATCAAGCACTTCTCAATCGTGCATCTACGGCCGTTCACATCTGCCGAGGGTACATATTAAAACACCAATGCGGAAACGCAAACATGAGTTCCAGCAACCGATAAGAAGTAACATAGCTATCAATCTGCACAATAACATTTGAGACCAAACAGGGGTTTACTGGGGTACGGGGACTTCTCGTCCACCCTGTATCATGAGGTCCGACGAGTAGTAATTTTGCTCTGCTTAAAATTATGCAAGGCACTAGGGGCAAGGACGGTCAAATGAGGCGTGTAAGCTGCAGCTTATGGTTCTCCCCTTTTCCACATGGGTTTCATTTGCTGGTGGTGTGGGAAGAAAGGCTGCGCATGAGTTCACTTTTCCTCTGATTTTGAAGTCATGGTCGTTTCGCGAGAGGTTTGGGGGAGGAAGTGACGTGTTGCTTGGCTGCCCTTCGAACGAACGCCTCGGAAGTTCAAAAGTACACTTCTCCGAGACGACCCTCTTGCAGTCACTGTGCTTTGATGTTCATATCCGTGGCTTCTTACAAAACTAACCCGTGACGTTAACCGCTGCTCATCTTTAGATTCTCTCTGTATCCTTTGTTAATCCTACCTAGCACGGGCATTCGACTAACAAGCAAACTGCAAGCTTTTGTCCTACAAGGGTCTCGTAACCTATCTCTTTCGTGGGTGCACTACCTTTTTTCAGTCTTTCCATGAATCGGAGTGGAGCACCTGATTTCCAACGATTTCTTTTATGCGACCTATGCATTTCGCGTCCGTAGCGAATTATACACCTACGTATTTCACGGTTGCTGCTGTTTGTGGTGCTTGACGGTCAATCGTGTACTCAAGTATCAACTTATCCTTCCGTCTGTTTATACGCAATATGATACCAAGCGATGGTCCTCCACTTGTTTCCTCGCATTTCGCTACAATTTTCTGGCGTATAATACCTGTAATGCAGCGGAATTTCCGGCATTGCGTTTAGGTAAACGCACCGAGAATTCGATAGCCGCCTCTTCCATTAACGGCACGCAAACGATGTAAGCAATACAACACGTTTTATTAAAGAGTTGAAGAAGCGGTCAATATCCAAAACACTGGACGGGTGATCTCAGCTTACAACATACCAGACGTTAAAATATCTGCAACACCGCAATTGAAACGTAAAATGGTAGGGTTTTTGGCGGATAAACCACACGCTCTCACTTTGCAACAATCGTGCGAACAAGCGTAGTCCACCCGCTCCCCCCCCCCCCCCCCCCCCCCCCCGCCCCGGCTCTCTCTCGACGAAACGAAACAAAACGCAGAATTCGTGAGCGAGTACAGCCTTCAAAGATATGTCAATATTTCTCCTCTGGAACATATTAGGTGACAGGAAAATTGAAAATTGTCCTGTATCTAAATACAAACACTGATGTAATTCTCGTGCTTCGAAGCCTTGTTAAACAGAAAATTTCATGTTCAGAATTGTTCCCTACTTCGAACTAAAATAATTGTGGAAAAATTTAGCAAAATTACAAATTCCCCTGCCAATAAACGTAAAAACGATAATGAACCTGAAAAATATCGAAATTAATGCTAGAATAGCACTTTTCCTGAAATACACCGATATAAACATAAAGCATCAAATTTTGTAATGTGTAGATTTACACATGTATAAAACAATTGCATACAGCTATTGTTATTATCGTTTAACGACTCCGCCATAGGCCGTGCGTTCTGAACAGGTGCTCGATCATGCTGAAAGATCCAATCGCCATCCCCGAATTTCTCTTCAACAATGGGAAGCATGAAGCTGCTTAAAATATCAATGTAGGCCTGTGATGTGATAGTGCCATGCAAAACAAGGGGTGTAAGCCCCATCCATGAAAAACACGACCACACCATAACACCACCGCCTCCGAATTTTACTGTTGGCACTAAAAGCGCTCACAGATGACGTACACCGGGCATTCGCCATACCCACAACCTGCCATCGGATCGCCACATCGTGTACCGTGATTCGTCACTCCACACAACATTTTTCCACTGTTCAATCGTCCAATGTTTATGCTCCTTACACCAACCGAGGCGTCGTTTGGCATTTACCGGCGTGATGTGGGGCTTATGAACAGCCGCCCGACATGAAATCGGGTTTTCTCACCTCCCGCCTAACTGTCCTAGTACTCGCAGTGGACCCTGATGCAGTTTGGAATTCCTGTGTGATGGTCTGGACAGATATCTGCCTCACACACATTACGACTCTCTTCAACTGTCTGTCAGTCAACAGACGAGGTCGGCCTGTACGCTGTTGTGCTGTACGTGTCACTTCACGTTTCCACTTCACTATCACATCGGAAACAGTGGACCTAGGGATGTTTAGGAGTGTGGAAATCTCCGGTACAGACGTATGACAACTGACACCCAACCACCTGACCACGTTCGAAGACCGTGAGTTCTGCGGAGCACCCCATTCTGCTCTCTCACGATGTTTAGTGACTAACTGAGGTTGCTGATATGGAGTACCTGCCAGTAGGTGGCAGCACAATGCATCTAATATGAAAAATGTATGTTTTTCGCGGTGTCCGGATACTTTTGATCACATAGTGTGAGTTAATACGCTTTCATGCTGAGAAAACATAATTTCATAATGAAAGTGTAAAGGAGTTCACAGACGTTTACGTTCAAATCCCAATATAGTTAAACAGAATCGTGAACGATAGTCTTAATACTGGGGACTGCGATCAATGAATTTCTTGAAAGAAGTCATGTTCCTTCGGTGTGTTACTCCTTATTTGAGACAAATATTGTTTCACTGGCAGTTGGCTCATTTTCCTCTCTTAGGCACGCCACGCAGCCTAGTGGTATAAAATATAACAAATGTATTTTCCATCATTTTTGAACGTGCATCCGCAACAAAACTATTTCTTCTTCCGAAATTTCGACTGATAACCATAAAGCCACCTTCAAGGTGAGTCGGTGAAATATCGGAAGAAGAAATAATTTTGTCCAGGATACACGCCCGAAACATAATGGAGTATTGTATCTGCCTGGAAAATTTCAAGAATTAACGCCGATACGACAAGGGTCGCCATCAACTACCGCGGTTACGGGCTGCACAGCAACCAACCGCTGTTGTGTACAACTCGAAAGAATAACAGCCGGGGACAATTGATAGCGTACAGAACCAACCCCGTGTTATGCGGTACAAAGGCCACCGCCCTCATAAGTTTCCCTCTAACGCTGCACGTCAGAGGTAAGGTGGGTGCTATATCACCGATATTTCAATACAGATACATGGAAGCAAGTCGCATGGACTGATGAACTGAGGCACAAGTCGATGGCTCTGGTATGTCCACAATCGCGGAAGGGGATGTATCCCGATGGTTACTGCAGCACTTTTCACGTAGGGCGAAGATATTCTTTTCTGACGGAACGAAATTGGCCCCGAGGTGTCTGCCACAGATCCTCGACAATGAGGGAGGCAGGAGCCTGCCGCACAATGACGTACATTTCTTTGTCCGCCTACAGCAGCCCTACACAAGAACTGTACCGTCACTGAGACACTGAACGAGCCATCGCTGTCTAACTGCGTCACAACACTTCGCGGTATGCTCTGCGATCGTGCTGTGCTTGTGCGGTCGTCCATGCCACCTCACTTCAATTTCTTCATCAGTTTTCTGCCCGCAACGTCTTGCTCTTCCACGGACATTTTCATCCTCTTATTATTTGCTTCATTTATTCCAGTCTCTGTCTTCATTTACAGTTTTCTACTCTCTGCGCTTCCTTTAGTGACACAGATTCCTTTCCTAGCCGATACTCTGAACGACATCATTTCTTAGCGTATGCATTTATTTATGAATTTATTTTCAGCATCCTTCTGTAACAACGCTTGTTATACACTTCGACTGTCTTCTTTTTTCCCACACTTCATGATTCATTTTCCTACAGTGCTGTGCTGCTAAGCTTACATTCTCAACAACTTCTCCTTGCAGTTCGAGATTCTATATTAGTCGACTTCTTTTGGCCAGGAATGTCCTGTTTGCCTATGCTAGGCTGCTTTTTTATGTCCCCCTTCCTTCATCTGTTCAAATGGCTCTGAGCACTGTGAGGGCATCAGTCCCCTAGAACTTAGAACTACTTAAACGTAACCAACCTAAGAACATCATGCACATCCATGCCCGAGGCAGGATTCGCGCGGTTACAGCCTGTAGCGCCTAGAACCGCTTGGCCACAGCGGCCGCCCTCCATCTGAGATGGGTTATTTTGCTTTCAAAGTAGCAGAATTTCTGCACTTCATCTATTATATGGTCCCCAATTCTGAGGCTAACAAGTAAGTTCATTATTAATTCATCCCTGGTACTTCTCATTACTTCAGCATTTCTTTGGTTTACTTTAAATTCATGATGTGTGCACAGTAAACTTTCCATTCTATTCAGCAAGTTCTGTAATCCTTCCCCCATTTTCACTGACGATAGCTACGCCATAAGCGAATTCTGTCACTGATATCCTTTCACCATGAATTTTAATCCCACTCCCGAACCGTTCTTTTATTTCCGTCATTGTTTCCTCGATGTACTAAACTAACACGTAGGGGGCAAAGACAGCATCCTTGTCTTAATTTCTCTTTAATCTGGGCATTTTCCTCTTGCTATTCTATTTTTGGGGCCCTCTTAGCTCAAGTATTTGTTATATATTGTCCGTCTTTCCCTATAGCTTATACTTATTTTCTGAGTATTTGAAATGTCTTTAATGATTTTATATTGCTGAACGCTTTTTCTATGTATGCAAGTCCAACAAATGCACGTGTCTTGATGTGGTTGGTTGAGACGGGGGGGGGGGGGGGGGGCGGGCTAAGGGATCAAACAGCGATGTCGTCAAACCCTCTGTCAAGAGAGGCACTAAGTAGAATTGACGGCGTAAGCCAGAAACTTGATCTATCTGTGAAGGCACCGAAAGCAATATAGATGCAACGGATCACAATTTAACGAGAGGTAAAAGTATAAGGATCAGGGCGGTATGCAGATCAGAGCCCCTCCGTTACCCTCACCACACCCCAGGATCATCTGTGGCGACAGAATCATCATCCCGCCAGCCACACGGAGGGCCAAGACAGTGACGGAATAAATAATGCCTTCCAGCCGTAATCGTGAAAATGAGAAGACTAAAACCATATCAGTCGTAACGACAATAGCAAAATAAGGTGATATAAATGATCATGTCCTGTGCCTTTATTTTTCTTAAGTCTTGCCTGTATTATTACGGAATATCTGAGCATCTATGTGAGGACTGAAGAGTTTGTGGCAAACAGAACATAACACTCCGAGTTTTCTGCCGGATCCTAAAATCAGCTTAATTCCGCATTTCAGCGAGCCAACTGTCCGCCATCTGCAGGAGAACGCTGCTTCTGCTGCTGAGTCCCCCTGAAAACTCAGGACTCAGCAGCAACGTTCTCCTGAAGATGACGGACAGTTGGATCGACATAATTTGAATCAAGCAGATTTCAGGTAATGGCAGCAAACCCGAGAAGACTTTCAAGTCTTATCACGACGGCAAAGCTTACGAGATCGCAGAAAGCAGCAAGCCGTTCTCAACGGAGAGAAATTTCCAGACATAAAACTAACTTCCGGGCACCACAAAGGAGTGTTATAGGAACATTACTTTTCACAATAAATGACCTACTGGATAACGTAGGAAGTTCCAAGAGGCTTTTCGGGGATGATGCTGTTACATACAGAGAAGTCGTAGGACTAGAAAATTGTAGCGAAATGCAGGAAGACATTTAAGGGTTTGACGCTTGGTGCAACGGTCGGCAGTTGACGCTAAACACAAACAAATCTTACGTATTTTGCATAACTAAGCAGAAAGACGATTACCGTAGGCCCTTCGATTATACTATTGTAGAACGATCACTAGAAGCATTCATTCATATCCGTAACATATTTGGCAATAAGCATCTGGTGCTATTCAAAGTGGAATGGCAACAGCTAACAAATTGCAGGTAAGGCAGACGCCACACAGATTCATTGGAAGAATCCTCGGGAAGTTTAGTCCATCCACAAGTGAGGTAGCTTACGAAAATCTCGTTCCACGAATCTAATACTGATCGTCTGGGATTTGTGTAAGATAGGATTGATACAGGAAGCAGGAAAGAGCCTAGGACGAGTAGCACGGTTCTTTACAGGCCCATTAAGCAAGTGCGAAAGCGTCACAGAGATGCTCGGCAAACTCCTAGTGGCAGACGATACAAGAGAGGCGTCTGCATCAAGTTGTGATTTACTGTTAGCATAACGTTCCTACGAGGGCCTACCAATATAGTGGTCCCTCTTAGGCACATCTCGCGAAAAACCCATGAAGGACAATTACAGACACTCGAGCTCACACGGAGGCTTACCAACAATCGTTCTTCCCGCGAACCATTCGCGACTGGAACAGGCAAAGGGGGAAATGTACACAAAGTACCCTCCGCCACATACCATAAGGTGACTTGCGGAGTACAGATGTAGAGTGTCAAGCGCAAGTTCACCACTGTCTCTCTGGATCTTTTCCTTTCCTAAAGCCAAACCTCTCGCCATGTAACGAATCTGCAAACCTCTCGCCATCTAACGAATCTGCAATGTTATCAGGAACAACAGGGACGCCATCAACGTAAACGTGCGTGCCTTGGAACCAAATGCGACCATCGTCAGTGAGTTGTGAGAGGATGTTGTGCAAGCTTGTATTCGGATGGATACCCTACGTTTTCTGTTGATGTTCTACTTTTGGTTTACTATGGGTTCTAAGAGAGATTTAAAAAATGAAGGATGTTTTCCGCTCGAATAACTGTGGTTGCACTATATTACGTTGCCGAGTGAAATTTATGAACAGATCGTATAAGCTCCAGACGTGCTGCGCTAACTAGTTGGCAACTAAACTGACCCGGTCAAGCGAACTTAAAACAACCGTCTACAAGCTCGTGTTCGCTTACTACGCAAATTACATGTTGCGGATCTTGATACTCATCAACAGATATTGATATGACATCTGACGACTACGGCGAAAAAGAAAAGATCAGAATAAATGTGCACAATTTGTAAGCTTTTGTAATCCTGCAGAAAGTGCGAAAGCATCCATCGTAAGTTCTAAGCCTATTGAAGTCAGAGCCAGGATCAGCTGCGTCTGTATATTTTGAGAATTCTGTAACTTTGTTTTTATAACGTACAGACAGACCAGCACGAACTACGCCACTTGACGCGGCATTTCAGGTGATATCTGCTGTCGACTGAAAAAGTCGTTAAAGCTATGTTTTTCACAGAAGGAGATTTAAATTTTAATTTTACTCGCCCAATCGATGGAACAACCTCAAATTAGTCCAGTGTAATACTCAGTTCCATAATATTTGATGGCGGCGGCAAAACGCAATGGAACACAGAAACATCAGTCTAATTTAAGCCTTATCTCGCGAATGGGCGCCTAAAATTATGATTTAGGTTTATTGTTAATGAAAACCAAATCGGCTGTTTTCTTTTGACATCGAGCATCGCACGGAACATCACATGAGCAGATATAGCAGACTCCACCTATAAATACATTTAAAAAATCTTCAAAGATAGTACCTGATTTATATCTGTACACCTACTTACATCTTCCGCAGCATCACGATCTCCACAACCAGCGTCCTCTACTCCATTGTAGCGCTTCTGTAAGTCGTCAGACCTCTTGCAACTCGTTTGGAAGTCATAGAATAACTCAATTTTGTATATGCAGTTGGGGCAGATAAGCGACGACAAACCATCATCCTTTGACACCTGCAACAACAGCATGCACTTACTGGCCGTATCTCAAGCTATTAAGAAAATTTTAATTTTCCGGCTAGCTCTCTCGCATTTATAAACAGCTCGAGATCTGAAACGAAACAATGGGGAAGGCTTTCGGTATCTTTTTGAACTGTTAATGATAGAACAGGTTATAACTGAGCAACCGTTACATAAAAATTTAACATCATACAAGAAATAGCACAACAGTTTGAGGAAGGAAATCTGCTGTGAATACGTACATGTCTGCAGCAAAAGAGATGAAATAATTAGCTGGTAACAGGAATAAAGTCCCTTAATATGTCCATTTTTTAAATTATAATCCTGATATTGAATGATTAAAGCTGCCATACCAGTTTTCTCTTTTGAAAGTAACCTATACTGTATCAATTTCTATACTAATGCAGAAGAAATGAATATCATTGTATTAATATAGCCTAAAAGGAAGGAAGATGCCTGTGGTTTTCCTAGATGTAGGAAAGCAACTGCTGGGTGAATAGTATTTATCCCTTCAAATATTTTATAGTGCCTTATGGAGAATCTACGTGTATTTCTCTAGAGAAGAGCTGAGAGACAGTGATTATGTTATTACGCACCATTTCTCATTCTCTACCAATCACATAATTATATCTGACACTATTAATAGTGACAGACATTCCTTCTGACAGGGAAAGATCTCTTAAGGGAGATGTTTGATACAGACATTATTGTGAAAGGCATCATGAACATGGCCATAGTTAATGGTAACTTACATTCTCAACAACACTACACATTATAATATAAACATACCTATCATACAACTAACTGGATTACAGTAACAATGTAATGAGTAGAAATGTTTGAAGTTTATGTTGTTTTGACCAATAGTGGCAAATTATTATATATTGTTGTTCTGTACTACCACAACAATAATCCTTTTTAGTCAATAGAACTTTTAACTGACCCATACATTTACCTAAAAAACACAGCCATGATGAATTTGTGAAATTGTTCCAAAAAAACCAACACTGTGAATATCCACCAAGGCTGATCAAACAGTTTACCCTAGGTCCAGATAATATACTTATAACAAGGGAGTCTCACCAGTTGACTTCCTGGTGAATACACTACAGTTATTTACATCTGGAGATTTTCTAGTTATTTTAATTTACATTGTCTTAAGTACACAAAAGCTCACTCTCAAGCATCCCCCCCACTGTTCCTGTTTCTAGTTGTAATCTTGCTTTGAAATTCACAATAATTCCTTTTTAGTAATCATTAACTTTAATGACTCAAAGCTACACTATTAAGATTTCATTACATCAGTGCTATTTTTACAAGACTGACCCCAGTAATGCACTTACAATGTATAACAAAACTGCATTTAAAATGATATGGATGTTTATTACCCAAGAAAGACAAATAAAAAAGGATATTAGTACAGAATTAGTAAAGATTTATCATTTGCAAACCTAAAACATGATCCAATATGAGAGTCGTAAATGAGGGCAGTATAGAAGCATAAATTTGATATTTTTAGAAAACACCACCTCAAATACATGAAGCATATTAACAGTGACAATAAATTACACAACAAACACAATGGATACCTGAGGAATGTTAGAACTAACAACCACTAAAAAAATATGGAACTTTTACAAACTGACACATATACTATACTTGCGTTTATTATGCATCAATGAACGTACAGCCTACCAATGAGCAAGTGAAATTTAAGTCAAGTCATTACCTGGAACTCCACATGTAAACGGTTGTCATAAGTTTTTTCTTTGTTATTTCTTGCATAAGAGCTATTGTAAATCAAAATAAAGCTTATCTGGTTTCCAGTTTGAGAAGTATTTCATAAATCTTGTCTTTCTCTATTTCAAATATATGACTTAATTAAAAGCAGCAAATGCCAAGAAATTAGCTGTACACAAAATGTATCAGAATAAATGATACAAAACAATGATAGGTAGCAAAAATCTATTTTGCTAATTTCCATGAAACATAATGTTACTATTTCTACTAACCAAGGTATATGTAACACTTTAATCTGTATGTGAGCAGAACTAGTATATCAAACAAATAATCAAACAGTGCTATATTCAGTTTTCTTATTTATGGTAGTAATATAACAAACAAGTTCATTTCTGCAGCTTGCATGACAAGGTAGTGAGAAAGTAATTTTCATACATCATGGTGTCAATAACTATTAAAACTTATTTCCATTGCCACAATATACACCCAAAATATTAACAACTTAATACATATATTAAACATTTTTGGAAGGTGACTATTAACAATCATCAAGTAATGTATAGAAAGTACTGCCGTGTTTAGGCATATTATTAGTATGTTTGCCTTTAAAATCCGGTGTGGTTTACTGGAATTCATGACAGGCTCTGCATATGAGATGTGGTAATTATTTAAGTAATGGCAGATGTGATTTTGTGGCTTAAACTGTTATAACCCTATAAGAATTCATGTATATTCTGCACTTCCATGAGAAAGAAAATGTAACATTTCCTGTATACTATTTGTATTTATCATATCTTTAGATTGATTCCATGGAGATGGTCTGTGACTGAAACTGCTCATTATCTGCATTTTAAATAAAAAAGCAGCTGATGTTCAAACACGCATTTTATACATATATTATTGTTTACCAAGAGCTTACAGATTTGTGTAGAAGACTATGTTATATATGAATGTCCGCTTAACACGATCCCTAAACTTTGACTTTCTCACAATACTTCCATTATCCAATTTAAATACACACACTGTGTACTACAGAAACAATCGAAACAAATTATTTTGGTCAGTACAAAAAAGCTGTATACCTAAATCAAAATCATACTATCCTATTTTATCTACATTCCAGTCTGTATATCACAAGTGTAAAATTCTCACTTTATTTTTGTAGAGTCATAATTGTACAACACTTATTGTAGGTGGCAGTAGATTATTATACCCAAAATAGTCTTACATTACAGGGATCTGCACTGAAAAGTCATCTGTCACATTTTTTAATGACTTACATTTTTTCTTAAATTTTCATTGAAGAGGCATAGAGTATCACATCAAACAATTTTAATCCCCGTTTATTTCTAGGATTACTTTCTACAGTGATCTTTAACATAAGATGCAAATTACTTACACGTAATTTTTGCACCAAGTGTTTATTTTACCCTGGAAATTTTATTGGGGTTCACGTATTTATTATTGACAACAAAGTTTGGCCTAGTGCAAAACTGCTGATTTTTTATTTTATGCAACTGGTGTTTGCCTATCTACAAATGAGTATGTATGTAAAGTATTATTGTTTCCCCATCCTAAGTATAATACAAATTTAGAAAGTTAGAAAAATGGCAATATTATGGAAAGTATAGATTGCTACCCACCATGTAGTGGAGAAGTTGAATTCCAGAAACAGAAAACAATAAGCCTGCTATACAAGTCTGCAACTCATCTCCACTACATGGTGAGTGGCAAACTACACTTTTCGTAATGTTGTCATTATTTCATTCTGAATTTTCCAGATTCTTTTTCCAAAAAAGTTTTACTCTTTGTGTTCCACAGTTTTGAAATAACTAATTAATAACATTTCTATATCACTAAAGGCTGCTACTGCACAAGATAAAATACTTATAGCAGAAAGAGCAACTACTGGTGGAGTCCATGTTCTCCGTTCTCCATTAACTATTTGTGTGTTGGAATTTTGTGTTATGGAATTTTATTTTGTAACAAACAGTATTCTTTAAGGCAGTAAGTTTCTCCCCACCAGGCTCAAGATAATTTGTTGGAGAGTTTTATAATAGATAGTTTTATTACTTACATTTCTGAGGTTTCTAGTTGTGCCTTCTGTTTGCTGCGAGCTTTTCAGCAGAAGACTTAACTCCAGCATTAACCGTATTTAAGGATATCAAGCGAGAGTTCAAACAATTATGCATTTTTATAACCAATAACGTTATTGAAAAGTAAATGCGGTGGAAAGGTAGTGTAATACAGTTCTGTAGAATGTTCTGTTATTAACTTTCCCTAACATTCTTAACCCTCAGTTTTGCGGAATCAATGCTTTACATGATTTTGGTGACAGAAGCTGTGTAATTACATGTATACCACTAACAAAAATTTCCAACATTTGATCCTATGTGTATGTGCCTTAGGACTTCATGGTAGTTCACATTACTTCCACACTGGCAATGTTTTGAGTATTCGAAAATAGGAAGAGGGCAAAAGACCCTGCATAAGTGGCAGTGTGTGTGGGTTCTTGACCAGAGCAAAAAAAAGAGCATTCTGTCAGAAACAGGAGCATGGCTATTTTTCTCAGCTAAGCCTTTGAGCCAATTACAAATTTTGCTTGCTTCCTCAATACAGTATGGAAAAAAAATGTAAACTATACAATCATTTGCCTCTATAGGTTAAAACAAGATGGACTTCATAAATGTAAAGACAGCCAAACTGTGTTCTTAATCAGATAATCATTCCACTTTCATTCTACTTGCCCATATGGACAGATACAAATATTACACAAGGATTTATCTTTCACTTATGATATGTACCTGACAGCCACATAAATACACCATAGTGTATATAATGTAAACTATACAATCATTTGCCTCTATAGGTTAAAACAAGATGGACTTCATAAATGTAAAGACAGCCAAACTGTGTTCTTAATCAGATAATCATTCCACTTTCATTCTACTTGCCCATATGGACAGATACAAATATTACACAAGGATTTATCTTTCACTTATGATATGTACCTGACAGCCACATAAATACACCATAGTTAAGCTAGAAATGTACACTGTTTACAATAAATTAATAAATGGACAAGAAAGCACAGTATGTCAAATGATGTCACATATTTGGAACTATCAAGAAATTTAAATGGATGCCACTAGTTTCACATTGTCTGTGTTTATTCAAATAGAGTATTATGTCATATAAACTGGTTTACATGAGAAGCAGGCACGCAGTGTAGACTTGCAAAGAATACTCTTGATATTGGATATAAAAATAAAATGAACATTACTTATTGGCATATAACTAATGTATGTTTTCAGCAATGGAAAATCCAGGATGGAATGTAACAATATCATGAAAAGGATGGTTGCTACTCACCACATAGTGGAGATAATGAGTTGTGGATAGGCACACCAAAAAGACTGCCAGAAAATTAGCTTTTGGCCATTAAGGTCTTCTTCGGAGACAGAAGAGAGACACACACACACACACACACACACACACACACACACACACACACAAGCACGCGCTCAAGATCGCGGTCTCTGCCTGCTGAGGCTGCATGTATGTGTTCCATGTTACAGAATACTTAATGCTTCTGAAGTTCAGGTTTGTTTTAAAATTTGTTATTAACCGTTATCAAATTTTAAAATTACTACTCAAATTATTTTTATTGCACCATGTACAGCAAAATATTACATTAATTGAGAAATATTATATACTTACACTCCTGTTCAGCATATAACTAGAGATAATTCGCAGAAACAACATTTATGTTTCATTTTCCTGGTGATATTGTATTTTTTCAATACCGTATTCAATTTGAGAATACTACCTTTAACTTACAGCTACTTTTTTGGCATCAGTTCTTAAATTTATCATAAAATGAGTGTCCACTGCTTTTGCTTACATTTTCCTACTTACTGCTTCTCATTTTTTTAAATTTTTACTGGAGCATATACTGTATGTCACACTACAAATTAATTTAGAAATTAACTTAGTTATTGCTAAATTTATCAGTTACTGTGTCATTTCAGTATCATAACTTTTGTTACAAATACTAGTGTTTAATATCTCTGTAAATATTGTAGACTTTTCTACAAAGACTTAGAGCAGCATGTTACACCCTCCAAACTGTGCATCCCAATCAACAGATAGTTTCAGTACTGTCTTCTCCCAGCTCACATGCACTGCTGACAAAGGTAATGCATGTCTTTTCCATCAGGTTAATGGGTATTATATTCCAAGGATATTTTACCTTCTACCCAAGTTACCTCTGAGACTCACCTTCCTAAAGCTTGATGTTACTGGTAGAAACAAAAATTTGTAATACAGCTCTACACATGTATACAAATTATGAACTATAACCATAGCTGATAAACCATTTTCAACTCTTCCTCCTAAATAATGTCTTTCTTCCTCCTAAACAGTGTCCCTCTTCCTAGATATCACAAATAACCATTTTACCTTTTTTTAGTGTTAAGTTTGTACTTACCAATGCAGGTTATTTTTCCATGAGGTCAGCTAATGTTTCCCAGTTCAAAGAATATATTCCTTGCCAATCCTATAACGTAACTAATTGCAGCTGAAGAATTCTAGCTAGTATTTGTTATCCTACATAAGCATCACAGAGCTTCATTGGAAACCCAAGTCGTCTATATCCTTCACCAGGAAGGATCAATGTATTTTCTTAGAACAATAGGTATATGACTAATTTTAGTTTTACCCTGTGTGCGAACAGGTTTCAGTTTTCATCATTGTAATTTCCATTTTCAACAAAGGAATGCATGAGCAGTGCATTCTGTTTCCTGGAAAGTGGCACTGCTGTTACTACAAATATACCAGTCCTGTGCTGTCCAAGTTGATCTACTACATATATGTAGCACCTGTGTACCTCCTGCAATTTTGTCACGATTATCAAAGAGATATACAATGTGTAAATTTTTGAGTAAACTTCTTGACAGTGGTGTACAGCAAGAGTGAAAATTCTAATACCTTCAAGAACTGGGTGAAACATCATAAAATGATAAGTGTGCAGATTTTTCCTTCAGCTCTTCTGTATACAACTATTATATTTTGGTACTGTGTTGCTACAGAGCCTGTCAAAGGTAAGTGAATGAGCAAATATCACACCATTTCATTAGTTTTCCCTTATGATAATCTGAATTTATGAGCCACTTTGGACTAAAACAGTGATACTATTATGATAAGAGACATTAAATAATCTAAGACTCAGGACCATGTGAATTAGTACAGAGCTTTCCATATGAGATAAGCACTGGGTATGAAAATACTTGTACAATCACCTTTCCTCCGTTTTCTTTGGTTTCCCCAGTAAACTTCAAGCAAATGGTAGGAAGGGGCAATAGTTTCACAATTAATGTCCACATACATACTTTTCCAACTAGCCTCATGATGTATATTGCTAAAGGAGTTACTATCCTGGAATCAACTACCAGTTGCAAGGTGCCTATCTAATACTTCCAGGGGCAACAAAAATTTGATTTTCAATATTTCATGTAATGACTGACTGAATTTAAAAAGAATTAAAATGCTGTCACAATATATTCAATAAGAGGTATAATATGATGATAGAAGTTTAACACAACAAATAAATATTACCACTAGAAAATGTGTGTTTCTCTGGAACCAGTGTAATTGAAAGCATGCAAATACCCAGACTTTATTCATCCAGTAATTGAGAAAGAGAGCACTTAGCAACTTCAAACAAACTTTAAGCTTAATTTCAAACCTTTCTTAAACTTCCTCTCACTCTCACACTTAAAGTGAAACATTTAACACATTAACTCACTTGTAATGAGATGTTTGAAGCTGTTTCGTACAAGGGAGTCTGATTCTTTACAGAATCGGTGATTTAAGGGTTTGTCTCAAATGCCCACAACAACAACTGATAACCTAAATTAAAGCTTGAATAACTCATACACTACTTTATGGGCATATTAGATCAAATTTTATCTACATGCAACTCCTACTTTGACTGAAAGTACCCTTTATCATTCTATCTGTTGTATTCTCACTGAATTTGTTTGACATCATGAAGGGGTCACATTCCCCACTATCACAGATTTATGAATGAAAGTCCAAAGGCTCAATGTCAGTAGTTCATTTCACTATTTGTCATCTTCCAATGTACATAAGCATTGATTTATTATTCACAGATTACACCGAAGAATCAACTCAGTATCATCTGCATCCAAAAATCTACTCACAATTATGCCTGAAATTGAAAACACATGGATAAGCCATTATTTGTTACTTCCTCAAGAAATGTTACATTATGTCTTTAAATAAATAATTGGAGTACAGGCAATATAATTTCACAACAGCAGCCATTTATTTACAATTATTTTGTACAATAACACTTTGCCCAGATAAGGACATGAAAGGACAGAAGCAGGAGTTGAGACAAAAATCATGAGTTCCGTGAATAAACTACTGGTAAAAAAGCAGAAAAGAGCAAGGACCACACTTTTAAAAAACCATCAATGTCACCTCACTTTGGATTAAGATAATAGTTTTCGAAGAAATAGTGATGAATCTACTGCCAAGTCTTGCCCTCAATTAACAATACAATAGGAAAGAAATCCCCAAACAAATGTATTACTAGTTTACCAATTAATTAGTGGGGAACTTGTAATAAGTAATGATTTAATAAATTTTTTATGGCAGTATAACTTATTCAGTCACATAATGACACATTTCAAAGGTAATCAACAAAATTTATTACATGAATAATTTCATTTGAGTACATGTCGACAAAATTATTACTATTAATATAGCAATTTACTTCATATCTTAGTTTTTCTTCTTTTATGGACCTGATCGTCTTCACTCGGTTGTCATCCTTGTTCAGTATTATTTTCATCCTCACACTTTTCAATTTTCTTCACACATCTTTGTATTCACTCTGCATCTAATTCTGCTGTGCACAACCAGTAGAAATCTCAATTTTACATTTCAAAGTTAACCTTTTACCACTGCTTCTAATGGTCTCTGTACTCTTTGGCTTTTACATAATTTTGGTTCTCTTGCTCACTAGAAAGTGCAAGTTTCTGATGTGTCAATCCCACCAATTTTTTTTTCTTTTTTCTTCAAGAGATGGGTCTAAAGAATATATCCTTTATTTTCCTGCCAATGTTTGATATCTTTTGCATTCCTGATATACGGTTATTGCTTTGTACATCTTCTATGAACTGTCTCTTGTTCTTTCAGGTCTGGATATATTTCTATGATTTTTTTCCACAAGTTCTAGACTCCTGGGTAACCATATTCTTCATACCACCATAGTTCATGGCAGATGGTACATCATTACAAGGTTCACATTTCCTGCTGCACACAAGACAGGCCATATTGGTTTCTGGTATTGTGTTATTTTTGCATGATCAAATGAAAAAATCTTACTTTATTTATTATAACCTAATCTATATAGCACCATTAAATATTCTGTTCAACACTGGTACATATGATCATTGATAACATGGGAAAATGAAGTTATACATCTCATGCTAAAAGAATTCACACACTTATTATAATAGTTCTTTAATATTACTCATTAGTATTTTGAACAGTTTTCTGTAACTCAGTACTTTTTTTACTTCATAATCCAACAAAGAAAATAGTGGAAACTGCTCCCACTATCTATGGGGATCATAATATTTTAATGTTTCACAGATCGAAAACAAGCCTTTAACTGCATAAGCAATAGCTACATGTGTTAAACAACAAATATACAGGCTACACGGAAAAACGAAAGGATTGTAGTGTATCACCAAGCAAGGAAAGACAGCATGCCTCATGGTTTGTAGAATGGTTCACCAGAAATATCGATACTGCATACACTGAACCCTCCAGTGATGATGCTTTAACACTGCAGTGAAGAGGTCAGTTCCATCAGGTCTTTGAAAAACAAAAACCATCTCCAGAATGTGGCACCTACAATTAAAACCTCAACAATGCACTCCAATAATTAACAGGAAATGACTGGGGTGCCACTGAAAGAGTTCTCAGATGATCCTTTAGCTGTTTCATGATCAGTCACATAGTACTGAGGTTCCACCTGTATAAATCGTGCTCACATTAAAATAACGCACAGCTCAGTCAAGTAATGCACCTCAGCACAAGGAGGGTAATCATCCCACAAACATTCACTGTTCTTAGACGATCACAGTTACTGCCAAATGTGTAGACAAGAATAAGAAACAACCCAGAATTCCAAATTCATTCAGAAATTTTCATCATCAGAACTCTAGCAAAAGTCTAGAAAACCATTGTGGCACATAGCAATCCAGCCATTGCAGTCTTCTTACAGCAGGGCTTTGATTTCAACATACAAGATGTCTGGAACAATCAATGGCAGGAGCAAATTTCCTTGAAGCATAACAAACTAATTAAAACTCCCAGGAAGAGACCAGTAAGTATTCACCTAACTGACAATACTGGTGCACACTGAACTGGATCAGAACTGACCAGGGCAGATGTGGAGCATTCCTACACCAATGTTTTATACTGACAAATAATACAACTTATGTAGAATAATGCTTAAATCAGCTCCACTGTCACATTCTAGGTATGTTACAATCAAACCACATACTGTGTACACTTTCCACAGTTCACACTGACTGCAACTGTGGAGGAGACACAAAGTTATGTAAATGTTACAGAATGATGTGTTCGATTGGGAAGCCACAAATTATTTCTCATCAAGATGTACTGCAGCTGTTTGTCTTATTGGAAAACGATGAAGAACACAGAACAAAGCCAGGCTTTTTCCTCAACAGTTAGCCACAACACAACAATCTAGCTTAGAAGTATGAAAATGCCTATTGAAAAGCTAATCTACTGGTGAACTGATAGAAGAGAGCCTACTGTGTGGGTTGTCTGAAACTGAAGGAAGAAAACTATGGCTAAAATGAAGCACACTTCTCATAGTGGTAATTTTGAAAACCAAAATGTAGAAGGCCAAATAGGGATTTAAAATGCCATCGTCCCAAACCAAGGGCACTATCTTAACCCATGTACCACCTTATTCTGTCATAGGAGTGCAGGTCTTGCCCTAATTTATTTCTTTTCTAATTTTGTGTAAAGAACAATATTTACCATTTGAAGCTTTATGCATTAAATAACAATGGAAGGTCTAGAGCAGTCATTCCACACCCAGTAAATATTTTTACCACACTGTTTCGATGGCTTGTTGATTTTGGAGGCATACTTTCACATCTATGTAATAAGTGAAGTAAAGAATATGACATCAAGTTGCACGCTGTTCTTCGAATGTATGCAAGAATACATATGCAAAGAAGTTGCTGATTAAGCAAGGCAATGACTGTGGAAAATGCACCAATGAGGGCTATGGTCTAAACTTTATGTGCAAATCATCTGAATTTTATTAAATGAGATAACAGAAGTCCATAACTGCATGAAGCTATACTACACAGGTAAAATCTGAATTACTTAGAAATATTCTAACTTTTATGCTTCTGTGCATCATTTATTTCAGTAAAATAACAAGATTAGTAGGACTTGTTTTCAGGATTGATAGTAGCTAGACTAGTATGGCACTAACCAGCTTTTATAAACAACTATTCACAAAATGCAGAAAGGAAAATAAAAACCCTCTTAAGTATAGTCCTCAATGAACTCTGACAAATTTCATAGGTGATAGTATGGACAACAACCAGAGAAAAAAAGTATAGCATATTTGAGCTCTAAAATATGTACCTTAAGAGCTATGAGCACTTGTTCAGTAGGACAGCTGTGTTTTACAGCAATAAAGAACCGTAAGTGATCTTAGCTCTTAAGGTGTACATTTCAGTCCATATTTATTGGACAGTCTTTTGTTTTGTTTTGGCATGCACACACACACACACACACACACACACACACACACACACACACACACACACACACACACACACACACACACACACCTGACTTTTCTGTATCACATTAAGGTTGAATGAAGTATAGTGTAAATAACTTCTTTTCTAGTACTATATTTGTCAATGTAACTGGCCAATTCGAGTGTTTGAAAACAATATTTTGAGGAAAATTTTCGGAGCAAAAAGGGATGACATTAGCGGAGAGTGACGAAAACTGCATAACGAAGAGGTTCACGAACTCTATTCAAGCCCTGACATAATCAGTATCATTAAATCACTTAGGCTGCAATTGGCGGGTCACGTAGCTCGAATGGATGAGGGCAGGGCAGCGTGCTAAGTACTGGTAGGGCACCTAGAAGGAAAATGTCCTGTGGGGAGACTGAGGTGTAGATGGGAGGACAACGTGAAGGCTGATTTGAGGAGCCTAGGTATTGAAGGTGAATGGAAGGAAATAGCCCAAGACAGGGACAGATGGCGAAAATATGTTGCTGTGGTAATGGACTCTCGAGTCCGGTATGAGCAGTAAGTAATGTAACTGTAGTTTTCAAATTATGGTCAATCGTTGACATGAAATTTTATAATGAGTTAATGTACTGTGAGTACATGATGCCACCTGAAATTAGTGAAGGAAACTAGGACAAGTCAATTACTCAACATTTTCATCTCCAAAATATGTTATATGTAATGTGAAAGTTATAGAGCTTGGGTGTTTAAAAAGTTCTCTAACTGTGACCTCTTCCGGTTCATACTTGTATTGGAAGAAAAACCTATGCATTTTTAATGTTCTGTCACAATTATTGATGTTCTTTCATGCACTATTTCTAGTGGTGTGTCATGGCCTGTGTAGTACAGGACTGCATATACTGAATTTTATCTAAGTTCAGTGACAAACCATTTGCACAGAATATTTTCAAGGAAGAACTTTCCCCACACAGTCTCTCCTACACACACACACACACACACACACACACACTCACACACACTCTTGATGATTGTTTCAGAACTCATTGCATTTCCTGGACCTCTTTTGTTCTCAGCCTCCTACACTTTCAGCAAGTGATGAGTAGAAACTTTTTCCCAGAAGCCATGTGAGCTTTTTGTGCTATATATGTGTTTGCTTATGACTTTTTCCTAAAATTTTTTAAACAAATTAAGATTGTAGTACACAAAGCAGTTATTCTGGCTGCAAACAAAAACAGTTTGTTGCTGCCATCAGTTGGATACTGACGTAAGTATTTTACAGAAACCACAAAACAGCATGTGATGCATTAGGAATTACCATCAGGAAACAACACTCAAAACTTTTAATCCAAGAGAACACCATCTACTTCATGGAAAAGACATGATAGGTTGTTAGGTGTAAATGGACACTAAATACACATATGGTTATCAAAGTAGTATACTTCTGGTGTGCCAAGAATTAGCAGTTTTATTGTCTTTCATATTGTCTTCCCAGGAATCCGTTTCTTGTTCTTGGCATAGCTGAAAATAAGTATTAGTTTAACAGCTACACATATCCCCATTCTTCTTTGTGATTGTCCACTAGTCATTGCTTTTTCCTCCCAGTGCACAGATTTATCAACTAATTGCAAAATGTCATACTAATCAAGCTTGTGACATATTTCAGCTTTATTAAACTATGCAAAAAAGGAACAATTCCAATATCATCACTGCATACTAATGATAACATCTGTAACAGTGACATTCACTGACATATCAAAAGTAAATGAAAAATAGCAACAGTATCAGAAAATAACCGTCCCTACTTACATCCTTTACTGCAAGAATGTTGCAAATCATTTTATATATTAGCTAGGAAGGTTAGTGAAGGTGACAGAAAGATGTGAGCTGGAGGGAAAGATAGTGTAAACAGGGAAGAATGAGGGGCACTGATAGGGGTGGTAAATTAGGCAAGAGAGCAGCAAATGTGAATGTGAGGGGAGACACCACCAGTAGAGGCAAGAGATGCGAGTTAGAGGGTGATCACAGAGAGCATTGGAAGAGACTAGTTGCGGAGGGGTGGGTGGGAGGAGGGGAAGCACAATAAACTTGGAGAAAGAGACAAGTAAGATCAAGGGTAAGCAGACTGGAACAAGCAAATACATAAGTGGGGAAACAGAAACTTCAGAAAAAAATAATCATGTAGAGTGAGAATGGACTGATATCTGTGGAGAAACTGCAAGCACAGGGTAATAGCTGAAAGTTATGAGGGCATAGGAAGCAGAAGGCCATTTTCCAGTTCAGTGAGGAAGGGGGTGGGGATGAATGAAATATTTAGATGGAAGAGAGGAGTGAATTTTGATCTTTTTCATTGGGGGAGGAGGCAGTGGAATGACATTTTCAGGTGTTGTGGGAGACATCTACTATTCAGCCAGTAAGGAGGGGGGGGAGGGGGAGATGAACATTATCTGCAGGACACATGACATCTTTAGAAGACAGGATGAGCCACTGGTTTTTGGGTAGGTGGGAGTGAAGATGACTGTACTTCTTGAGGGAGGGAAAAAAGAAACTTGAGAGGAGACTGAATCTAATGCATCACAGTTCACTGGAAAAGTGATAGACTTGTTTACCCAGGCAGTATAGGGTGGTATGGGATGAAGTTCTGGGATATAATTGAGAGAGCAAAACAATGGAACAAAGAGGAACAGAGTCAGATGAAATAAGTGTGTCGGTGTGCTGAAGCTAAGAATGGTTCATTTTTGTATTTGTAATGTTTTATGTGTATATGTAAAGGATTTCAATCAGAATCACACAAATATCTACTTGGTTCTTATCCACTACATATTTGAAAGTGATTATAACTAACATGCCATATTTGCACCCTATTACAAATTACTCTGTGATAAGAACTCCATCTTTCAACATAATATATTCAACACTAAAAACCTGAAATCATCTTACATACTCACAAAACAGAAACCGCCAGCAGATAATGTAAGTGACATGACGATAATGAAAAGTAAGTTCTTTCCACACATTTCAATGTATGTGCAGAATTCAATACAAGCCCCCATGTAGCTTTTACTGTGTACTTTATGCAATGGGCACATCAGCACTAAAAGAATTGTGCAGAACCAAGAGATATGTTATTTAATGACTATATATAAACTGTTATTAAAAGTTACCACTAGTAGCTTCACATAACACATATACTTCAACTTTTTATTCATCATTTTTCTCCTTTCCAAAATCAAATGAGCTTTAAGATGGATATATACTTATAAACATAAAATTATATACATAAAACACTATTAGACTTGCTTAATTATTACTTTTAATGTCATCACTGATAGTACAATATTACTATTAAATAAGCAGAATGTGTGTGTGTGTGTGTGTGTGTGTGTGTGTGTGTGTGTGTGTGTGAGAGAGAGAGAGAGAGAGAGAGAGAGAGAGAGAGAGAGAGAGAGAGAGATAGAAATCTTATGGGACTTAACTGCTAAGGTCATAAGTCTAAGCAGAATGTGCAAATCCTCTTATCCCATTCTAAATAACTATGTTTAACTATTTATTGTAAATATGGTGTTTATTACTTAAGTGTTTATTCCACACTAATATTCACTTTGTAATTCTGACTTGCCAAACATACTTATTTTATGACTGATATACATTATAATAAGTTTCATTTTAGTTTAAGAACACCGTTTATTTAACAAATTATCTACCTATTTAAAATGAGAGATATTAAGAAAACAGTATATTATTACTGTTATTATTATATTACTTGTGACCAAAAAGATTATTGATGACCATAACGAGAATGACAAATACATTCTGAAATAATATTCCCAAAGAGCTAAAAACCTATTGTCATTTGAAGTTTTAAACACACTACCTCTCCCAGCTATATACTCTTCTAACACAATTCTTTATTGCTATGATCTCAACAATGTAAGATGAAAATAAGTAAATATTAGTCAAGGGTGATAAAGATGTTTGCAGCCATATAAATTTAGGGAAAGCATGGAAACTGCTAAATTTGGGAACCTGATTTCAATGGAGACGAAATGTTTTCATTACTCGTCAGTTGTTTTGAACTAACAGAATCAGTTATTCTTTGTAGTGTATTTGTGCTACACCCAAATATCACACATGAAAAAATGTTAACATAGATAACTGTTAATGGCAAACCTCCAAAGATTAGAACTCCAACGCTATGAAACTATGGACCCTCTTCATAATGATGATGATGATGATGATGATGATGATGATGATAATAATAATAATAATAATAATAAAGCCTACTAAAAAACCAAATTATGGGGCTAAATCAACACTGCTGTGACTTGAGTAAATACGACACTGTATCCATAGCGGAAACTATTTAATATGCTCTGAATATAGTGTCAATTATTTGTATGCTCCATCATAAGAGAAAATTACTTGCATAGGTTGGTGCTGTTCAGTTTACGGTGAATCTACTATTGTCGGAAGTAGGTAAATATACGCAACTGCAATTACGTGCCATGACATGTTGTTTAACAAACATTACAAACTTAACAACCTAATGACGAAATCGTTAGCCCCTGAAACGCATAGTTTCAATCAATAAAGCACTATTAGTAAAGTGATCATAATCAAAGACGAATAACCGTAAACTTGATTGTGAAAATTTTTTGTTAACCTAGTAAGGTGGCAAAGAAAGAAAGTGACATCATCATGTGATTGTTGACAATTATCTATACAAATATTTACTTAAATAATCATACACACACAAAATATAATAACAACTGGCTTAAATATTTTCAATCGTGATAGGGCTACTACCATTACTGAAAAGCATATCTAAAAATTAAAAAAAAAAAAAAAAAAAAAACGTTTTTAACATCAGCGTCATCTCAACGATCATCATGCAATAACGAGAGATTAACATCTCAAAGTAATCACCACACTGAACTGTAAATTTGACTAATAAGAATTTCAGACTTTTACAGTAGCGGGGTAATATAAACTTCGCAATAATAAACTCTGCTACTGATACTAAATAGCTTGACTATTTACCGTTAGCCCCCCCCCCAATTTGATAACAATAACTACACTAATTATTTACAATTTACCAAGTTCATTCGTGTTACAAACTCTCGACAACGTCAATGAAAGTGAAGTACCACTTGAGCTGTAGAACCGGCTTGTACTGTAAACCATCACCCACAACGAAAACAAATACCAATTTACATGAGAACTGTAACGAATTAGATACAGGAACTAAACGTTTACAGCGAACATTTATGATACTGAAGTTATATCCTAGATAACATTTACCCACATGTATGACAATGTAAATAAATACTGTTCACAGAAGAAATGTCAACGTAAAAACATAACCTCACCACTGCCAAAAAAACAGAATGGATAAGTAAAAGAAAATATAAAATTGGAAGCAAAACACCCACAAATTATCTACTGTAAACTTTATTTTACAATGATACTCACAATTATGTTTACGCATGCTTGGATTTTCCGGGCGAAATTTCGTCTTTCTGCCAATTCTCCAAATATATCCCACAAACTGTTGGATTCCCATAAACAGAGTCGGCACGAGCCTTGTCTGAAACGCGGCCCCATCATTTTAAACAACACATTCAATGTTATGACTCCACTTACTGCTCTCGAAAAGCGCGCAATTTACGAACACCTCTCACCACTCACGGGCACTCGAACAGACTGAGAGAATAAGCAGTAATCACATAGAGGCAGAGAAGGAGAAATATCTTCCCATTATGTTGCATTATCTCTGCAATTTATTTTTAGGGTTTATGTAATTTGTTTATGCGAAGAATAAAAACTTACTTTAGAAACAATACTCACAAATATGAAAAGTTAGAAATGTAACTGATTTGTAAACTAAATTTACAAAATTTGTTTTGCGGATTTCAAGCAGCTAGAAGTAAAGTGGAGACACAATACCAGACACTTTTAATGCTGTGGATACAAAAAAGTCTAAAAAAATGTAAAAGGCAAATTATTGTTAATAGGCATGAAAATAATGAATGAAACGTGAAACATATGTATAAACTGACGGAAAATGGCATATTAATCAAATTAACACATTTTCACCTTTGTCATCGTGTATTACAGTAAATAACAGTGAAATGGCTTCCAGTTTCTTACTTATTTGCTTTAATGAAGAGAAGTTCCTCCACGAATAGTTAATACCGGTTTTGAGATACCAGTACTGCTCCAGAAAGTTGTATGGAAACAAATGTAACTAATTCTATTCGAACAAGGAAATTACGAGAAATAACTGTATTTATTAAACTATTTTGTCTTATGCAAGACTTATTTTATCACCTACATCCTCTTCAAATATAAATGAAGGTGCTCACTATCAACTCGAGTATTCCTAAGCATTGAGATAAGAAATCATTTATGATGGAATGAGGAAATTGATAAGTTGCTCAAGAAACTCAACTCATCAATGTTTGCACTGAGCACTATTTCTCAATTTGTTGACAGAGAAAGAATGCTGTTGTTATAGTTCGCGTATTTCCAATCTATAATACTGTTTGGAATAAGCTTCTGGACAAACGCTATAGGGACTCAAAAAGTTTCTAAACTTCAAAAATGAGCAGTGACATTAATGCATGAGGTCTCTAACAGAATATCCTGTGGGGGTCTCTTCAAGTCTCTGATAATGTTTACTATTACAGATCAGTATATAGGCTCAATGATATCTTTGTAGCGAATAACAGGTAAGTCCTTCAGACACGCAGTGACATTCACATCTGTGACAAAAGACAGACCAGAAATTTCCAGCAAGGCTCTTGAAATCTCTTGAAAGAACAAGCCACAAAGGAGTTTTTGAGTAAGGTAATAAAACTATACAATAAGCTCCCAATGACATAACAAAGTAAAGTAATAAAGTACAAATATATAGAAGAAAACTTTAAACATTCCTCATAGATCAAATTTGTTATAAAATGGATGAATTCTTAGAGTTATAAAGCATCCTGTAGCATGTGACCAGAGGAAATCACATAGATAAAACCACAATATTAAAAGAAAAAAATATGATACTATTACTTATGAAGATAAAAATTTTCTACTTTCATTTAAATTGTGATGGCAAAAATGAAAAATATTTAGTTATTTATGTTGTTAGGTTAAAAATGTGTACTTTCATTTATTCAACATTTTAAGCATCACTTAAACTTATGCCAGTTAACTGTAGCTTCAGATATTATAAGGAACCAATTGTAATTAGAATATATATATATATATATATATATATATATATATATATATTCCCATCAGATTAGGGAAGGATGAGGAAGGAAGTCAGCCATGCCTTTTCAAAGGAACCATCTTGGCATTTGCCTGGAGTAATTTACGAAAATCACAGAAAACTTAAACTAGGATGTCCCAACGCAAGTTTGAACCGTTGACTGCCTGGATGTGGGTACAGAGTGCTAGCCACTGCACCACCTCGCTCAGTAAGTGTGAGAATTCATAGAATTTTTAAAGTTTCACACAAATCTTAGCAGTTTGAAACAATTCAGTTTCTTGCTTGTTCATCCATAAATTATTCACAAAAATATGAGACATGTAAAACGAAATTATTTTTAAAAAATAAGAAAATATTGCAACTGCAATATTATCTCACTTAGGTCTAGATTAATGGGTACTGTTGCTATTTTTTATATATTGTGTACAGACCTTTTTTACACTTGTTTGCAAACAAATTACACAATTAATCTATACAAAATATTTTTACACTATTCTTTGTATCATATCACAGGTCATTCCAAACACAAGAAACAACACACAGAAGTTTGGTGTAATTGATTTTCAGAAATTTGGATTTTAATTGTTTCCTTAACCTACTTGGGCTATTTTTGTACAGTTTGATTCCCTTGTAGAGGATGTTCTTTCACGGTTTTTTGTTTGTTTGCTTTTGGTAAATATAAATATGATCTGGCTGTTGTTCCATGATTTATTTATTTACTTTTTCTTTGCATGGATCTTTCAGAATGATGGCTTTGGAATATATCAGAAATAATATGATAATAATTACAGATACAGAATAAGTTACATATCACAGATGGTGCAGCTTATATCTATTTTATATATTTATTACCTTACAGCTTGTATGCCAGAGATTTACATCACAGGTATTGACTTAGAACTCATTGAATGACTATAAACATTTTTCTACCTGAAAAAGGTTTTAATTTTGTATTAAATTCAAACCTCCTACATGTTCTCAGGTATTTTGGTGGTTTGTGAAACTAAATGAAATGATGGATTTATTGATTCCAAATGGTTATTTTGAATTTTTTCCTTTGCAGAAGCAGTTGTATTTTGTTTTTCTGTTCTGATCATATGCATCACTGCACTAGATACTTTCAGGTGGTTGACTCTTATAAAATGTAATTTAAGTGTACATAAAGAGTATACTGTTAAGTGTTTGTACTGTACAAACACTTTCAAACAAGACTCTCTATGACCCGTTCCACGGATAAGTCTAATTGCTGACTTCTTTAACAGCAATATTATTTTTAAGTGCATATCATCTGCACAACTCCATAATCCAATTCCATGATCCAGAAAGGGGTAAATGTTTTTACAGTAAACTGTTTTTAACATTGTGAGCATGTGGAGTTGATCTGCTATTCTGTTATTCTGTACAATGGATTAATCTGAGACGTACCCTTTACCCTGTGGCTCCTGCAAGATGCAATTTCCACCCCCACAGTACTACAGAAGTCAGACAGACGCTCCTACGGTTCTAAAGAGAAATGCCTGAAAAACTTTCAGCAATAAATATCTTCTGGAGTCGTCCGCTGTAAGGAAATGACACAAAAATTCACAAAAATTTTTACGTAACTAGTGGGATACTTGGGTACTGGAGTAGTGCTAGTTAATGTAAGAAAAACATGAAACTAACGAAAATTATTATTTATTTTGCAAAAATTCTGAGAAATCAAAATGGCACTTTTAGTTATGAATTGAACAAATTATATCCTGGTTCTTTTCAGAATGTGAAGTTACCTCTCAAGGATAGGATTTGCTAATGAAATTTCTATACAGAGTTTAAGATTGTTATTGACTTGGCAGAATGGCTGAGAGGCGTGCCCATCAACTTGAATAGTTATCCTTTAGAATGTTGCTACGTACTGTTGAGGCTGTCGCATGTGAAATGCAGTGAAGTGTACTGTTGTGGAGGAAATATGGGGCTCGCAATAGCTGTAGCGCACAATACCATAAGCTGCAATGACTGCTGTCTCCGCTGCTCGCTGCTGACAAATAAGATAACTCTTGTTCTATCTGGATTGACCTTAGCCAATCAAACTCTCCCTACTGCTTTGATGAAGTCAAGGATTCCTATTCGCCCCTAGTCTAACTATTGGCGTGGTACCCCGGTCAGATAACCAGTCCACTGCGATATCACTCAAAAATTCGCTCGCAGATATTTCACTATAACTCTGTCCGTTCACACCGCACAATAAGTGTGTCAGCCAACACAGTGAACAACGCTTAATCGCAAGGATTCAATATAGAGTCGCACTTCGATTCGCTCTCGACAGCGGTGCTCTCCCAGTGAAGTACTGCGGAGAGACTTTTTCCTTGCTCCAAGAGCGACAACGGAACAGCGCCTCTCCACGCCAGATGTGAAGGGGTATATCTTTCAGTCTCTTCCATTATTCCTTCAGCTCAAGGCGTCAGAAATATCGTCTGCCAATCAGCATTGCTCTTCTAAGACGGGAGAATGACGTTTCGTTTAAGGCGACCAATCTGGAAATCTGTAGTATCGGCGTTTAGCGTTTGCTGTCTCCCTGTGGAAATCTCTGAAACTGCGTGCTATGTGTAAAGAATGTGTAGGTTGGATGCTCCCACCCGGGGTCATTCCCACTTTCACTCAGGCACAAGGTATCTGCTCCGCGTTCGGCCGAGGTTGACTCGTCCTCTGAAGGGACCGACCTCCCGGTGTGTGGTCTGCCTCTCTCGAACTAAAAGCTTCTGTGACCATCGTGTCTGGAATGTATGTGTGTACGCCAGCCTCGAGTATTTCAATTCCAGTGCACACTTGTTATTTGTTTATCGTTTACATGAATTCATACAACAGTGACTTTATCTTATCGAGCTTGGGTTCGAATGAAGTGTCTTGATGTGCGGAATATGATTGTGAGGGCGGAATATGTAAGCAATGAAGGTCAGGAGACCACGACATCTTACAACGTTTGGCTAGGAAATACCTTTGTCAGCTGGCTAAGGAGATTTAAGGCAATACTGACTTTCCCACAAAAACGTTAATGTGGTTTGTCCACTGCAATTTTCGTTGACGAGGTTGTTGTTGTCTTCAGTCCTGAGACTGGTTTGATGCAGCTCTCCATGCTACTCTATCCTGTGCAAGCTTCTTCATCTCCCAGGACTGTCTGCAACATACATCCTTTTGAATCTGTTTAGTGTATTCATCTCTTGGTCTCCCTCTACGATTTTTACCCTCCACGCTGCCCTCCAATGCTAAATTTGTGATCCCTTGATGCCTCAGAACATGTCCCACCAAACGGTCCCTTCTTCTTGTCAAGTTGTGCCACAAACTCCTTTTCTCCCCATTTATATTCAATACCTCCTCATTAGTTATGTGATCTACCCATCTAATCTTCAGTATTCTTGTGTAGCACCACATTTCAAAAGCTTCTATTCTCTTCTTGTCCAAACTATTTACCGTCCATGTTTCACTTCCATACATGGCTATACTCCATACAAATACTTTCAGAAACGACTTCCTGACACTTAAATCTATACTCGATGTTAACAAATTTCTCTTCTTCAGAAACACTTTCCTTGCCATTGCCAGTCTACATTTATTTTATATCCTCCCTTCTTCGACCATCATCAGTTATTTTGCTCCCCAAATAGCAAAACTCCTTTACTACTTTAAGTGTCTCATTTCCTAATCTAATTCCCTCAGCATCACCCGACTTAATTCGACTACATTCCATTATCCTCGTTTTGCTTTTGTTGATGTTCATCTTATATCGTCCTTTCAAGACACTGTCCATTCCGTTCAACTGCTCTTCCAAGTCCTTTGCTGTCTCTGACAGAAGTACAATGTCGTCGGCGAACCTCAACGTTTGTATTTCTTCTCCATGGACTTTAATACCTACTCCGAATTTTTCTTTTGTTTCCTTTACTGCTTGTACAAATTGTACAAATTGTAAATAGCCTTTCACACCCTGTATTTTACCCCTGCCACCTTTAGAATTTGAAAGAGAGTATTCCAGTCAACACTGTCAAAAGCTTTCTATAAGTCTACAAATGCTAGAAATGTAGGTTTGCCTTTCCTTAATCTATTTTCTATGATAAGCCGTAGGATCAGTACTGCCTCACATGTTCCAACATTTCTGCGGAATCCAAACTGATCTTCATCGAGGTTGGCTTCTACCAGTTTTTCCATTCGTCTGTAAAGAATTCGTGTTAGTATTTTGCAGCTGTGACTTATTAAACTGATACTTCGGTAATTTTTACGTCTGTCAACACCTGCTTTCTTTGGAATTGGAATTATTATATTCTTCTTGAAGTCTGAGGGTATTTCGCCTGTCTCATAAATCTTGCTCACCAGATGGTAGAGTTTTGTCAGGACTGACTCTCTCAAGGCTGTCAGTAGTTCCAGTGGAATGTTGTCTACTCCCGGGGTCTTGTTTCGACTCAGGTCTTTCAGTGCTCTGTCAAACTCTTCACGCAGTATCGTATCTCCCATTTCATCTTCATCTACCTCCTCTTCCATTTCCATAATATTGTCCTCAAGTACATCGCCCTTGTATAGACCATCTATATACTCCTTCCACCTTTCTGCTTTCCCTTCTTTGCTTAGAACTGGGTTTCCATCTGAGCTCTTGATATTCATAAAAGAGGCTCTCTTTTCTCCAAAGGTCTCTTTAATTTTCCTGTAGGCACTATCTATCTTACCCCTAGTGAGATAAGCCTCTACATCCTTACATTTGTCCTGCTTAGCCATTTTGCACTTCCTGTCGATCTGTATTCCCTTTTGCCTGCTTCGTTTACTGCGTTTTTATATTTTCTCCTTTCATCAATTAAATTCAGTATTTCTTCTGTTACCCAAGGATTTCTACTAGCCCTCCTCTTTTTACCTACTTGATCCTCTGCTGCCTTCACTACTTCATCCCTCAGAGCTACCCATTCTTCTTCTACTGTATTTCTTTCCCCCATTCTTGTCAATTGTTCCCTTATGCTCTAACTGAAACTCTGTACAACCTCTGGTTCTTTCAGTTTTTTCAGGCCCCATCTCCTTAAATTCCCAGGTGGGACAAAAATTTACGGTGGCCCCTTTCTGTTGCCGAGATATTACATACATTATTTACATTGGTATGGTCGAAACTGCTTGTTTTAAGCGCCAGTAATTGTGATTTAGTGACATTCACCTTGAGGCAGTGATTGGTAAATTATTTTGTTAATTCTTTTGCTCCATTAGTAGCAGAAGATTCTAGCTCCTTGTATTCTCCACCTTAGAATAAGATCTATATGTCATCCACATAACTTATAAAATAGGAGTCAATGAGTTGTGCAGTGTCATTAATGTATGTGAGGAAGAGGAAAGGACCAAAGATTGAACTCTGAGATACACATTGTACTACTGTTTCACTGAAGGATTTAAAATTTACATTTTTTCATCTGTGTTGTATGTCAATTGAGGGTACTGCTTACAATTTAATTGATATGTCACTATAAGACATAGATGGTGACCTGGAAAAGATAGCCACTAAGACTGGCAACACGAATGTGCACTTTATGGGACTGTTTCACCATCACAATCGGACTCATCTTAATACAGCCGTCAGGCATAATAACATGAGACTTGAGGGTGCACTGATGACAGAAGGCATGGGTCACATTTCAGTGGTGTCGGTGGAGTCTATCAGCAGGACAGGTTTCACTAGACATGGCCTGCACCTCAACAGGTATGGGAAGGTTAGGTTGGCAAAGCTTATAGGTGACAGCATTGGTGGGGACGGTAGGATCACTCATGGGAAAATTCCAGTAGTAGTGGGTGTTAGAGCTGCACCTTTTTTTAGACTGAAGTTAGCTGATAGGTATTCCTGCTTAAGGGAAGTCTCTCTAACAAAGGAACCACTTTCGACAAAGCTTAGGTATCCGAGTAATGAAGGAATTAGTATATTTCATCAAAATATACAAGGTATTAGAGATAAAGTTAGTGAACTGCTTTTTTTTTTTTTTTTTGTGGAAATTCCCCTTCAGGTTAAAGTCAATATTAATTCCGACACAATTAAGAGTTTCCTATACAATCCTCGAGATTTTCATACACCCTTAAATTTACAGAATTAACTTCTCCCTTAAGCAGAAATTCATACTTATTGTAATGGGATGACCGGAGCGAGTGAGTGGTCTGGGTTGTAGGACGTGGCTAGGTAGAAGAAGGTGGCTGTTTTTAGCAATCTTCTTCTTTATTGTTGGTTCTTCCAATACATTTTCCAATAGCTCAGTCCCACTGCTCGTATCGTGGTGGAGATGTGCTGATGCACACAGCCCGGGGAACGCGATGCCGTGCTCGGTCAGCGGCTACGCAGGCGGTACGAGGTTAGCAGCATCAGGCCCGGCCTAACACGCCTCCTCCATATGCTGTGGCTCGTGATGACTCCAGGAGTCACCGGTGCAGCAGTGGGCAACGCCCTCCACCAGCCGGTCCTCAGGGACAATGTCACTGATGACAACGACGTAACAGCGACCGAACGCCCAATCAGTCGAACTGCTGATGATGCCCACCTCTGATGCCCTTAAATAGTGCAGACCGCTGCTCAATCCGCTGGTTACGCGGTGCCGTGTTTATTAGAACGTTGTCGATGAGTTGGCTAATGTAACCGCGCCACACACGGCTCGCGCCTGCATAATTCTGCTAATGCTGCGTTCTGGCTGTTGATGGCTGCCGCGTACGTACACACATGCTGACGCTCGTTGCAAAACTGTGTCACCTGCATAACGCGCCGGCCAGCCTTCGTCCGCCGTCTGCCGTGAGGCTGGCGCATCGGGCACTGAAACGCACTAAATCACAATTTCACACCATATTTCCTAAAAATAACCCCTTGTCCTTTACAATTCCTTCCTCGTACGAAAAGAATTCGTCAAAACAACTACAGTTCACTTCACAAACACCACAAAATGCGATTGGTTCACTATTTACACTGTGTTCATTCACTTCTATCCTCAGCCTAATCTTTTTTCATGAATATTACTCAATGTTCTGCTGCAGTGCCTCACAACTGTTCAGTGATTTTGTCTGGACTCTTACGTTAAAGGTTGGAAGGGGCGGGATTTGGGCTACCTACCTCTTGAGCCGATAGTACACTAATCCTACGACAAAGATAAAAATACAGGTGGCGGTGGTTGATGATCCAGTAACTAGTAAGCATTGCTTATGCTCATTACAGTACTCATGCACTCGTTGAAAAAGATGTTCCATAGTTATACGTCCATCCTGAGCTGCTAGTATCCAGTCCAAAGAGGCGAGCAAAGTCGGGTCTAATGTGCTATTCAAAAGAGTGAGATTTTCTTTCGTGACGAAATGCACCGGTTGGTCGGGTACATAGATCAATGTGTGTGTTATGTTCATGACTGTAACTCCAGTAATCACGGCTGGTAAACGGAAAGTTGGCGCTGAAATGTCACACTGTGTGCCATTAATTAACAGTCCCTGCCCCTGTAATTCTATTCTTTGCGTTCTCCCTTGCCTTACGACACACAACGAATTTACCGGCACGCTAGCTCCAACATCTGCCCAGATTATTTTCCCTGTACCCTTCGATATAGTATCCCGCGAGTTAACCCTAAGAGACCTTGTACGCAGTTTAGGTGGCCGACCTGGCGTCTGGGCGGTTCCTTGCGACAGTAATGGCTTTTCGGCCGCAGAACCTAGGCGAAATTGTATTCCGTCCAGTTCTAGTGTACGCCGTTCCGGGTTACCTTTTGCGTGATGCACAACCAGGAAATCCAATCCGAGTATAACATCATAGCTGCTGCCAACAACTGGAAGAACTTCTACCTTCACCTGGAAGTTCCTCATTTCCACTCGGAAGTTTAACACCGCTGATCCGAGTGACTTCATCTGTCCTCCACCTACCCCACTTAACGCCCAGCGTGGTGATTTTAATTCTATTTTACCGAGTACGTTTCTACTCGCCATGGATACCTGAGATCTGGTATCCAATAAAAATTTGCACGGTCTGCCCCTCACCAAGCTGGTCAAAAAAAGTCTGCCACTGATTCTGCACTAGCATTAATCCTTACCGGGGGTGTTGCACAGTGGACACACCACCCCCTGCCCCGTTTAACTGAGGGGATGAGGCCCACCTTGCGGTTTCCTATCATGTTTCTTCCAGGACCCATTGCAATTACGCTCCCGATGACCCCAACGTCTGCATTTCCTGCACTACACTTCTTTACAATCGCATCTAATGTGTCCCATTCAATCACATCTGAAAGATTTTATTTCTGCATTAAACACTGCTTTTCTGTCCCACGCCTTTGATACTGCTTCAACTTCCTCTAACAACACAGCGATTCTGACTGCATCATTGAGAGGCTTAGGGAATTCCATCCTAATCTTGCAGGAGGTTTCGGGTTTTATTCCCCGCAAAAATGCGTCTAGTGCCCTCTGCTAAGCTTCCTGCAGAATGGCTTCATTAACCCTATCGGAATCCATTAACTCATAGGTATTAACATTAATTTTTCGAATTCGATCTATAAAAGCTTCTATGGATCCCCATTCTTTTGATACATTCTGTTCAATTGTTCCCGATAATATCTAGACGTATTATTCCTCCAATACCTCTCCAGCAACCCTCTTTTGAATACTTCAAATGTCCGAGCATCCCTTAATTCTTCATGGCATGTAACGTACGCTCTGGCATCCCCAGTTACTTTCAACTTAGCACATGCAAAAATATTTCTGCACCCCAATTTCCCAATTTAGCGGCCGTGCTAAGGTTCTCAAAAAATGTCATAAAATCCTCCCGAGCTTTTCCCGTGAAAGGGGTGACCAAAGACACAGCGTTAGTGTCAAGAATTACTGCATTAACAGGAAACTGTTCCTTGCTCGCTTCTTTAGACCGAGCAAGCTCTATCTCTAATTCCGACACTCGCTCAAGTAGCTGCTGAATAGGCACCTCGGCTGACACAGACTGCTCCATCACTACCAGCTATCGAATCAAGACTACACTAAGCCCAGAAAGAAGAACAGGACTATGCTACAGGTTCAGACAAACCAACAAACGAAAAATTGGCTCTTACTTGTCATGATGCAGGAGTTTCTGATCCATTGTTGCCCTTCTCATGTGCCACATATTCTCATCTATTACCAGCCACAATTTCCTCCAAACCCAGGGGGAAGACCACAACTGTTACCAATTGTAACAGGAGTGTGTGATGCGCAGATTGCCCGACTGACACCACTTGTAATTGGATGACCAGAGCGGGTGACGTGGTCGGGATTGTAGGGCGTGGCTGGGTAGAAGAAGGTGGCTGTTTTTAGCTATATTCCTCTTTATTGTTGGTTCTTCCAATACATTTTCCTGTAGCTCAGTTCCATCACTTGTGTTGTGGTGGAGACGGGCTGATGCGCGCAGCCCGAGGAACGCGATGCCGTGCTCTGTCAGCGGCTGTGCAGGCATTAGGAGGTTAGCAGCATGAGGCCCGGCCTAACACGCCTCCTGCAGAAGCTGTGGCTTGTGGCGACGCCGGGAGTCGCCGTCGCCGGTGCAGCAGCGGGCAACGCCCTCCGCCAGCCGCTCCTCAGGGACAGCGTCACTGACGACGACGACGTAACAGTGACCGAACGCCCAATCGGTCGAACCGATGCCGACACCCACCTCTGATACCCTTAAATAGTGCAGACCGCTGATGAATCCGCTGGTTACACGGTGCTGTGTTTATTAGAATGTTGCCGATGAGCTGGCTAACGCAACCGCGCCACACGTGGTCCACGCCTGCGTAATTCTGCTAATGCTGCGTTCTGGCTGTTGATGGCTGCCGCGTACGTACACACTTACTGACGCTCGTTGCAAAAGTGTGTCACCTGCATAACGCGACAACCAGCCTTCGTCCGCCGCCTGCCGTGAGGCTGGCGCATCACACCCTGAAACACTCTAAATCACAGTTTCGCACCATATTTCCTAAAAATAACCCCTTGTCCTCTACATTATGGTTTTATTTCTATTCAGTGCAAGTTTATTGAATAATGACAGTTGTGAACCTCCTTTAGAATATCATTTTCTTTCTCAAGTAAGACTTCTGGTTGTTGGGCTGTATGGCGTGTGACTATCAGGTTGTACATCAACATCTACATCGATACTCTGCAGTCCACCTTATGGAGCATAGCGGAGGGTACTCCACACTACTACTAGCTATTTCCTCTCCTGTTTCATTCACAAATAGAATGAGGGTTAAACAACTGTCTGTATGCCTCAGTATGAGCCCTAACTTCTCTTATCTTATATTCATGGTCCTTATGTGCAATGTATGTATGAGGCAACAGAGTTGTTCTGCAGTCTGCTTCAAATGACAATTATCTAAATTTCCTCAATATTGTTCCTCGAAAAAAACGTCTCCTTCCCTCCAAGGATTCCCATCTGAGTTCCCAAAGCATCTCTGTAACACTTGTGTGTGTTTGTTGAATCTAGCAATCTGCCTCTGAACTGCTTTGATGTCTTTGTTTAATATGACTTGGTACAGTTCCAAATGACTTGAGCAGTACTCAAGAAAGGGTCGCACTAGTGTTCTATATGTGATCTGCTTTATGGATGAACTACACTTTCCTAGGGTTCTCCTAATAAACTGAAGTAGACGATTCACCCCTTTTTATCACAATCCTCTCATGTTTGTTCAATTTCATATTGCTTTGTGACATTATGCCCAGATAATTAAACAAGCAGGACACTACGAATACTGAATCTAAATATTACAGGTTTGTTTCTCCTACTCAACCACATTAACTTAAATTTTTCTACATTTAGAATTAGCTACTATTCATCACACCAACTCGAATTTTGTCTACGCCATCTTGTATCTTTCTACAGTCACTCACCTTCGACCACTTTACTATAAACCATAGCATCATCAGCAGCAACTGCAGATTTGTGCCCACCCTGTCTGCCAAACCATTTATGTATATTGATAATAATAGAGGTCCTATCCAGGAGCACTTCTGATGATATTTTTGTCTCTGATAAAGACTCGTCGTCGAATACAACATACTGGGTTATATTACTTAACAAGTCTTCAGGCCTCTCACATATCTGTGAACCTATTTCATATGCTCGTACCTTCTTTAACAACTTGCAAAGGGGCTCCATGTCAAACGCTTTCTGGAAATCCTGAAATATGGTATCAGCCTGTTGCCCTTCATCCATAGTTAGCTCTACATGATGGGAGAAAAGGGTAAGCTGAGTTTTGCACAAGTGATGCTTTCTAAAACCATGTTGATTCGTGGACATAAGTTTCTCAGTCTCAAGAAAATTTATTATATGTGAACTGAGAAGATACTCAAGGATTGTGCTGCAAACCGATGTTAAGGATATTGGTCTGTAATTTTGCAGGTCCATTCTTTTACCATTCTTTCACCAAGGACTCACTCTGTTTTTTTTTTTTCAGTTGCTTGGGACTTTGCGATGGGCGGGAGATTCGCGATAAATGCAAGATAAATAAGGGGCCAATTTCTTAGAGCACTCTTTGAAAAACCGGATTGGGATTCAAATGTGTGTAAATTCCTAAGGGACCAAAGTGCTGAAGTCATCGGTTCCTAGACTTACACACTACCTATACTAACTTATTCTAAGAACAACACACACACACTTGCCCGAGGGAGGACTCGAACTTCCGGCAGGAGGGCCCGCGCAATCCGTGACATGGCGCCTCTAACCGTGTGTCCACTCTGTGAGGCCAATTGAGATTTCAACCCGACCTTGTGTCTTACGTGTTTTCAACTACTTCAGTTGTTTCTCTACGTCAGGGATGCTTACTACTATGCTGCCCATGTGGGAACCTGTTCTATGGTCAGTCTGTGGTACGTTTGTATGATTCACCAGTGTGAACGATTTCTTGAACCTAAAATTTAAAACGTCGGCTCTCGTTTTCCTATCTTTCACTTCATCACTAGACTAGTCAACAAATGACTGGATGGAAGCCTTAGACCCACTTAGTGATTTTACATAGGACCAGAATTTTCTTGGGTTCTCTGCCAGATATTTTGCAAAGGTATGATGGTGCTAAGGTATGACGGTGGTAATAGTTGTGTGCTTCAAGCATAGATCTTTTCCCAGACAAACGAATCTCTCCTAACCTTTGCTTATCGTCATTTGCACGTTCTTTTTGAACCGAGTTTGCAGCAGCCTCTGTTTCCTCAGCATTTTCCTAATTTCGTTATTAAACCATGGTGGGTCTTTTCCATCCTTGATCTACCTCCTAGGCACACAACTCTCCAGATGATCGCTAATCTATATTGACGTTGTCGATAAGATCCGGCCTATTTGTACGTAAAAGATCAAAGATATTTCCATTGCACGTGGGCTGCCGAGGTAGCTGCTCATGACAGTTTTCAGAAAATGCGTTCAAAAATATTTCACATGACTGTCTGTCTGTACAATCCGCAATGAACCCATAGATATTCCAATCTATACTCGATAGGTTAAAGTCGCCTCCATCTAGTATTGCATGATCTGGGTATTTAAGCTCTACTGTCTGTAGACTTTCTTTGAATGATTCTAGAAATGAATGATCCTAGAAATGTAACAGCAGAATTGGGTGGCTGGTAAAAACATCCAATAATTAACATGGTTTCACCTACACCTGTTATATGTGACTAGATAACTTCACTGTTACACTCAACTTTGACCTTAATAGAGCCAATAATTTTGCCAACTGCAATGAACACTGCCTCTCCTATGGCGTCTAATCTGTCTTTCTGATATGTATTTCATGACTCTCAGGGCTTTAGATTTCAGGGTGCAGCCAGCTCTTGGTTCCAAGAATAATTTGAGTGCGAGAGCTTTGCCGGAAAGCAGGAAATTCGATTACTTTGTTACAAATATTTCGACAGTTAAATGATAAAATTTCGACAATCAAAGTGTCTTCACTCTGAACGCGGTCTGACTTGCCTTGGTGTCCCACCACTGGAGCATCTCTAGACATATCCTAATCCTGGTATCTCATTGAATGGAGTAGAATTGTCTCCAGTGATGAATCCTGCTTCGAAATGAACCCCAATGTGCAATGAAGATGTGTCTGGAGACGCTCTATATAATGGTGGAGTACCAAATGCTCTGTTTCCCTCCATATGGCCTGACAATCAAGAGTGACGACCTGAAGTGGGACCCAGTTAGTTGACACCCTTGGCATCCTTGCAGCAGAGCAGTAAGGATGCCCCATTTTGTTGCCTTTCATGGCAAGCCATCCTTGTCTTACATTTCATTACGATAATGTCTGCCTGCAGAGGTCTAGAGTTTTTACTACTTGCCTTCATGCTTGGCAAATCCTACCTTGACCAAAAAAGCCCCCAGATACCTTCCAATCGAAAATGTTTGGAGAATTATGGGCAGGGACCTCTAACCAGCTTGTAGTTTTGACGATCTAATGCTCCACTTGGACACAATTCGGCACATTATCCCTAAGGGGCCAACCAATAATTCTGCCAATCAATACAAAACTAAACAATGCCAGCATAAGAGTCAGATATGTACCAATCGACTTGCTCAGTTTGTCAAGCTCTTTCTTTCTCTTTACTAGACCACCTAATTTTCCCGAAATTGTAATAATTTGTTTGTCCTTACATGTACATCACATCTAC
Source organism: Schistocerca cancellata (assembly GCF_023864275.1). NCBI lineage: Eukaryota > Metazoa > Arthropoda > Insecta > Orthoptera > Acrididae > Schistocerca > Schistocerca cancellata. The sequence continues at coordinate 1,096,932,914 of NC_064627.1, forward strand.
CGGTTTTCCGCCAAATTCGGATAATTTCTTTGTGGTGCGTACTTTTTTGCCCTTGTGTGTATCTAAAAACAATATTGGTTCTCAGATAGTGCCATGAGGGACTCTTATACTAATATACTTAGGACCTGAAAAATGTTTCATTAAACATTGAAGCCTGTATTACCTCCACCCTTTGTACCCTGGTTGCCAGAAATGATCAGAACCAGTCTTTGCCACTTCTCCTAGTTTTTAGTACAATTTTGTGGTCATTAATATCAAACATATTCGAGAAATCTAAAAACTTACCTGTGACATATTCTGTGATTCGTTGTTTTTGGAAAGAAAGACATTTATGTTGAGCTGTAGAGCACAGTGATTCATTGTTTTGAGAATAATTTAATTATCTGGCGGTCATATTTCTTTTTAATGAACTCACTGGTTTGGCTAATAACAAGCTTCCTCATACGTATAAAACAAATAAAGTTTCTAAAAAGAGAAAAGAGAAATTGTGCAGGTTACATAAATATAACAATTAGTAAAATACATAAACTAATGTAATGTCATACCATAAGATATGTCATGTTTCAGCATCAAACTGCAGAAACAATGATGTCACTGATTATACACGAGGGGGGTTCTGCATATAAAGGCTAAGCCCCTGGTGTGCTAATGACTAATTACTCATTCGCTGTTCCAATCAAAAATTTTTCAGCAGAATTTGAACAGATCGTACATGAACACTTGAGCCAATAAAATGCATAAAACTGCATTACAGAGACTGCAGTTACCACCTTATGACACAGATGTGGTACACATGTAACAAGAAGATAAATTACATAAAATGACATGAAAGTACAGTCTGCTCACCACGTGCATATTCATTTCCTTGTTGAAAGTGCTCTCGCTTAGACTGCACAGGCAGACATCAGACAAACTTGAACTTTCATCCTCTTGCAGCATTTACATGTAGCTCCAGATGATGGTTATAATGATATGTGTTTATAAATGTCATCAAATATATTAAAATATGCATCCCTTTGAAGTCCCTGTGGTCATTTAACAGTTTCCTCCAGATTGTCCAAGTGTAGTATGGGAATGGGATTGTGTTTCACTGAGGAGACTGCTCTTATTCAAGTAATCCATTAGTCTCTCTTTCATAATGAATTCTATTAATTTTGAGAATGAAGACTGCAGAGAAATAGGTCTGCAGAGAAATAGGTATGTAGTTTTCTAGATAATCTGCTCTACCTTTTTGACTCTTGCCTATTTCAAATACTTTGGAATAGTACCTGAGATGAAAGACTCGTTGAATGTGTCAGTTATTGGGGCTCTTATACTCCCAACACATTCATTAAGTACAAAGGCTGGTACTTCATCTATGTCTGATGACTTTTTACTTCTTAATTATTGTACTATTTCCCTGTACTATTGTAATGTCATATGTACCAACATCATTCTATTCGCCACATGATTTTTTTTAATTGAATGACATGTAAGTTTGGAAATTCACACTACTTGTAAGGTTCTGTTTGTCATTGATCAGCCTGCCGGTTTTTATATGTAAATTATTGTGATCTGTTCTGTTTTCATATTTCTTATTTAACAGCTTTTCAGACTGCTATGATTTCAGTTTCAGCTTTTGTTATTATTTTGGCAATCGTTGCCTTTTTGCAGCCTTCATGTAAATATTTTTGTATATTTGACAATATTTCAGAAAATCGAGCTCACTGTGGGTTCTTCTTATGCAACTGAGGTATTTAATAGTATTGGAGGACTTTATAACAGCTACTTATATCCAAATTTTTAACTCGAGCTTGCTATTGATGTGGATACTTTCGAAAATGATTGCACAAATATTGATTCAAATATTGTACAGAATTTAGAGAATTTATACTTACATTGTTCACTTTATTACTTTGCCCCATCTTTTGTTTCACAATACCCTTAAAATATTTTCAATTTTTGATTTTGTAAGAGGTCTTTTGTAGTTTTGCTTTCTAGTGGGCTTTACTTTTGTAGCAAATTCTGTGTAGTTGAATATGCACAGCTACTGTTACAACGAAGTTAATCAATCTTGTTTTCATAAAATGAAAGACACAGAAATACACTTATATTAGAATTGTGGGGACACTGTGAAAGAGGAACCTCTCAGATCACTTCCTCACGAAGCATACCTTTGCAAGGTGAACTCAGTTCAATTCCATTATAGTGCTCAACATAAACTGCCACTGTTTTGCCCAGATCGACTCACTACCTGGTTCACAATTATTGACAGCATTGTCGCTGCATTTGATACATCAGGTGACAACCAGAGTCGTGATGATACTCAGTCACCTCTGTGAACACGCACTCGTTATTAGTGATATTAGTCTTCTCCTCCCCCCACCCCCCGCTGAATACAAATACAACACTGTGAAATCTGCTCTTCGCCAATGCCTCTCCTAGATGCTGGAGCAATAGTTGAAATAAGTTATTTATAAAGAACAACTGGGGGACAGGATACCTTCATGGCTCTGGTGCCAGTTACGCACAATATCATGTTTCTAACTGATTCTGGATCATGCACTCTGGAACCTCTGGGTTGTCAAACTCCTACCCCAAGTTCAACTTGCACTGATTTTGTATGAACATGAATCGCTGGATTGCAAGTTAAACTTGGCAGACAGAATCTTTATGATTTTACAACACCGACAGTGTATAAATACTGAAGAAAAGTATGTCTGCTGAAGTAGATCACAGCAGCCTCGCCACACCCACCACCTGATCACGGCTGAGCAGAGTTGAGTTGAACTGATGTCATGTCAGCTCTGTCACAGGCGATGGTGGCCTTCAAGCAACCATAACAAACATTCCCACAAGTTGCAATGACGCCCTATAGAAGGCAGATTTCAGACTACCTAACAGATCAAAACGAAAATCTCTGTTCCGACACTTACAATGTTGAGTGTTTATGGAAAAAGTTCAAGGCAATCGTAAAATGCGTTTTAGACAGGTACGTGCCGAGTAAAACTGTGAGGGACAGGAAAAACCCGCCGTGGTTCAACAACAAAGTTAGGAAACTACTGTGAAAGCAAAGAGAGCTTCACTCCAAGTTTAAACGCAGCCAAAACCTCTCAGACAAACAGAAGCTAAACGATGTCAAAGTTAGCGTAAGGAGGGCTATGCGTGAAACGTTCAGGGAATTCGAAAGTAAAATTCTATGTACCGACTTGACAGAAAATCCTAGGAACTTCTGGTCTTACATTAAATCAGTAAGTGGCTCGAAACAGCATATCCAAACACTCTGGGATGATGATGGCATTGAAACAGAGGATGACACGCGTAAAGCTGAAATACTAAACACCGTTCTCCAAAGCTGTTTCACAGAGGAAGACTGCATGGCAGTTCCTTCTCCAAATCCTTGCACAAACGAAAAAATGGCTGACATCGAAATAAGTGTCCAAGGAATAGAAAAGCAACTGGAATCACTCAACAGAGGAAAGTCCACTGGACCTGACGGGGTACCAATTCGATTCTACACAGAGTACGCGAAAGAACTTGCCCCCCTTCTAACAGCCGTGTACCGCAAGTCTCTAGAGGAACGGAAGATTCCAAATGATTGGAAAAGAGCACAGGTAGTCCCAGTCTTCAAGAAGGGTCGTCGAGCAGATGCGCAAAACTATAGACCTATATCTCTGATGTTGATCTGTTGTAGAATTTTAGAACATGTTTTTTGCTCGCGTATCATGTCGTTTTTGGAAACCCAGAATCTACTCTGTAGGAATCAACATGGATTCCTGAAACAGCGATCGTGTGAGACCCAACTCGCTTAATTTGTTCATGAGACCCAGAAAATATTAGATACAGGCTCCCAGGTTATCAATAGAGACTCGTCTAAAGACGTTAAAGTAACCTCTCGCATGCCACAGGGCAGTGTTATGGGACCATTGCTTTTCACAATATATATAAATGACCTAGTAGATAGTGTCGGAAGTTCCATGCGGCTTTTCGCGGATGATGCTGTAGTATACAGAGAAGTTGCAGCATTAGAAAATTGTAGCGAAATGCAGGAAGATCTGCAGCGGATAGGCACTTGGTGCGGGGAGTGGCAACTGACCCTTAACATAGACAAATGTAATTTATTGCGAATACATAGAAAAAAGGATCCTTTATTGTATGATTATATGATAGCAGAACAAACACTGGTAGCAGTTAACTCTGTAAAATATCTGGGAGTATGCGTGCGGAACTATTTGAAGTGGAATGATCATATAAAATTAATTGTTGGTAAGGCGGGTACCAGGTTGAGATTCATAGGGGGAGTCCTTAGAAAATGTAGTCCATCAACAACGGAGGTGGCTTACAAAACACTCATTCGACCTATACTTGAGTATTGTTCATCAGTGTGGGATCCGTACCAGATCGAGTTGACGGAGGAGATAGAGAAGATCCAAAGAAGAGCGGCGCGTTTCGTCACAGGGTTATTTGGTAACCGTGATAGCGTTACGGAGATGTTTAGCAAACTCAAGTGGCAGACTCTGCAAGAGAGGCGCTCTGCATCACGGTGTAGCTTGCTGTTCAGGTGAGAGGTGGCATGAGCCCCCTCTCATATTTCTATCTTACGATTTTCCTCTCTAATTGCATGCAATGGAAAGTTGCTATTCCTTCACAGGCGGACTTCCCACGCAGCGTCTCTCGTCACCCGGGTGGTCCAGTGACAGGCGGGCTAAGTTGACTTTGAAAGGGTAAGCCGACAGGTATGAGGGAGTCGAGTGAATGCTTTCCAGACGCCGACATTGTCAAGAGGCCTCGCCGGGCCACAAGCAAAAGTGAGGCTGGCCGTTGACACTGACACACAACCCACACGTGACAGCCAGCTAGCTCTCCGGGCGTGGCAGCCGTTTGGAGGGATTCCCTGCGGCAGACTACATTGTCGTGAGTACACGAAGAAGATCACATATGGTGTCATAACCGGCGTCTCATGTGCCTCAGGACAGAAAGGGACGCTATATACTCACCTGTTTGGGTTTTTACAACTCACTAGCATTGGCCGATCTGCATACACAAAGCAGTATCGTGCCACACTAACAAATGTATGCTCGCATTTCTAACTCCTCCTCTCTATTAGAGAGCAGTTTTAGCAATCGTCGCTCCTAGTTCGATCCTGTATGGATGACCTCACACACTTGTGGAGTCACTCCACGTGCCATCATCCCTCGTCGAACTGAAATATTGGGAAACGTAAAGTACTGTCCAGCGAGAGAAGAGACCTAGACTAGTGATGTATCCCAACAAGTAGACCTCAGAGACAATTAATCGATGTGAGGAGAGCCTATCACTGTGTCTTCCTACCGTACTGCCGTGATCATATGCGTGGGTCTGACTACAATCTCAACAGCGTACTGCAGACGCTCCAGCACTCCCTATTGCTGTTGCAACAACGTAGCAACAACACCCAACGTTTAGCCCTATGTGATGTCAGTACTGTGGCCCCATCCCAAAAGCCCCCCTCCAATGCTCAAGACATGGAAACACGTGCATCAATGCATATGACTCAACATACCAACCCCCTCAGAGAAACTAATGAATTTGTGAAGTGCTTCGAACATTTCTAACAATGTGATTTAGTGCCTCATTCTCAGCACAGTCGTGAACAGTGTGCAATGTGCATGCACAACTTAATGTCCCATGAACCTTGTTTTTTTTCTTAAATTTCTTTCTCTAGTGTTGTTTTTGTAATGTATGTGATACCTTGTATGTGTTTGTTTTACACTGTAATTCTTATTACAAATTACTGTATTGTTCTCCACACCATGTTTTTTTGTATCTTGTATTTATTGTTGTGTGTATGCAATCAGTGTGCCTGAAGTCCCCATAAACTGAAGCAGATACCACCACTGTCATTGTGAATGGACCATCAGTTCAGGGAACATTTTGTAAAGGTTATTCTTGCTGCAGGGAGACAGAATGAATCGGAGGTTGTAATTAGATTCTGAAAGCTCACAAAGAGATTGTTAACTTAAATAGTATCATGTGTGAGTGAGTTCAGATTAGTTTAATGATTAAAATTGTTGTAACATATTGGGCATTTAATTGCGGAGCACTCCAACTCTGATTGTAAAGAATAAATTGCTCCATATTTGGCTCACATGTCCGGGCCATATTTAGAGAGTGAATGTCTGTGTGAATCGGTGTTTGGAAGGGGCTCCCTGGGTATGGATGTGTGATGTGAGTGTTCCATATTAAGAATGTGAAGTTGGCTACATCATAAATAATCCTCCCTCTATGAGCTGCATTTTTCAGTTGCAGTGATTTTCTTTATAGAGTGCGGCATGTGCAGCCAGTTTGCGAGATTGTTCTTGGGCGATTGACTCACTACCTTGCTCCTAAGTGAGCCAACCGCTCACCAATTACAATCTAAAATGGCGTAGGGGCTATGAGAGGTGGCATGAGCCCCCTCTCATATTTCTATCTTACGATTCTCCTCTCTAATTGCATGCGGTGGAAAGTTGCTATTCCTTCACACGCAGACTTCCCACGCAGTGTCTCTCGTCACCCGGGTGGTCCAGTGACAGGCGGGCACTGTTGACTTTGAAAGGGTAAGCCGACAGGTGTGAGGGAGTCGAGTGAATGCTTTCCAGACGCCGACATTGTCAAGAGGCACGCCCGCAGGGCCTGAAGTAGCGGCTGGGCTAGAGGTTCCGTTACTTCGCAGAAACTTAGCGAAATACTTTCTGGCGGGCTACCAGCGAGGCGTGGGAATGACTTGTGTACCCAGGCAGCTGTGGCGGAAAAATTCCCGCGCTTTCTGCAAAATAGTAACTGTGATTGGCTTGCTCAGGGCATAGCTCCGTGACGTAGCAAGATCGGCGCAGAAATTGGCGCCAAGAATCTCCATTGGTGGAATGGTAGTGTTCCGGAAATGGAGTGGAATTTTCCGCCGGTTTTCGAATTGCTGATTGGAACGTTTAACCACGGCCACTGTCGTGGGGGCAGGAATGTTCTGTGTTCGGTTTTGTACGGGTGCTCTTGTGGGCAGTCGGCTCTCGCCTTTCGGTCGAGGACGTCGAAGCAACCAGCCATCGGCTCCGGTACGCCAGATCGTTTTCTGGCAGTTAAGAAAACAGTTTGGTAAGGTATGTCCGCAGCACCGGCAGACAGGGATTTTCCTAGGTGATAATCAGAGCTCAGCAGAGCGCGCCTGTTCGTCTTTTTCTAACTTTGTTCTGTCTTGGGTAGCAGGAATTAATGTTGGGTTGGCTATGTGTTTTCTCTAAGATTTGTGTTGCAAGGAATTGGCTGCATATACCACTTCGTCATAATCCTCACAATCTAGTTTAGGGACAACTTCACATTCACAGCGTTTGTTTGAGTCTCCAATTTGAGCCAATTTGATGTATTATAAATGTTTCATGTGTTTTTGTTTATTATTTTGTGTTTATTCTTAATAAATCATATTGTTATTTTGGACAGAACTTTCATTCTGTTAATCGGTAGAGCAACCCCATCATTCCTCACTATGTTAATGAAACCTTCGTTTATTTAACTTATTTATCAAATTAAATTATTGCAGGTGCCAAACTCTCTTCTACTCCACTGGCAGGGTTGATTAGAGTCAGTTCGCGTATTTTTTTTATCCTTGTGCAACAGCAAAAGTTGGAGTTAGAATAGGGGGGGCTTAGAGCATCATGTAAATATGTAGATTCTAGAAGAATTGAGTGTTAAATACACTGCTAGCCCCGGCACCTCGCACAGGTTTCGAGAGGGTGCGCTTCTGGATAAGGTATCGAATATATTGCTTCCCCCTACTTATACCTCCCGAGGAGATCACGAATGTAAAATTAGAGAGATTCGAGGGCGCACGGAGGCTTTCAGACAGTTGTTCTTCCCGTGAACCATATGCGACTGGAACAGAAAAGGGAGGTAATGACAGTGGCATGTAAAATGCCCTCCGCCACACACCGTTGGGTGGCTTGCGGAGTATAAATGTAGATGTAGATGTACACGCTGACATGTCCATATGGGTACAATTTTGCTGGTTTCACATGCATTGGGGTGACACAGCAGTGAAGTGCTGCCCACCATGTGACTCTCAGAAAGTGACGTGCAGCTCGAAATAAGTGCACCAGATCATGAAGGCCATTCAAATTGCCTTACATGATTTTGCATCAATGAAACATCTTCTACACTGCAGTCACCATATGGCTGCAGAATCTACATCTTGACCCTATCAATCAACAATACAGAGTGTCTGCAAATTTTTACCCTGATAACAAAACAAATGCTTACAGTAAATGAAACATGCATTATACCACATGTGCCTCTAATCATTAAAGTTTGAACCTTATATAAACATTTAATATAGGTATACACTTCAGCATTTACGTCACTTGAACATGCAGCCCTTGTAACATGCAAATTATGAAGCCGGTATTCAGTCTCTTGCCACAAATTCTGCTACATGTTAGATGTGATTGTGCCAATGGCATCTCTGCAGCTTTGTTGCAATGTCACAATATCAGAAACTGCTGTTTTGTACACAATATCTTTCACATACCAGCAAAGAAAGAAACTGAAATGGATAACGTCAGGTGATCTAGGGGCCATCTCTGCCAATCTACCAGTTGGGGAAGGTTTCGTTAAGAAAACTGCAGACTTCTAGAGCTCAATGAAGGGAAGAGAGATCTTACCGAAAGAACATAGTGTCGTGCATGTCCTGTAGCTGTGGAATGGCGTAATTCACCAACATATGTAGTTAAACAAACGCAATTACACTGCTTTCAAGGAAAACAAATGGGCCAGTCATTCGATCATACATTAATCCATACCACACATTAACCTTTGGACAGCCCCAAATGTGTTCTCGTATAACATGAGGATTTTCTGATCACCAGATCTAGGCATTGTGGTAATTACCTAAGCCACAAACATGAAATGTAATCTCATCAGAAAAATATACATGCTTCAAGAAATCATTGTCCCCATCGAAATGGCATTTCCACTTTGAATTGTTCACGTTTTGGGCGATCACTTTATGCACTGTACTCTTTGGCACTTGAAGCTCCTGTGAATCTTGTCTAATCAATTTCTGTGGTTACCTCCTGAATGAGGTTCGAGCTGCCTGCACAGGCTCTTCCAAAACAGATGATTTGCTATTGCTTGTCGATTTCTGAGCCAACACCATTGCTAAAAAAGTTTCCATTCAAGTTCTGATTACCTTGACACCAGATGCTTTCTTTCCATAATGGGACACAAACTTTCGTTGCACAGTAATCAGTGATTTGGTTTCTACTAGCTAAACACATCGAGCTTTCTCCTGGAGGGAAGCAATTTTTGCTATATAGATCACACAGCGACGCTTGTGGCGAAAGTGTTGAACGAGGCACAACTCTACAGAAACTTCATAGGTTCATTAGTTGACTTGCAACAAAACATAATTAATATTTAATCTTGAAATCAGGGTAAACATTTATGGACACCCTGTATTTCCTCATCGACAGGGGTCGACAGGCCCCCTTGTCTACCTGCAGTATTAAGTGCTGTTCCTGTGTAACTGCTCTGCGTGGCAAATGACTCTTCTATCATTATCTAGAGGGCCAAGTCCCACACATTGTATCTTGGTCTCAGTGAACTGTTTACACGCAACTCCTTAACGCAGATGTCAGTGACCTAGTGCTCAGAGCCGACTTCCTTTGTCATTTTCCACTGTTACCAGACCTGGCCCAGGTATTCCGATCCATTAGAGCAGCAGCTGTTCCATTAACAGCGTCATCGATTGCACTCCCCCCCCCCCCCCCCCCCCCCACTGCCACAGCATGCCACTGCTACATCTCTATTGCATGACACTTAGCGTCACAGCTCAACTGACAAACAACGATACCTGTAAGAATGCATCACATTCCTCGATGAACTACAACAATTTCAAGTGCATTATTTCGAAATTACATGTGTGGGATGAAAACGACGACGTGCTTTTTGCAGTTCACCAAGTGTTGGAAGAACTCAACACCACATGATGCTACCTGGATGGTGCTCAGAAATGACATTCTCTTGCACCCATTCCAGATGACTCCGCCACATCATGTATGCCATGTATGCTCAATCTTAGCATGACACTGGCTTCCTTCCCAACATAATCTGACCCCATACAGCCTCCACACATGAGCAAGGACAGTAGTGCACTTCCTGCTTTTGTGTACCCCACTGAAATTTCGAGTATTTCTATGCACTCTGTGCAACTGTGCTATTTGCAACAGAACATTCCACAAGGTTAACACTACCCTAAGCCCTCCTGTCAACCACATGCCATGCAGATTACTACTGGACAAGCCTTGCACCACCAAAGCAGCATTTGATGAACTTTTGCAGGCTGGGGTCATAAGAAATTCTGACAGTTCATCGGCTTCTCCCATTAAGTTGATGCCCAAGAAAGATGGGACAGTGTGACTGTGGGGAGACTATAGGGCTCTCGATGCCCATATAATCTTTAACAGTTATCCTATACTGAATACAAAGAACTTCACCTAGTACTTCGCTGGCACTTCGGTTTTCAGCGTCTTAGACTATAACAAGGTATACCTCCAGATGCCGATGAGTGCAGAGGACATTCATAAAACTGTGATTATCATGCCTTTCGGTTTAAACGAATTCCTATATATGCTATATGGTCTCAAGGATTCAGCTCAATCCTGGCAGCATTTTATTGACAGTGTTCTGATGAAACTCTCTTTACGTTATGCCTACCTGGATGAAGTTCTCATCTTCTCCCCGACCCAGGGGCTACACGAACTCTTAAACAAGTTTTCGATGCACTCGCTGCCAATCAGTGATTAATGATGATAAATTCCATCTTCAGCAGCCAGAAGCAGTCTTTCTCAGGTATGCCATCAACACAGCTAGTATTCACTCTACACCACAGTGAACTGACCTCGTCCATCAACTGCCACAAGTACAGGACTTTCATGAGCTACATCATTCTCTTGGGAGGATTAGGATTATTACAGACATACATGCCATAGAGTGGACCCTCGCATGCAGCATGTCTTCGAGCAAATAAAAGACTAGCTTTTGCAGGCCACAATGTTGCCATAACGACTTCTGTACACTCAACTCAAGATTACTACTGACGCAAATGACTTTGTTATTGAAGTGATTCTGCAACAGGAGGCGGCAGCAATAGAGCGGCCACATCATTTTTTTCGCACAGAGTGACTGCTTCACAATACAAGTGGTCAAACTACAACCAACAATTACTAGCAGTGTACGAAAAAGTTCTTCAGTCCAAAGATGTTATGGAAGGCAGACCGCTCATAACTTACACCAATCAGGATACGTGCCATTGACAATTCTGCCACCTCGATTGTATAGCACAGTTCATTACCATTGTTAAACATTACATGGAATGGAAAACATTGGACTACCTGTCGTGCATCAGCACCCTTTCTTTAAAGATCGACTGTGGCAAATTCACAGACGCACTGCTGCAACTTTTGGCTGAAACTCTGCACAGTTCCAGACACAGATAAACGCCTATTGTGTGACGTTTCACAAAACTGCACTTGTCCCCAGCAAGACAATGTGACTTATCACAGAAATCTTTGTGTGACCTAATGCAGAAAAGAATTACGGAGAGTGGATGCCATGTATATGTAGCCTGTCACCACAGAGCCGAATACATGAGAAATGGTCCAGTTGCTATGTGCCAAGGATAACCTGGCCCCATAACAACAGGTCACAAGCAGATGGTGGAGGAACAGTCCAGCTGTGCTCGGTGTGGAGAACTGCCAGAATGCTGTTAGCCACGCCACAACAACTGATTCAGGAGTGGCACTACTACCACCAGATCTGCTTCCCAGCGCTCCACACTGGATGTATGGAGAGGGGAGAGGGGCTATGTGAAGTCTTCACACACAAATGGTATTGATAGTGCATAAGTACCTCAGAGTGACTAGTTTATTTGTGTTGCATTTTATCTATGCAGTGTAACTTAAGAGTAAGTGGAGACTCTGTATGCTTCTCTGTACATTTGCTTGGCAAATTATACAATGAAATTCTGTAATTTCGACTTTCTACATCCGAGTGTTGTTTGGATACCTATTCATCGAGATTTCCTGCATAACCATACCTGTTCGTAATGAAACTAGCAGGTGCAGTTGATCACATTAATGTACTTCATGTCAACAGTTATTTGCAAAGAAAATATGTCAGATGTGTGTTGGACCTCAACATGAGAGGCAGGCTTAAACTGTGCAAAAGTCTTGTTTCCTCAGCTAGATGCAACTTGAACACGATAGCACCAGTAAAGGTAGCTTACTCCTCAGGGAGAGATGGTTTTGGCTATCTCCTACGCAGCTCAGATTTGATACCGAGTGTTTAGAGCATACAGAGAAATGAAAACATTGTAGAAGTTACTTCTCCTCATGTCAGTGCAGAAATGTGTTATCTGCAAATGTAAACATGTTAACCTCCCATGTAACTGTATACTGACATCTCGAGTCCATGGAGAGATGTTAAATACAAGGAATCAGTATGTGTCTGACACAGAAAAGCTATAGAACAGATTCTATCAACAAGCAATAAAGTACAAGTGTGGCACAGTGATGAAATTAAAAAAATCTGTTGTGCATGTGTCTAGAAGAAGAAATGCGCCAGAAAGGAGCAACGATAATTTATGGGTCACAACAGGGAAATGTCTTCACCACCTGTCTTTGAATCAAACAAGAAGAAGAAGTTAAACGTAGATTAAAGCAAACATTACAATGCCTCATGTAACTTGAAAACAAGTACAGTAGACTCGCAACCACAACATGATGTAAAAAGTAAGTTTCAAATGGCAAATATAGGTGAACATTTCTCAGTGCTTCATCAAAATGTGCTGTCACTGACAAATGAACTGAGAGAATTTACATTCTTTCGAAGATGAAACGCAACTTGTTTCTACACTGTCACTAATAGAATACTGGTCTGAGGAGAAGAAACCAAACATGTTGAGTGTCCAAAATTTTGTGTTATGTAGTCATTTCTGCACAATAATGCAAACGTTAGCAGGATTCTGTATATATCTAAAAACTGGCATAAAATTTACCAACCAAAGAAAGAGTTCTAGTGATATCTGGAGCTAAATTAGTAACTGAAGAAGTACCTATTTTATAGCATTAGCAAACAACGTGTCTATCATGCCAACAAAAAAAATGCAAAAACTTAATTTTGGGATTTTGATATTAAGATCCTAAGAGAATCAAAACAGTAAATCGATGTTTTAAACCCCTTTTATAGACTCTATTTTTAAAGCTGCAGTAGAGGCACCAAAAGGAATAATAGTAACATCACTGCCAAAATTCACAAATAACTTCTCCAGAACTAAAGAATAATCTTAAATTTCAAACAAACCTGTATTGGGTGTTTTGCTAGGAGCTACAATGAACAAAATATAAATTCGTTTCTCTACTTTCTGTCTAGAGAAACCTGGGAAGAAAATTATAGCATCAGGGACACAAATGAGAAGTTTTATACATTCTTGAAGATGCTAAGTGTTCTATACAAAGTGAAAGAGATATGTGACATTTTGAAAAATGAAATAGGAAAACGTGTGAAGAATACCACGATATTAAAGTATGGGAAGCCTCATCCAAAATATCAGGCCCAAATAAAGTTGCAAATAAATTTAATTCTTATTTTATAGTAAATCTTTTAAAATGCATTCAGCAAACACTACAAAAGAGGAAGATGGAAATACTTTAACTAAGAGCTTGTTTTCATCTCCAGCAGATGAGAAAGAAATATAAAACGTATCAAATGCAACTCGAGGACTAAAATCAAAATTTTTATCTGGTAGTAATAACATCCCTGATTTAATTTTAAAGAAATATGCAAAATTAATAGCAAAGCGAGTTGCAGATGTTTGTAATTCCTCACTGGCTGCTAAAGTATCTCCTGAAAAATTAAAAATAGCAAAACTGAGGGTGATGTTTAAAAAGGGACAAAGGACAGAGGTAAACAATTTCAGACCAATCTCTATGTTGTCTGGCCTATCCAAAATATTGTGAAAAATATTTTATATGGGACTGGTTCATTTGATAGATGTAAACAGTGTTTCTCAAACTCACAGCACAGTTTCTGGAAATGCAGTCCACAGAACCTGCTATATATAGATTTTGTAAATGAACTGCTGACTTAAACAGTGTATAAACAGTATATATCTGATATATCTTTAGATGTCACAAAGGCTTTTTAAGATACAAACCACAAATACTCCTACACACGAACAGGCCTTGGGAGATCCAATAGTACTGTCTTGCCAACCTCAGCCATCTGGCATCACCAGATGCAAACACAAATAGATATGAGGTCAGCACTATGCTCGCCCAGCCATCGTCAGTTTTCATGAGACGAGTCGGAGCCGCTACTAAGTGGTCAAGTAGCTCTTCATCTGACGCAATAGTAGGTTAACAGTTAATGTCAGCCCAGATCTATATCTACGTCATACTCTGTAAGCCACCTAATGGTGTCTGGCGGGAAGTATAATTTGTACCACTAACTGATTCCTACAACTCTGTTCCACTCGCAAATAGTGCGTGGGAAGAATGATTGTCGGTAGGCATCTGTACTGGTTCTAATTTCTTGAATTTTTTCGTCGTGGTCATTACACGAGACGTATGTGGAGGGAAGTAATAAGTTGTCAGACTCTCCCTGGAAGGTGCTCTTTCGAAAATTAGATACTAAATGTCTCAGTGATGCACAACGCCTCTCTTGTAATGTCTGCCAATGGAGTTTGTTGAGCATCTCCGTAACACTCTCTCGCTGGCTAAACGATCCCGCTCCTCGTTGGATCTTCTCTATCTCTTCTATCAGTCCTACCTGGCAGGGATCCCAGATAGATGAACAATACTCAAGAATCGGTCGAAAAAGTGCCTTGGCGGCCACTTACTTCGTGGGTGAATTACATTGCCTTAAGATTCTTCCTACGAATCTGAGTCTGGCATCTGCTTTTCCTCTTATTTGTTTTGTGTGATCATTCCACTTAAAGACGCTCTGGATAGCTACTCCAAAATATTTTATGGTAGAATCTGTTTACAGCGGTTTGTCATCAATAGTGTAGCTGTACAGTAGTGGATTCCATTTAGTGTATGCACAATATGTTAAATTTATTTACGTTCAGGGTCAACGGTCAGAGCCTGCATTATTCATCAATTCTCTGGAGATCATTCTACAAATCGTTACTACCTACTAATGTTGCTACTTTGTTATAGACAACCGCATCACGAGCGAACAGCCTTAAAGAGTATTCGTCGCTTTCTACTAGATCATTTATATATTTATAAATGATAGAACGCAGAAATCAGTCGTCCTTTTTATTTTTATTTTTTTTTTTGCAGTTTTATTATGCAAATCCAGATTTCGGCTAGTGCCTAGCCAATATCAATGCTCTATTTTTTAGTCTCTATACATGTTAGTTCCCTGTTGTTCTGGCGTCAGTCACAGTTCTTTGAATACTACTCCCAAACAACAGGGAACTAACATGCATCGAGATTAAAAAATAGTGCATTGATTATGGCTAGGCACTACCTGAAATCTCGATTTGCGTAATAAAACCTGCAAAAAAAAAAAAATGATGACTGATCCCTGCGCTCTATCATTTATAAACCACATAACAGCCGCTGAGTGCACCCACTTTCCTAATGGAAGGTAACCTGATGAAGATCATTTATATCTGTATATATTGTAAAAAGTAACGGTCCTATCACACTTCCTTAGGGTAATCCGAAAATTTACGTCTGTCGATTTTGCTCCGTTAAGAGCGACATGTTGAGCTCTATCTGCAAGAAAGTCTTAAATCCAGTCGCAAATCTGCTCCAATACTCGATAAGCTCGTATTTATTTCACTAAACGGCAGTGCGGGACGGTGTCTAATGCCTTCCTGGAGCCAAGGATCACAGCATCAACGTGAGCGCTGTGGATTTCAGGGAGCAACAGAGCGAGTTGAGTTTCGCAGGATCTCTCTATCAGGAATCTATGTTGATTTTTAGAGAGGAAGTTTTCATTCTTCAAAAACTTCATAATTCTTGAGCATAAAACATGTTCCATAATTCTACAACAGATTGAAGTCAACGATATAGGTCTATAATTGCGTGCATCTGTCCTCTGGTCCTTCTTAAAACCGGAAATAACCTGAGCTTTCATCCAGTCGCTGGGTACCCTTCGTTGCTTAAGCGATCTACGATAAATTACTGCTAGAAGAGGAGCAAGATCTACGTCTACACCTACACAGACATTCTGCAAGCACCCGTACGGTGCGTGTCGGATGGTAACCCTGTACCACTATTAGTCATTTCCTTTCCTGGTCCAATCGCAAACAGAGCGGGGGATAAACGACTGTCTATATGCCTCCATATGAGCCCTAATTTCTTGTACATTATCTTTGTGGTCCTTACGGGCAATGTATGTCGGCGGCAGTAGAATCGTTTAGCAGTCAGCTTCAAATGCCGGCTTGCTACATTTTCTCAGTAATGATTCTCGTAAAGAACGTCGCCTTCTGTCCAGAGCCTCCCATTTGAGCTCCAGAAGCATCTCCATAACATTTACGTATTGTTCAAAAATACCAGTAACAAATCTAGCAGCCTGCCTCTGAATTGCTTCGATGTCTCCCTTCAATCCGACCTGGTACAAATCCAAAACACTCGAGCAGTACTGAAGAATAGGTAGTACCAGAGTCTTATATGTGGTCTCCTTTACAGGTGACCATTCACCTTCCCTACCACAGTTCTCAAATGCTCGTTCCAATTCCATATCGATATGGAACGTGTAACGGAACATATTAAAGGCTTTACTGTACCGAAGTATGCGATACCCTCCAAATTCAACCAGTTTAACGAGTATTTATGATTATAGAAAAGTTATTGTGTATGTTAATAATGATTGCATAACATGTCTGCATAAACAGTCAACCCATTAATTTATACTGAGTAACTGACCCACACAAAAGTTTATATCACTTGATCACTGATACAGCAAATGTCATCATGTAAAAACACTAAGTTCATCTTAAATAATTAATATGAAGTACGAAAAATAGTGGCCAACTTAGGTATTTTGGATCTCCTTAAATAAAAATCACCCAGTGAAACCTATTTGTTCACTAGGAGCGTTTTCACTCAGTATTCACGAAATCAATCCTATTTTAGACGAAAACCAATGTAATTCTTAATAATTCATGTTATTTAGTTATTTATGCAAATTAGAGAAGTCAATTGACAAACTTCTAAAAAACGGCCTTTTTGTAACAAAGAATTATTCTGTCAAGTCAACAAATCTGTCTGTCATTTTAATAACATGTTAAATTATGTCACTCGATGCAAATTAATAACTTTTCTGCACAAATTATGATAACAGATGTACATGTGACTTGTAAACTATATCTCTTTTTAGTAGTTCTTTGACAATGTTATAAATACCAGCAGCAAGAACGGTCGGAAGGCAGTCGGAATGTCACTTTGGTAAAGTGTGTTTGTGTGTTATTGTTTGTGGTGGATAAACAATGCGAAGAACATGTAACGGAAATACTACTTTGTGTTGTGTCATGGTCTTTGGTGGACAGTGGAATTAAGATGGCCACCAGAGTAATAAATATTTGAAGTTTACATATTTGTTGGTTTCGCTCGTTCTTTATCATCAAAAGCACATAAAAAAGACGGGACCTCATGTTTTTAACCCTAGACAACCAGATGTAGAGCCAGCATCAGCATCGAGAGACAGCAGCGATCCAGCAAGTAGCAGCGATTACTACAACACAGTGCATTTTAATGGCGCCAACCTAACATCAAGTGCTAACAAGCTCCGTAAATGTGAGTGAAATAGTGCGATTATAGCAATTAGCAATATCTATGACCAGGCGACCATTACAAAAGTGGGGGCTTGTCCGGGATCTTTAAGTGCATCGATGATAATAGTGCAGCGATAAATTTCGTAAGTGCTTAGCATTCCAAAAAAGTTTATTTGTGCAGTGTGGCAACAGTGAAAATATGTCAAAAATAAATAAATTGTGTTTGTGCGACTACCAAAAACCATCATCACACCGCTCGGAAGATTAACGTCTGGATTATGTCAATGGAATTCATCAATCAAGACTTCAGCTTCGATAAAACCGAATAGAAGTGAAGAAAGCCAACAGGAACACCGATCACGACATCATAGCATAGCTACACATAGCAAGGTATTTTGTTGTTGTTGTCATTTAAAATAATTAGTAGTTAACATGTCTTTACCTGAGAGTGATGAGATCATAGGAAATGTAAAAATTGAACCAGGGGATGGTGAACAATTAAACTTAACAGAGTGGCTAGCAGGGTTTGCAACTCAAATAAGCTCGCAACTTAAACAATCAATTGAACAAGTAAGTTTGGATTTTAAACAATCAAGTGAACAAGTAAGTTTGAAACTCACAGATAGACTGGATAAGTTAAGTTTGGATTTTGATCTATTAAGTACTCATCTCAATGAGAAGTGTGAGGAAATTAAAACTACCCTCAGTAAGGACACTAGAGAACAGTTCATACACTTCAGAAAAGAATTTCAAGTTAAAGTTGAAAGTTTAAATGAAAACATAGAAACTAACACAGCCAGCATTGCTGTCATCTACAACAGAGTAGATACTGAAGTTGAAAGATTAGATCAGAGAATAGACAAAACATCAGAAAACCTAAAACAAGAATACAACCTGTATACCACTAATGTAGATACAAAAGTAGAAAATATACACACTAAATATACACAATTGGAGGACGCATTGATGTCCAAACAAACGATTTACAATCAAAATACAATGTATGGGCACATCCAAGTGAAATGCTTTCCTGGTGAAAATCTGCACCCTATTGACTTTATTCACCAATGTAAGGATATGTTTGCTGTAGGAATGTCAGATAACATAAAAATTAAGTTAGTAAAACGGTTTCTAGAAGGGGAGGCCCTATCCTGGGTATATGAGTATAATGATTCTTGGAATACTTTTGAAGAGTTTGAAGCTAAGTTTATTTGCAAATTTTGGTCACAATCCATACAAGCCAGATTAAAGTCAGAATTTCTAAATGGACCAGTGTATAGAGGGAAAGTAGGGGGAATGCAAAAATTTTGCAGATATCAATTGAAAAAACTTGCTCACTTGAATAACTCTTTTGATATTATGACACAAATTGATGTTTTAAAAAGAAGGTTTCCAGAGAGACTGCAGTGGGAATTGGTCCATGGACCAGACGATTCAATGGAAGAGTTCCTGAAATTTGTAGATAGATTAGATAGGGCCTTGGAAAGAGAAAATAACCAAAGTTTTGGCTCTGGCAACAACCAGTATGGGGGGTGGAACAGGAATGTAAATAGAGATTATTATGGGAGGAGAGACTTTGAAAATTCTGGAAATAATGCTCCAAATAGGGGAGATAGGAGATATGAAAATGATTTCAGAAACAATACACAGGAGGGAGGATGGAGGAGAGATAACAGGAATGATAGAAATAGGTATTGGGGAAGAGAACAAGATAGAAGGGGGTTTGCTGAAACTAGTGAACAAAATGACAACTACAAACGGACAGACCGAGGGAACCAGCCAGGAAACGGTGGACAATCCCACTAGATGTCCGTAGTTTTGGGGCTAGACAATATTATGACAGGACAACACATAACTGAAACTGGAGAAGGAGAAGATACAATGTAAAAAGTAAGTACCATGAATATACTGATGTTGTTAGAATGAATAAATTAGAATTTAATAAAAGGTTTTGGGATACTATGAGTAAAAGTGATACAGTTAATAAAAACAGTGTTCAAGCACAGGTAGTTAGTGAAAGTGCAGAAGTTGAAGGTATTGCAGAGTTCCATAGTTGGGCTGAAAAAGATACTGGTGTTAATAACAAGTCAGACACACCACAAATAGAATCTATTTTGGGGGGTTTATTTGATAAGAAGGGGGATGACGAAGTGGTTAATGGAGCCAAAGACTCAATTGCTGAGATTCAGATACATGGGGGGGGGGAAACTGAAGATGGGGTTGTTGTGGAGGAGGAGGAAGAAGTAATAGAGGAACATTTAAATAATGATCCTAAATCAAGTGATGTTGTTGATGAGAGTGTGGAGGAAGAAATAAAAGTATTTGTAGAATTGAAAAGTGATTATGTGGGAAAGGTAAGTGATGTGACAAACATGGGTAATAATGAGGTTAATTTAAGTGAAATGCAGACTAGGGAATCTGTATCTGAGGACAAGCTATTGCCTATTGGGAACTATGAAACACTAATCTATGAGAATGGTAATAATAATAATATTAAAGAAAATATAAAGGGATGGAATGTAAATGTGTGTTTTCAAGAGAAAGGGGAAAAGTTTTTAGAAGTTTTGTGGAACAACTATGGAAACTGTATAAACAAAGATGCCTTTTGGAAAGAATTAGCAAAGGTAAGTGCAACCTTGTATCCTACATGGTGGACAAGAATCCGTAGTGTACTTTATAAAAAAGGGGGTGAAAACAGTAGTTTGTTAAGTGACAACACAGTGTTAAAAGGAACAGATGAAAACAAAGGTTTATGTTTAAATGTCAATGCTTTGCAAACAGAGAGGGATGTGTCTAAGTGTAGGAAAGAGACATTAGACTTAGGAACTAAAGAAATTGAAAATGATCTATGGTTTGAAAATACTGAAATAGACAAAGATGTTGAGCTAGGTTGTCCATATGTTAAAGTAAACATTGACATTTGTCCATTTGAAATAAAAGAAAGCCCACATCCTAATGCATATAAACTTATCTTTCCCAGATCAAGAGGGTTATTTGGATTAAGAAACATCACTGAATTGAAACCATATAAACATGATTAAGCACATTTCCCTGTTTGAATACAGTTACTTACCCATTTTCCGTAAAGCATGTTATCAGCAAAGAATTTTACTGTGTGTGTCAAATAGCAACTACCACTCACCCTACAGACCCTGGAAAAGTTCCAGATCTCTGAGAGAATGTTTTTATATTTTTATTGTCACTATTGAATATTAAATTTTGAAACATCTTTACTTGCAACGGGCAAGAAGGTGACACATTTATTACTTTCCTTTTGTATTGTTGAATATGGGACATACTTTCACCAAATAAAAGACAATGAAAAAATTGTTGTGCAAGACCCATCGTTTTGTTACTATTGTGTTCTTAGGCATAAGATTTGTGTACAATTTTCTACAGCTAATCAGATGTTCACCAAGTTTGATGTTTGTGTTATGTTGTGACCAATTTAAGTGTCCAATTTTAGTATTAATATGTTCTTGTACTGTCTTGACTATGTGTCTCAATGGGAGACAAGTTTTTTAAATAATTCCGTTTTTTTCAAATGTATATTATATTCATATATGTGACTTCTCTAGTGTTTGTGTTTATATATCATGTCCATACTTATAATTATGTTCTTTGTTTTCATTTCCTTTATGTGGCTCAAAAAGAACAGACAGTTGCAATATTTTCCTATGGACATATGACCTGTCCATCTATGTAATATATTTATGTTCCTTCTATTATCTTGATTAATCTGTGACTCAATGAGGACTGACTTTGAAATAATTTACATATATTTTTTATATATCTTAAAATCGCATGTGATATATTTGTGTCTGTTTTTGATCATTTTCCATGTGGCTCACTGGGAGCAAAGATTAACATTTTTTTTTACTTTCATATATTACTAAATATTTTTATTATGCTGTCATACTGAATGACATAACACAAAGTGCATTTGAAACAACACAACTAAAATATTTGCAGGAAGAAGTCATTTTGAAACGTTTTAACGGTCCTTGTATACATACACATTATGCACAGTAAAACAAAAAAAATTATTAAAGTAGTACTTTTCCAAATTTTAACAATTTGACACATTTGTCCTAGTCGGCTAATATCATTAACGTTCTGTAAATGATATTACCCGAGGGGGGTATTGTAATGGAACATATTAAAGGCTTTACTGTACCGAAGTATGCGATACCCTCCAAATTCAACCAGTTTAACGAGTATTTATCATTATAGAAAAGTTATTGTGTATGTTAACAATGATTGCATAACATGTCTGCATAAACAGTCAACCCATTAAATTATACTGAATAACTGGCCCACACAAAAGTTTATATCACTTGATCACTGATACAGCAAATGTCATCATGTAAAAACACTAAGTTCATCTTAAATAATTAATATGAAGTACGAAAAATAGTGGCCAACTTAGTTATTCTGGATCTCCTTAAATAAAAATCACCCAGTGAAACCTATTTGTTCACTAGGAGCGTTTTCACTCAGTATTCAGGAAATCAATCCTATTTTAGACGAAAACCAATGTAATTCTTAATAATTCATGTTATTTACTTATTTATGCAAATTAGAGAAGTCAATTGACAAACTTCTAAAAAATGGCCTTTTTGTAACAAAGAATTATTCTGTCAAGTCAACAAATCTGTCTGTCATTTTAATAACATGTTAAATTATGTCACTCGATGCAAATTAATAAATTTTCTGCACAAATTATGATAACAGATGTACATGTGACTTGTAAACTATATCTCTTTTTAGTAGTTCTTTGACAATGTTATAAATACCAGCAGCAAGAACAGTCGGAAGGCAGTCAGAATGTCACTTTGGTAAAGTGTGTTTGTGTGTTATTGTTTGAGGTGGATAAACAATGCAAAGAACATGTAACGGGAATACTACTTTGTGTTGTGTCATGGTCTTTGGTGGACAGTGGAATTAAGATGGCCACCAGAGTAATAAATATTTGAAGTTTACATATTTGTTGGTTTCGCTCGTTCTTTATCATCAAAAGCACATAAAAAACATGGGACCTCATGTTTTTAACCCTAGACAACCAGATGTAGAGCCAGCATCAGCATCGAGAGACAGCAGCAATCCAGCAAGTAGCAGCGATTACTACAACACAGTGCATTTTAATGGCGCCAACCTAACATCAAGTGCTAACAAGCTCCGTAAATGGGAGTGAAATAGTGCGATTATAGTAATTAGCAATATCTACGACCAGGCGACCATTACAAATGGCACCACATATTTAAGCGACTTGACCGTGTCAAGCAGGACTCTAGTAATACTGTATCTGAAGATTACAGGTTTCTTCTTCCTGTTGTTGTTGTTGCTGTAGCTTCAGTCCAGAGACTGACTTGATGCAGCTCTCCATGTTCCTCTATCCTGTGCAAGCCTCCTTATCTCTGAATAACTACTGCAACCCACATCCTTCTGAATCTGCTTAGCGTGTTCATTTCTTGGTTTCCCTCTACGATTATTACCCTCCACACTTCCCTCCAACACTAAATTGGTGATCCGTTGATGCCTCAGAGCGCGTCCTACCAACTGATCCCTTCTCCTAGTCAAGTTGTGCCACAAATTCCTCTTCTCCCCAATTCTATTCAGTACCTCTCCTTTAGTTATGTGATCTACCCATCTAATCTTCAGCATTCTTCTGTAGCACCATATTTCGAAAGCTTCTATTCTCTTCTTGTTAAACTATGTATTGTCCATGTTTCACTTCCATACATGGCTACACTCCATACAAATACTTTCAGAAGAGACTTCCTGACACTTAAATTTATACTTGATGTTATCAAATTTATCTTCTTCAGAAACGCTTTCCTTGCTGTAGCCAGTATACATTTTATATCCTTCCTACTTCGACACTCAGTTATTTTGCTTCCAGAATAGCAAAACTCAATTACTTCTTTAAGTGCCTCATTTACCTAAAGTAATTCCCTCAACATCATCTGATTTAATTCGACTACGTTCCATGGTCTTCGTTTTGCTTTTGTTGATGTTCATCTTATGAGCTCATTTCAAGACGCTGTCCATTCCGTTCAGGTGCCTTTTCACGTCCTTTGCTGTCTCTGACAGAACTACAATGTCGACGGCAAACCTCAAGGTTTTAATTTCTTCACCCTGGATTTCAATTCCTCCTTCACATTTTTCTTTTCTTTCCTTTACTGCTTGCTCAATATACAGATTGAATAGCATCGGAGATAGGCTACAACCCTGTCTCACTCCCTTCTCAACCACTGCTTCCCTCCCGTGCCCCTCGACTCTTATAACTGCCATTCGGTTTCTGTACGAATTGTAAATAGCTTTTCGCTCCCTGTACTTGCCCTTACAATCTTCAGAATGAAAGAGAGTATTCCAGTCAATATTGTCAAAAGCTTTCTCTAAGTCTACAAACGCTATAAACGTAGATAAGTCGTAGGGCCAGTATTGCCTCACATGTTCCAATATTTCTACGGAATCCAAACTGATCTTCTCCGAGGTCTACTTCTACCAGTTTTTCCATTCATCTGTAAAGATTTCGTGTTAGTATTTTGCAACCTTGATTTATTAAACTGATAGTTCGGTAACTTTTCCACATGCCCGCACCTGCTTTCTTTGGGATTGGAATTAGTATATTCTTCGAATTCTGAGGTTATTTCGCCTGCCTCGTACATCTTGCTCACCAGATGGAAGAGTTTTGTCATGGCTGCCTCTCCCAAGGCTATGAGGCTAATGGAATGTTGTCTATTCTTGGTGACTTGCTTCGACTTAGGTCTTTCAGTGCTCTGTCAAACTCTTCACGCAGTATCATATCTCCCCTTTAATCTTCATCTACGTTCCCTTCCATTTCCATAATATCGTCCTCAAGTATGTCGCCCTTGTATAGACCTTCTACATACTCCTTCCACCTTTCTGCTTTCCCTTCTTTGCTTAGGACTGGTTTTCCTTCTGAGCTCTTGATATTCATACAGGTGGTTCTCTTTTCTTCAAAGGTCTCTTTAATTTTGCTGTAGGCAGTCTCTATCTTACCCCTAGTGATACATGCTTCTGCATCCTTACATTTGTCCTCTAGCCATCCCTGCTTAGACATTTAGCACTTCCTGTCGATCTCATTTTTGAGACGTTTGTATTCCTTTTTGCCTGCTTCATTTACTGCATTTTTATATTTTCTCCTTTCATCATTTAAATTGAATATATCTTGTGTTACCGATGGATTTCTACTATCCTTCGTCCTTTTACCTACTTGATCCTCTGCTGACTTCACTATTTCATCTCTCAAAGCCACCCATTCTATTTCTACTGTATCTCTTTCTCCTGTTCTTGTCAGTCGTTCCTTAATGCTCTCTCTGAAACTCTCAACAACCTCTGGTTCTTTCAGTTTATCCAGGTCCCATGTCCTTGAATTCCTACCTTTTTGCAGTTTCTTCAGTTTTAATCTGCAGTTCATAACCAATAAATTGTGGTCAGAGTCCACATCTGCCCCTGGAAATGTCTTACAACTTGAAACCTGGTTTTTAAATCTCTGTCTCACCATTATATAATCATTCCGAAACCTTCCAGTGTCCCCAGGCCTCTTCCACATAAGAGACTTCTTTCATGATTCCTAAACCAAGTGTTAGCTATGATTAAGTTATGCTCTGTGCAAAATTCTACCAGGTGGCTTCCTCTTTCATTCCTTACCCCCAGTCCATATTCACCTACTACTTTTCCTTCTCTTCCATTTTCTACTATCAAATTCCAGTTCCCTATGACTCTTAAATTTTCGTCTCCTTTAACTATCTGATTAATTTCTTTTATCGCATCATACATTTTTTCAATCTCTTCATCATCTGTGGAGCTAGTTGGCATGTAAACTTGTACTATTGTGTTAGGTGTGGTCTGCGTGTCTATCTTGGATACAATAATGCCTTGACTTTCCTGTTCATAATAGCTTATCCACGTTCCTTTTTTTATTTATTCATTATTAAACCTACTCCTGCATTACCCTTATTTGATTTTGTATTTATAATCCTGTAATCACCTGATCAAAGGTCTTGTTCTTCCTGCTACCGAACTTTACTAATTCCCACTATATCTAACTTTAACCTATCCATTTACCTTTTTAAACTTTCTAACCTACCTGCCCGATTAAGTGATCTGACTTTCCACGCTCCGATCCGTAGAACACCAGTTTTCTTTCTCCTGATAACGACGTCCTCTTGAGTAGTCCCCACCCGGATATCAGAATGGGAGACTATTTTATCTCTGGAATATTTTACCCAAGAGGACTCCATCATCATTTAACCATACAGTAAAGCTTCAGGTCCTCAGTAAAAATTACGGCTGTAGTTTCTCCTTGCTTTCAGCCATTTGCAGTACCGGCACAGCAAGACTGTTTTGGTTGATGTTACAAGACCAGATCAGTCAGTCATCCAGGTTGTTGCCCCTGCAACTACTGAAAAGGCTGCTGCCCCTCTTCAGAAACAACATGTTTGTCTGGCCTCTCAACAGATATCCCTCCATTGTGGTTGCACCTACAGTACGGCTATCTGTATTGCTGAGGTACACAAGCCTTCCCACTAATGGTAAGGTCCATCATTCCTACTCATCCATATTAACTTAAATTTTTTTCCACATTTAGGGCTAGTTGCTGTTCATCACACCATAAGAAATTTTGTCTAAGTCGTCTCGTATCTTCCTACAGTTACTCAACTTCGACTCCTTACTGTACACCACAACATCATCAGCAAACAACGGCACATTGCTGCCCAACCCATCTGCCAAATCATTTATGTTTATAGGAAACAACAGCAGTCCTAACACACTTCTCTGGGCTCTCCTGATGATACACTTGTCTCTGATGAATATCCGCCGTCGAGGACAACGTACTGGGTTCTATTACTTAAGAAGCCTTTCAGCCACTGTGAACTTATTCCATATGCTTGTACCCTCGTTAACAGCCTGCAGTGCGGGACCGTGTCAAATGCTTTCCAGAAATCTAGAGATATGGACTTTGCTTGTTGCCCTTCATCCATAGTTTGCAGTACATCATGTGTGAAAAGGACAAGCTGAGTTTCGCACGGCTGATGCTTTCTAGAACCATGCTGATTCGTGGACATAAGCTTCTCAGTCTCAATAACATTTATTATATTTGAGATGAGAATATGTTCAAGGATTCTGCAGCAAACGGAAGTTAGGGATATTGGTATGTAATTTTGGAGATCCGTTCTTTCAGCTTTCTTATATTCTGGAGTCACACGCTTTTTTCCAGTCACTTGGACTTCGTGCTGGGCGAGAGATTCACGATAATTGCAGGCTAGATAAGGGGCCAATGCCGTAGAGTATTCTTTGTAAAACTGAATTGGGGTTCCATCGAGACCTGGTGATTTATTTTCTTCAAAATATTTCAGTTTTTCTCTACGCCAGGGATGCTTATTATTATGTCGTCTAGAGAGTCTGTCCGATGGTCAAATGACGGTATGTTTGTAAGATTCTCCCATGTGAACGATTTCTTGAATGTGAAATTTAGAACTTCGCCTTTCGTTTTGCTATCTTCAAGTGCCACACCAGACTGGTTAACAAGAGACTGAATGGAAGCCGTAGACCCACGCAACGATTTTACATAGGACCAATATTTTCTCGGGTTCCCTGCCAGATGTTTTGCTAAGGTACGACGGCGGTAGTTGTTGCATGCTTCGCGCATTCACAGACGCACAAAACTATACTCAGCTTTACTTGTCATCATTTGGGCATCGTCTTTTGAGCCGAGAGTGCAGCAGCCCCTGCTTTCTCAACATCCTCCGAATCTCGTTATTAAACCAAAGTAGGTCTTTTCAATCCTTTATCCACTTACTAGGCACATAATTCTCCAGATCACGGTTTACAATCTGCTTAAACTTTGCCCACAATTCCTCTACATCCCCCTTACTGGAACGAAGTGATGTCAGTTCAAAGTCTAAGAGAGATGCTAACACCTGCTTATCTGCTCTGTTTAGCAGAAACACTCTCCTAGCCTTCTTTGCTGATTTATTAACTTTCGTAACCATTGCTACAATGACACCGTGATCGCTACTCCCTGTTTCTGTACTGACTTTATCGATAAGGTCTGGGCTATTTGTAGCTATAAGGTCTAAGATATTTCCATCGCATGTGGGCTGCCGGGCTAGCTGCTCAAGAGAGTTTTCAGAAAACGTGTACAAAAGTATTTCGCATGACTGTCTGTCTGTACCTGCCACAATGAATCCATAGACATCCCAATCTATACTCGGTAGGTTAAAGTCGCCTCCAATTAACATTGCATGATCTGGGTATTTATGAGCTGCTGACTGTAAACTTTCTTTGAATGACGATGGAATTGTCACAGCAGGATCGGGTGGCCAGTAAAAACATACAATAACTTGGTTTCACGTACACCTGTTATATGCGACCAGGTAACTTCATTGTCAAACTCAACTTCGACCTCAACAGACACAATATTTTTGTCAACTCCAATGAACACTCCCCCTCCTATGGCCTCTAATCTGTCCTTCCGACATACATTCCGTAAGTCGCTAAATATTTCAGAGCTTCCCACCTTGGGTTTCAGCTAGCTTTCGATCCCAAGAATAAATTGAGCACGAGAACTTTCCAGGAGAGCAGTAAATTCGGGAACTTTATCACGAATACTTCGACAGTTTACTGATAAAATTTTGACAGTCGAAGTGTCTTTATTCGGAATGCTGTCTGACTTCCCTTTCCGCGCATCGACTTTCGAGTGCCCCTCCGCTCAGCTCCAAACCAAGGGATCCTGGTCAACGCTGGGAACAATGCTACATATTGACGACTCTGCTAGCACTCCATACGTGAAGCCAGCAGTCTCCACCACCTGTGCCAGCTGCCTGTATGAAATGAGGATGGCTTCAGAATCTGTGCAACAGGCGTCAGTGGTGCCGACATAATCCACTACTTGCAGACGACTGCGTCCTGCATGCTCGATAGCTGGAGGCAAAAACGCATCCACATCGTGGATGAGGCTCCCTAGCAGACATACTGAGTGCACACTGGCTTTCTTTCCAGCCCTGCACGCTATCTGCATAAGGGGCTCCACAATGTACCTAACATTGGAGTTCCCATCGTGTGCCTGCTCGGATCCTGCTGAAGGACCAGTCACCTGTACACTCA